>NC_056523.1:83454095-83486128 GCF_019175285.1 Sceloporus undulatus | reverse complement strand
GATCCCCTACCCTTCCACAGTTGCTCACCCTGTCATAAACCTTTCACAGCATGTGATCTTTAGAAACTGGTGAGCAGGAGATATAGACATTCTACAATCCTCAGTTTAAATCTCAGAGCAGTGTAATCAACACCAAAGGTACTATCACAGAATAGAATCATAGAATCGTAGAGTTGGAAGAGACCACTAGGGCCATCCAGTCCAACCCCCTGTCATGCAGGAAATCCAAATCAAAGCATCCCTGACAGATGGCCATCCAGCCTCTGTTTAAAGACCTCCAAGGAAGGAGACTCTATCACCTTCCGAGGAAGTGCATTCCACTGTCGAACAGCCCTTACTGTCAGGAAGTTCCTCCTAATGTTCAGATGGAATCTCTTTTCCTGTAGCTTGCATCCATTGCTCCGGGTCCTGTTTTCTGGAGCAGCAGAAAACAAGCTTGCTCCTTCTTCAACATGACATCCTTTCAAATATTTAAACAGGGCTATCATATCGCCTCTTAACCTTCTTTTCTCCAGGCTAAACATCCCCAGCTCCCTAAGTAGTTCCTCATAGGGCATGGTTTCCAGACCCTTCACCATTTTTGTCGCCCTCCTTTGGACACGCTCCAGTTTCTCAATGTCCTTTCTGAATTGTGGTGCCCAGAACTGGACACAATATTCTAGGTGGGGCCTGACCAGAGCAGAATACAGTGGCACGATTACTTCTCTTGATCTAGACACTATACTTCTATTGATGCAGCCTAAAATAGCATTGGCCTTTTTAGCTGCCGCATCACACTGTTCACTCATGTTCAACTTGTGGTCTACTTGGACTCCTAGATCCCTTTCACACGTAGTTTCATTCAGCCAGGTGTCACCCATCCTATATCTGTGCATTTTATTTTTCCGCCCTAAGTGCAATACCTTACATTTCTCTGTGTTGAATTTCATTTTGTTAGCTTTGGCCCAGCTTTCTAGTCTATTCAGGTCATTTTGAATCTTGATCCTGTCCTCTGGGGTATTAGCTATTCCCCCTAATTTGGTGTCATCTGCAAATTTGATAAGTATGCTCCCAATTCTGTCATCCAGGTCATTGATAAAGATGTTGAATAGCACTGGGCCCAGGACAGAGCCCTGTGGGACCCCACTGGTCACTTCTCTCCAGGATGAAAAGGAGCCATTGTTGAGCACCCTTTGGGTTCGGCCGGTCAACCAATTACAGATCCATGTAACAGTTCCTTTGTCTAGCCCACATTTTACAAGCTTGTTTGCAAGAATGTCATGGGGAACTTTGTCAAAGGCCTAACTGAAATCAAGATATACTATATCCACAGCATTCCCTTCATCTACCAAGCTGGTAATTTTATCAAAGGAAGAGATCAGGTTTGTCTGGCATGACTTGTTTCTCTGAAACCCATGTTGACTTTTTGTGATTATGGCATTGCCTTCTAGATGTTCACAGACTCTCTGTTTAATGATCTGCTCCAGAATCTTTCCTAGTACTGATGTCAGACTAACTGGACGATAACTGTTGGGATCCTCTTTTTCCCCCTTTTTGAAGATGGGGACCACGTTTGCCCTCCGCCAGTCTGCTGGGATCTCTCCTGTTTTGCAGGAGTTTTCAAAGATTATTGCCAATGGCTCCGATATTACATTTGCCAGTTCTTTTAATACCCTTGGATGGAGTTCATCTGGTCCCGGAGACTTAAATTCATTTAGATTAATAAGGTGTTCCTCTACTATCTCTTTACTTATTCTGTGCTGAAATTCCCCTATTCTGTCCTCTGCTCCATTATCCTCAGGTTGAGCACCCTTTGCCTTTTCTGAGAAGACTGAGGCAAAGAAGGTGTTGAGTAATTCTGAACAGCTTAAGGATTGTAGATTATTTGACTTATTTAAGGATATGTCAGGCCATCAGCAAGATTTCAAGACAACCATAGGGGTGCCCATGTATTATGTTGAGCATGTGTACAGTCTCTGAATAATCAGGCCTATTCGGAAGCTTTTTAATGGCTGTTCTGCAAACACCAGAGGGTTCTTAGGGAAACATTTGATCCAATAATAGTAAAAGGTAGGTTCAAGCAGCACACTGTACATGAGTTCAGACTGTAATATTCAGATAATGGCGAGATCACATTTATACCTTACTTTTATTCAGGTACTAGAATCATACTGAATCCATAACTGTACGAAAGATGAATGAATACATATATGGTTCTGTGAACTGAACATACATAACCTTCATAGCAACATTATTACTATTCAAGAGTAGTATCATGTAGATCCTTATCATCTAATTCAACTGAAGAAACCTAATTAATTGATATATCTCATCCCTTAGGCGTATGTATGGATGAAGTGCACATCCAGCTACAGATCTCATGGGGTGGGGTGGGGGAGCATTCACTACATCACGCTAAACTGTGTCTAACCAGCGGACTTGCATAATCAAATATCAATCATTCATGGATCTAGCACAATATCTGTGTCTTTAAATTTCAAAAACACAGTGTTATCAAGTGCCATCTAAGGTCTTTTCCAGAACTTTGTTTCAGAGTTTAATTTGAACCAAGCAGAGCTGAAATACAGTCTGCTGTCACCAGGGCTATACAAGTTAACTCTGATTTTCTCTTTTCCCCTTGCTAATAAATATAACATGAACATGGTGCAGGCAACCTGTGCTGATCACAAGTAACCTCTAAGCAAAACAGACGGTAGATAAAAAATAAACTTCTTATTTAACTATGTTCCCAGGCTACAGAGAAAAAAGACAAGCTGAAATGAAGATTAGCATGGTACAAAAAACACACTTTTTTCTTGAGGCACTAAAAATATCTCAGATGGGTAAATTAAGTCTGAAATAAAGAAGCAACATTAAACCAATTGTGGGCCATCTCTGTCCAATTGTGAAAAACAATTCTGGTTCTCTAGGCTTTACTTTTAAGATTACTGTCTTACCCCACCCCAGCACTCTGATTTATTGCCTTCTGTGGCTATTTTCATCTTCTTATATGTGTCCGTTTGCTTGCCATTGGTCTATTTTGTTCCATTTTGTCTGAGCATAATTTTCACCACACTGTTCCCTTGCAGGGCTGCATGAATTTATTCTTCTATCTATCTGCATAGAACAGAGTATCTGCAGAGTATAAATACATTTTGGCATCTGTTTGTCAGAAGGGGTAATTCAGGCTTCATGGCACAGTTTTAGTAGTTTATTTATATCTGCCTAAAAATATTTTAACTGCTGACCTGAGTACTATGTCTGCATATTAGTAATAAAGCCACGCAGAACATACTCAAACCACATAGCCTATACCTCTTACCTGTAAGTTTTTACCCCAGTATTTTTCAGCCATGCACACAAAAAATACAAGTATCCTAAGTATTCAGCCACAACCGGGGCTGTGTTCTTTGAGTTTTATTTTAAAAATTATTTCAACCTTTGGATGGGTTTTCAATAAGCTTTGTGCTCAGGTGCTACCTCTTCTGCTCAAGTGCAACAGTTCCTTCCCTCCCTCATCTTCTGATTTAAGATAAACTAGTGCTTGCTGCTTTTTCCAAACCCAAAATGGATGATGCTTGTCCAGCAAACTAGGATTAGAAACCTTATAGTTTCTTACTTTGAATGAAACTGCAAACATTGTTTTGGCTCAGATTGAAAAAGAAATGCTTGACAGGAGGAAGGCATCCAAGCTCATTTGGGAGCCTGTTCTTAAAGAGTCAAAATGAAGCTTGGTGTTCATATTTAAAGGAGTTCATTTTGTATAACCCACAATTAATTAGATTTACCTCCAAGACATCCAGAATCTGAAAAGCTACCACCAAATTTAGAAAATACACATGACTTACTTGTCTCTTGACGCTCCCAGAGCTAGGACAATGGGATCTGCAATCTCAAGCATGGACTGTAGGATGGAAGCAACCACGATGAAGAGGATAATACTGAGCAGGAAAGCCCGATGGACAACTTGAAGTTCAATCAGTCCAGTTTGCACAGCCAGTATTAGAAGTGTAACTCCTTCTGTCATTCCTCTTTAGATTAAAAAGAAAAAGAAAAATGGAGAAATTAAGAACAAAACACAGAGTACAAACTAGTTTGAAACAATTATAAAATTGCTTTAACTAACAGGCAACAATCTCCCCCAAGCTTTTTATGCGAGAATGTTTTGCATTTTGCACTAGATTCCAGCTAGTGGCCTTCCTCAAACCAGATTCTGTTTGCTAAGTGCCAGCTACAAAACCCAATAGAAGGTTGATACTGATTTCAAACTTTTCATAAAGTCATTTGGGTAGACCTAGAAAAGCCATTGTCTTTCAGTGTTATTTATTCCACTATACAAAGGAAATCACAGTGGTCCTATGTTACTGGCCTTGAGTACACCCAAATCTATATACATTGATTAATACAGAATGCTATGACTGGAGAATTTCTCTACACATTCTCTTTACCAGAAATGCTCCTGCATCACATCTGACTTCTTCCATTCTCAGTTGTTTTATAGCCCTCTTTGTGTGCTTCTGCACTGAAACAGGATTTCAATTCTAGAAATCATGTGCCCTTATGGTATCAATTCTTATTGTATTGCCACACCATTAAACAGAGAAAAGGAACTATTTTTAGCTCTCTCTCCTTTGAAGATGAAACAAAATTACTCTGATTGGCACACTGAAGAAAAACAAAAGGAGGAAAGGAACTGGTAGTATGAAGAAAGCTTACTATTTATTACAATTCTGTGACAGTGTGCCTCAAGCTTAGTAGCTTTAAGAAACTCGAGATGAAGCAACATAGACTGCCTAGGGTTACACATCAAGATGGCAAGCAAATGCAGTTGCACATTCACTCAAATGTACAAAGACAATGCATTGTTCAGACCAAGAGGAGATGCTAAAAGAAGGCTCAAAGGAAGACATTCTGAAGAGGGTCTTTTCTTTAAAAAAGTAGTAGTAGTAGTAGTAGTAGTAGTAGTAGTAGTAAGAACTATTCTGTCAAGAGAAAAACAAATGCAAAAGGATCCAGAGAATTAAACCGGGAAAGTAAAAGAACCCTGGCAGAGATATTGCCATCAAGGTTTAAGTGCAGCTAGCAAAAACTGAATATTGAAATGTAATTCACAGAACATAGCATGGAATCCTAAGAGCTGAAAGGAAAGAATGAGGAACACACAAAATAGATTTGGGGAGCTGGAGTAGGGCTTTGCAATAAAATTCAAGCAATACACTGAAACATCAACCAGTATGCCTCTTAGCAAAAAGAGGGGTTTCAAGAACGCTTGTCTTTCAGGATCTGATTCTAAAACAATCAGAGCAGATGGCTTTTTGTGAGGATGTTTTACAAAGTGTATCCCACATGTGCTTTTAAATCTATGTAAGGTGTAAAATCTGTTTCAGCCTATCCAACATGGATTGAGAATTGATTCCCTATTGTGCAGCTTACCTGTTCATAGCTGGGTCATTCATGAATGCTCGGTAGCCTTGCAGATAAAACTTGCAGAGGGTTAGAACTCCAAGTGCCACAAAAGAGACTGTAAACACCAATCCCAGAAGAGAATAGGGTGTGCTGCAGCATTCTGCAATACTTAGATAGAGAAAATACACTTATTATTGAAACTTTGAACAAGTACAGCATGTTATATAGTGCTATAATGATGCCTATGCTCTGTTTGACAACTGCATGTTTGAGCCCTAGCTCCATGAAGCTTCCAATATGCAGGTCTGGCAAAACAGATCAATCCTAAAATATGCTGACCCAGAGCAAGTCTTAAGTGTGTATGTAGTGTGTGCATGCACGCACACACAGTTTCTTATCAGATGGAGATACTGCTGCATTTTGTCAGTATTTATTGCAAGACAGCACCATCTTGGGCTGTTGCTCTGCTTGTATTTTATGAAAACATATTATTCATTTATGAAGGAAAAAATAAATTCTTTATCTGATTTATTGACATTTCAAATAAAAATTGTAAGGATAAGCATATAGATCTGCTAATTCATTCCCCATAAAGCACATCTTAGAAAGAGGTAGTTAATAGTCAGAGACAACAGACCAAATAGGTTTAAATTGTAAGTTGAAATTCCTGTGTTTACTCTCTAGACTGTTACAGACATGTGTGAGCCCAAGGATGAGCTCATACAAACTGAACATATTTGTAAGAAAATTATGTTAAAACATGGGGCCTGGGTTCTTTTCAGTGTAGATTCCCATTCCTTACTTTGTTTTTATTTCAGGTACATATAGTCCTTCCTCTGCATTATTGCAGTATGATCACTGGAGGAAGCTCAGCAACATAAATCAATCCAAGTTTCATTTCTCCTTCAATATTTTATAACTATGTTGTGCAAATGAACTCCACTTGACTGCACTGAGTTTTGAGGACAGCTCTTTGAAAAATCCCTAATTTTTTTTCATTCTCTAAACATGTAAACAAAATCAATCTAACTGTATGGGCACAACACATTTTATAGAGGTCTCAGAGTACACAAGACTCTCTGCACAACCACAATACTGGGTACAGGAGTAATCCTAAAAGACTACAGCGAAGTAGGCACTTGAACCTGGACATACTGGACTCATGATTTTTCTAGCCTGAGGGAATTTGTCAGCCACCGAGTTCTGATAATTTCAGTTAGTATGTCTCCCAAATGCTTTCTCTGAAAAGTTTAAACATTGCAACATTCAAACCATTTCACTGCAGAGAAAAGGTAAACAGAAACAAGACCTCTGAATTTTCACAATTTTTATACCTTAAAAAAAGTTGGGCATAAAGTAAACAGGTTCACAGATATATATGCCTGTGCCTAGGTGATGCATATTCCATTACTTGAAATAAGTCCTATCTCAGATATATTCTTGGGGACCTGTCTATTGTTGCTCTTTTTCTTCATTTGTAAGAAGCAGATCCCCCCCCCCCCCCATGCCAGTGACTAACAACTGCTAACTATAGATTTTAGTTAATTACCTGGTTAGAAAGAGAAAGAGAAGCCTTTCCCTAGAGGCAGGCTGATCTCGTGTGCTGAAGTACGAGTAGATTTGAAGAGCAAATAATACAAGCCAGAAGACCATGAAGAGGACAGGGACTACCAGCTGGTTCCACAGAGACATTCCTAAGGCCAGGAGGCCATACACCTCAACCACCTGGATAAGCCAAAAGAAGAGAAGATCATATTTAGTTGTTTTCTTTCTTTCAATTATCTCTATGTAGGTGATGTCATACACATTTAACTACTGTATAGACTTTCAGACAAAAGGTGATGGCATGACTTATGTATCCAGTTTAAACAATATAAATAAAAGAATTTTATGCACCAGTATGTTCCCTTTCTCTTTACTTCTCCCATGTCCACCATCTAAGTATCAGCAGAAATAAATATTCAATGAATTCTTCACTCTCAGAACATGTTATAGTGTGGAAATGTGCTTCAGAACCTTTTTAAAAAGCAGCAAACACCTACCAACTATTTTTACTACATCTTTCCTGACAAAGGATTTTTAAAAGCAGGTGTTATAAACCTGAGTTACCACTTCCTCTTTTTCTGTGTTGTGTGAATGCTGTTTAATTGACACTTAATTAACTGGTGTTGATTAAGATTTCAATGTGTGTGCACACCCACTTTTTTTCAACTTAATACACTCTGTCATGGCTTGGTAATTTTAAGACCAATGGTAATAATGGCACACAACTCTCACCTTGGTCACATTTCCTTGGCATATTTGCTGCTGATACACTTTCAACTATGCAATGCTCCCCAAAGAGGAATAATAATGGGTTAGCAGGGAATGGAGAGGCTACCAAGGAAAGATGTAAATGTTATTTATCTAAAATGACTAGATGACATGAAAGGAAGTTCCTTTTCTCAAAAGGCCTACTACTGCCAGGGCAACAGCAAGTGCATAATGGGCAGTTTAGCTTTCTGAGAGTTCTTTGAGGCAGGACAATCTAGCATTACATTTAACATCGAGGAGAACATTCAGTTGAAAAAGCGGTAAGGTCTCTCTCTCTCTCTCGTATTCAGGTTAGCTTTAAAACCATTAAAAACTACTTTCTGTATTACACTGGACGTAACACAGCATGCCATCTTCTCAAGGATTCTTTCTAAGGTTTGCACATTTCAGCTACTGTCAAGAAGTCCTTATTGTTATTTTCCATCAAGTCAGCTTCAACTTATGGCAATTCTATAAATGAGAGCTCCAGGACACCCTGTCTTCACCAACCCTACTCAGGTCTTGAAAGGGGAAATCTGTGGCTTTCTCGATTGAGTCTATTCACCTGATCTCCACTTTACCAAACACTGCTGCATTTTCCAGTGAGTCACATCGTCTCATAATATGCTCAAAGTATGACAGACTCAGTTTAGTCATCTTGGCTTCCAGGAAGTGAATAGGCTTGATGTGCTCTCAGGCTCATTTCATGGCCTTGGTAAAGGCAATATACAACTTGCTCTAGTTATTTTTTTTTTAAGCAGACTGTAATGGGGTGGGCAAAATGTGGCTAAAGCTGTTTTTGCACTCTGAAAGGGCTCCACCCTGCAAAATGTGTGTGTGTTTAAATCAAAATGCATTCACACTTCCCAGTGAGTAGGGGAGCAATACTGCCATGGCTTTACTGCTTCCTCTGCCTGTTTTATATTGTTCTATACTCATTTTTATTTTTATTTTTTCAAAATAAGAATACTTGACAAAATCATTTACAAGGACTCAGGAGGCAATTTTTGAATTAAAACAAAGCAAAATGAGAGAGCATGAAAATGTGTCCCTTCAAGGCCTAGTGCAGAGTGTGTGTAGTGTGACTCCCAGTTTGGGAAAAAGGTGGGATATAAATTCAATACATAAATAATAGTCCCTGATTAGTTGAACATCCATGTTAAATGGTTTCTGCAACATTTCAGGAGTGCTTGCCCAAAGGAAGGGCATAGGAGGATACATAATCAGAAAAACTGTTTTTGGCTAGAGATACCTTGCACCCAGAGGTAAGACAAAGTAAGCAAGCAGTTTTGTCTATACAGTTGCCCCTCCTTTTGCACGGACTCTGTTTGCACGACCCTTGCTTATTTGCAAGGAGCAAATGAAGGGGATTAAAATGGGGGGGGGGGGGGGTCCCCCCTCTAGACCCCTGGGGGGGTTGAGTACATGGGAAATTCTGTTTTCAGGGGGGGGGGGGGATGTGTGTGTCCGGAACGGATCCCTCGCAAAAACGGAGGGCTGACTGTACTCTATACCTTACAGAACTGCAGGGCTGCAGAGACATGGCTGCAAGACAAGGCAATCAAAAATTCAAATGGCATGAAGAAAAAAAACCTATTGATAACAATGTCACCTCTAAGTCTCAAAAAGAAACTTATAAGCCAGGTATTGATTTATACTGAATTAATTCAAGCTGAGCAAAGGCAACTGATCATATACGTGAGAACAGATGGAATGTAAAGTTAGAAAATTACTGTCAAGCCAACCTTGGACAAGATGAGACAAGATATGAGCTGGCATGCAAGATATGGGGGCAAGGACTAGACTTGTCTTTGATGTAATGTTTTGAATCTCTTCTTTTTTGATCTCATGAATTTTGGGCATTATATGTATATTTATTTCAAGAGAAATAAAACTCTTGATTACAACATATTATTGGGAAAAGCTATTATTCTCTTCTCTAACTCTAAATTATACTAGATTAGAAACTTAACACAAAGCCAGCTGAAAGGTATAATTATGTTCTGATTATAGGCAAATTGTCTGGGATACAAATCAAGAAGGGAGGAAGTTAATGGGCTGAAATCTACTGCTTTCCTTGTGACACCATTTCATTCATTCCCATCTAAACTGTTATTTTTAATCAAAGTATTTTTAATTGGCTTTCCCATTAACCAAAAAAGGAGTCTGTAAATACCTTCAAGGTTCAAATAGTCTTAAGAAATGAATGCCATTTTTTGCAAAGGAGTTAACAAAATGGTGAAAAGAATACTGTCCCTCATGAACAATGCACCTGAACATTATTCGTAAAGTGTGAAGACATCTAGGCACTATTCAGGGGGCATTAAGATTTCATATAGAGATGGCATTAGAAAGCCAAATCATTTTTGCCTTTAAATAGGACTCATGCTTGGTTAATATTGAACACCTGTATCTTAATAAGATCTGCTGGTGAGGTCTTTCTTTGTGAGCCATTTATTTCAAGAAATGCATTGCAGTGTAGTGGTCTGAACACTGGACTACAACACTGGGACACAAGGGTTCAAATCCCTGCTTTGGCCATGGAAATTCATTGGGTGTTGTTGGACAACTCAGACTCTCTCAGCCTCTCAGGAAGGATCATGCTCACCTCTCTAGAAAGAAAGTTCAAGAGCCTGGGAGTAGCTACTGAGAAGATCTTCTCATGTTCCCATCTGATGTATCTGTGAGGTTGGTGGGACACAGAGAAGGGCCTCCAATTGCATGGAACTCGGTGGTACCAATCAAATGTTTGTTTCATTCAAATCATGAGCAAAATCAAATCAACCCAGGCAACACCAAGTAATTTCAGTTTGTCTATATATCTATGTGTGTATGAGAAAATGATATATGATTAAATTTTTAATATGAATTTTGTGTGAACTTGCTTGGATGGGAAATCCCCTGGAACTTGTTTTTGGTGCCACAGAGGCCTGGAGGGGGGGGGGGGGGGAAGAGTCCCAATTCCACTGTCACTGCACATTAAAGTATACTATTGGATCTTGGCTGCTACTTTTATGCCCATAATCTAAATATTGGCAGATGCGGGCAGAGGGAGGCATGTCTAACTTCTTTGAATGAGTCTGTGGTTATGGTGAAGTATTGAACAAGGGGCTTCCATTTTCCAGACGAGACTCATAGGTTCAAAAACTAGGCAAGATAGGAAAGAGGGTGACTAAATGGATGTTTTTCAGTCAGGTGCCTACCTTAAAACTAACCTTCATGAACCTTTCCCCAGGTTCAAATATCGGCAGATGTGGGGCCCTTTCTCCGTTATGCCATAAGAGTCTTAGGCAGAGTACTAACCTCTCCCCCACTAGAATGTATTGCACATTACTACAAAATGCATGAACATGAGAATGGCAAAACAATGGGACACAATTGCACAGCTTGCAGTGAAAATAGTTCCCATATTTAACATCTAATTAACTCACATTAATTACCCTTTAGATATTTGGCATGGGTCTTTCTTCACAGTCACTACCATCCCAAATAATGCACTTGCATAAAAATCAGAGAGAACATTTGCTACTATAAAGAGAACAGGCCAACCTGTTAATTAACAAGGTGATGGTTATTTATAATGTCTTCAATTCTATGGTTGCATTTGAGACTGCAGTAATGTAATTAGTTATTTCAGTGGTTCATTACCTTCACAATTTAGGATCTATTGTATTTGTGGGGTCCAGAGGACACAGAAAGCACACAAACAGGTGGAGTAGGGTGGGAAAACAAAGCTTAGGAACAGTAAGCATGCTTCAGATTTAATAAGATGGAACGGTTAAAATGTGGGATCGTTTTCATAATATTTCAAAGAAGAAAGACAATGAAGGTGGTAAAATCACTGAAACCACTACAAATTCACTGGAATAAGCACAGCTGAAATCTACTGCACTACTGTAATATGTACCCTATTACCATGTGTGGATGTTAGAGCTGGACAGTTAAGAAAGAAGACAAGAAGAAAATCAATTCCTTTGAAATGTGGTACTGGAGAAGAGTGCTGAGCATTCCATGGACAACCAAAAAGGCAAACAAATGTGTCCTAGGACAGATCAAGCCAGAATCTCTCTGGAAGCCAAGATGACAAAACTGAAGCTGTCATACTTCAGACACATCATGAAAATACACAAATCATTGGAAAAAAACAATAATGCTAGGAAAGGTGGGGAGAGGTAGAAAGAGAGGAAGGCCAAATGTTAGATGGATAGGCACTATTAAGGAGATCACAGCTATGGGTTATAGGGTTGCCATAATTGTCCACTAAAACCCGGGACAAAATGTGGAACAAAATCTAGACCAAACTGTAGGACAACTGCAGGACAAAACTCAGCCCAAAATGTAGGACCTTAAATGTCCTACATTTTGGGCTGAGTTTTGTCCTGCAGTTGTCCTACAGTTTGGTCTAGAATTTGTCCTACATTTTGTCCTGGGTTTTAGTGGACAATTATGGCAACCCTAGCAGGAATTAAACAGAGCAGTGGAAGACAGGGAGTCTTAGAGATGTCTCATCTACAGGGTCACCATAGGTAGAGATCAACTCAAAGATGGTTAATAACAAATATATGTACTGTGCAATGCACTTCATAGTGATCAAGATTAGCCATTTCAGGCCTGCCTCATGCTTGTATGTACTGTGTCACTCCAAAGAACAAAACAACAACCAAATACTACACATATAGAAGTATGTCAGAACATACACACATTCAATTGCAAGTGATCAAGTATTGAGTAACTGATAAGGAATTCTCTCTCTCTCTCTTTCTGTCTCTCTCTCTCTCACACACACACTCGTCCTTAGAATCCAAGTTTAAAATGACTTAAATAATTAGTAATATGTTGAGTGAATTATAAGAACAGATTTTCTCATGTTTAGTTAGAGACAGTGAAAAGTAAATCCCATAACTTTTAATAATACACACAGGGGGCTTGGAGGACATGGGAGGTGGTATCATCCTGGCAACTTGGGGTATTGTTTTGCCTTTAAGCCAGCTGCCTAACTACTGTGGAGTTCCTGCCATCACCCTTAAGAAATGGCTGCTCATTTCCACTTGCCCCAACTCAGTGCCTTGTTGACTGATTGAAAAGTACAAAGGTTGTTTTCCAAAGGGTGCAGAAATCAGCAATAGTAAGGCTATTCCCAAGTATCTTTCAATGTTTAGCTCAAGAAAATGTATATATTTCTAAACATTTTCTTTTTATTTCCCCCCAAAATTTCCACTCTCTTGTTGCACTTCAGAAAAACATAGCTGGGAAGTCTTCTTGCATAAACTATTCTAAAATGTTGTAGGTAATTCTGTAGCCCTGTTCAGTCATTAACACAGTGTACTGAATCTACAACTGAAGATGGCTCGTCTTAAATTCAAAACTTGAACACTGGAATGTAGGTTGTTTGCTCTTGTCCTGTCAGCCTATGTTATAGAAATAATCCAAGGCCAAGGAATACAGTCAGTCATTATTTTCAACAGACATTACCTGGACAAGTTCTCTGTATGCAGACTTTGCCAGATTGTACGGTACCAGGAGATTAGATGCCAGAAAATAAAGAACTTCCAAACCAGTGAAAATCATTGCAAATTTGTTGATGATGACAATCGTTTCCAGAGGGACCAGACAGAGTCGAGCCAGCAGAGGGAGCATGTGAGCAGAGAAGAGCCAGATCTGTTTGGTTTTCATGACACAGGAGCAAAGGGTGCACACCACAAGCTGACCTAAAATTGATACAAACAAAACCTGTATCATAACCTGTATCTATTTGTATTGTTATTTACTGTTGTTCACCGCCCTGATTTTCAGAAGGGCGGTATACAAATAAAATTTTATTATTATTTATTATTATAACATGGCTCACTTCCCCCTGAAAATTCCATGAATGGTATAATACACTGTAAAATACACATTATTTTTGAAGCATTCCCCTTTACATACAGCAGTGACAGCCATCAGCAAAGGTATAAAATTACTGAATCCAAAACCTTTAAAATCTGCAAATATAACAAAACACATTTGCTAGGAAGGCATTATGAAGTTAATTAATCATTTTTTAAGCCAAGCAAATCTGCTTTTGTAAAGCTGTCTGTATGCTGTGTCAATGCGCAATAACAAAATATAGGCCTAGTCAGTGATTCTAAGGCAGGAGTGAATTTCTACCCCCATCCACTTCTACTGGGATGCACCAGTGCCTTGCCAGAGGACTGGAAGTGATGCGACATCACGTCTGGTACCTGTTTGGACTAATGATCAGCTATTCTGTGGGAGTTGGGAAGGGGTTCAGGGAACTACAGTACTGCATTTGTAGGCAGTTTTAAAGCATCTGAGACCATTCCCCCACCCCCACCCCAAATTTTTTTTGTCAAAAGTAATTCTGAAAAACAAAACAGAGCGGTAGTTTTTAGAGCTGTTCAGCCCACAAATCAACATTTTAACCATGCCTCAGTGGGAACATTTTAATGACCTTGCTATGCATACCCAACTAACATAAGCATATTTACTCAAAATTTTCACCAACAATGTACAACTTCTGGAAATTTTGATGTTATGGGCAGGGGGGGGGAGTCCATTTTTCCTTGTTTTTCTTCAGGAATAATTTTAATTCAACATTAATTTTTAAAAAAACTCTTCAGTTGTGTATTATCATCATAACTGATGAATGCCACCTCCCTGTCCATTTCATTTAGGTGGCTTCACCCAGTAGATGCAGAAAAGTATCCTGGAGAATTGAAGCATTTATGTTCACACTGTGCACAATAATTATCATTCTTTAATTATGCAGCCTGACATATATACAGGTTTTCATGTCCTGTACTGTAGTCACTGTTATAGCAAAAGTGTCACATTGTGTAGTGCCCAATACTTTCATAATGTTGCCATAGCTCTCATATGTGCACAAGATGTAGCAAAGAAGGCAAGCAAATTATGTTCTCTAAAGATTGTGAATGTGTAGGTGTATAAACACTGAAATAAGATTTTTTTTAACAAAATACTTGGCGTCTACTGTACTAACAGCATTGCTACCCTAATAAATAAGCTGCACAGACTATGGATGTACTTTCAATGTTCAAGATATAAATTACATTTACACAAGTGGAGAGAAACAAGCCATATTTTCAAGTTAAGTTGTTCTTACTGCTGAGGTGGTCACTTCTCCCAAAAGGAAAATAACCTTGGCCATTGTTTATTTCAGTATCCTACTTCTCAAGATCTGCATATTTGCTACTTCCTGGGGCTTGACCCTGCCCATATATTTTTAAATGACCAAATTATTAGAAATCAAGAAGATGACATCTATATTTGTTCCTTGCTAAAAAAATATATCTCTAGAAGTTATTAAAATCTAAATTTCAGGACCAGAAAACTTTTGAAACAATCTTCTCATTTGGATAACCAATGGAAAGAGTGTAAGTACACTCGTCCCTCCATTGCAGCTTTGACTTTTGCAGATTTTATTATTATGTTCTCTCTAGGACTATCTAGAGATTCCTAGAGAGAACACTCCACTAGGCATTTGTAGCTCCTCCAGCACACTTCTATGGCCAATGTCTGGCAGATGTTGATCACACAGTTGCACTGGAGGACCCAGAGGTTCCTAGAGAAGTGTTCTTTCACGTAAAAATATAGTGGTTTTGTTATTTGCAGTTTTTCCACATTCACTGGGGTCCTGTACCCCTAACTGCAGCAAATGTGGAGGGATGGGTGTACTTTTTCTCATGTTAAGCAGACCACATTCTAGAATGCAGACTGAAGAGTAGAAGTCATTTTACAGAAGTGGTAAAAACCCCAATATTTATTTAAAATGCCGTTTCAGAAGCTTTTCTGAATGGACCGCATGGTTTGGCCTATCCCTCATCTTTAAAATCTTAGTTTGTTTGAGTTTTTTGCTATTGTGCTAGAAACTATGGGTTTACAGCTGCCTTTAAGCATTACACATTATACAATAAGTCTTTTCAGGGCATCAAATGTGTGTCATAATCAGTGTTACCATTGACATGAGAACCTCCAGGCCTCCTCCTTGTGAACAAGAATTTTCAGCTGCAAGGAAGAGGCGGAACACTGGCCACTGAGGACTATCTTGCAGTGTTGTGGCAGGGGATGACCATAACCATTATGGCTGGGAAGTGACTTGTGTGACAAATGGCAATGGGCTTCTAGAACTCTTTAAATTTGAAATAACTTACTGATGTGTTCAGTTTGACTGGCATGCACTTCTGACACAGCAGCTTGGAACTCAAACAAGAATGATACCATTATTTCTATTTCTTTTGTGAACATTTATAACACCAGCATGGAGCTCCCATTCTCCTCAGATCCTGGTCTATCCGGGTGTGAAATAGAAATGGGAGATACGATAGCATGGACAATTCTAACTTTAATACAGTCAATCCTCTGTATCCATGGATGCTGTAAATTTAATGGCTAGTTAATACCCATTCTGCATATTTCAAGCTATGGATTCAACCATCCATGGCTCGAAAAAATATGTATTTTTAAAATTTCAAAAAGCAAACCTTGATTTTGCCATTTTATATAAGTGAAACCATTTTATATAATTGTATATAATGGGACCATTGTTTATAATGGGACTTGATCATTTACAGATTTTGGTATCCACAGGATGGGGGTGATGCTGGAACCAAACCCATGTGGATACCAAGGTATTCATTGATATATCTTTACATTTCAGGATCTTGTCTAGTTCCTTCATAGCTGCTAAGCAGGTCTGAACATAAGGGTTCTGACCTGATTTCTTTTTTAGTCAGTTGCCTTACCTGAGTGGAGATACTGTGGAAGTAGCGGTGAAGAGACTGACTTAGTAACAGATATTCTGTTTCATGTGTTTAAGCATACAATTAAAATGATGGCCACAATACCAATTCTTGGGCTTCTCTTTTTCCATCTAATCTCCTTATCCTAACAAAATAATTTAAAATGTTTAAGCATGTTGCTTTTTAAGAGGGGAAGCAAGTCTGGAAAGGAAAGAAGGAGAGAGTGTGTAAAGTGGGAACTTCCTCCATTACACAGTCAAACTGCTGTGCTTGAACAACTTCCTGCTCTTTTAGCCTAAGACCTAAGCAGCTGGATGCAAGCGCCCTCTAGAGATTGCTTGGCTTCCAGGCTAGCTGAGCAGGAAGCTGCTCATCTAGTACTATCTGAAAGGCAGAGCGTACCATAATGGGGCTGGTATGTTTGCTTACTTTAATTGTCACTAACGTGGTTCACATTAACTTCACCCCCATCACACACACTGAAAAGCATACATTACAACTAGCAATGCTCTCCCACTACTGGGACATTTGGATGGCATGGAAAGGGCTCTCTGCATGTAATGCATATGCAGTACATATAAAGTTTCTCCTCACGAAGAGAGCTCTAGATTATTAAGGATCTCCCTATGGATGTGCAATGTTGACAACTTAAAATTCTTGGAGCATTTTTTCAAAAATGAAGACTGTTGCAGCATATCTTTTCCAGTCTTTTTGTGTTGATTTTGAGAATGGACATGGAGATCTGAAAATTTGGTTTCAGGGGAGGCTGTTTTAATGCAGCAATGGGAGTTGGCACTGGCTTCCTTTCTGGGCTGATTTCACAACACCTATGCTTTCTGTAATTATGGGAAATAAAAAGCAGGGATCCCTGGTGTGACTCCTTGAAACATTTGTTTATTTTCATTCTGCTCACAAATCTTTCCTTCTGTTTCCATTTTGCAGTTTGCAAAATGTGCTTTTTTTTAAGTTAGGAGGGACACATCTTACTTACCTTGCATGTGAAAAGCAAACAAAAACTCTGTTGTTTTAATTTTCCCATCACTGCTATTTTTTGAACTGTTTCCCATTTAGACTGACCCAGACTGAGCCTCTCATTACAGAATTCACTCATTTATA
The DNA here is from genome assembly GCF_019175285.1 of Sceloporus undulatus. Lineage (NCBI taxonomy): Eukaryota > Metazoa > Chordata > Lepidosauria > Squamata > Phrynosomatidae > Sceloporus > Sceloporus undulatus. Next base: position 83,468,576 of record NC_056523.1, on the reverse strand, counting down.
TCATTTTGTAAATCATTTATTGAGTCTCCCCTATACAAAATGCTTTGGACCAGAAGTGTTTTGGATTTTGGATTTTTTTAGGATTTTGGAATATTTGCTTATATATAATGAGATATTTTGAAGATGAGAACCAAGTCTAAACATGAAATTCATGTTTTGTATACACCTCATCCTTATAACTTGAAGGTAATTTTATATATAATATTTTAAACAATTTTGTGTGTGAAACAAAGCTTGCGTACACCAAACCATCAGAAAGCAAAGATGTCACTATATCAGCCACCCATGTGAACAATTTAGGATTTTGGAGTATTTCAGATTTTGGAATTCTAGATAAGGAATACTCAACATATATTCCATTGTTTCTATGCTGAAGTTTATGATAGTCTCCCTTTAGCATAGGAACATATGTGGCCAAGCAGCATCTACATGGGTTTTTCTTTTTCTTTGAAAATGTAGTTTCCTTGATTTTTCTGGACCTGTTCCATGATTGTGGATTGTTCCCCGATTTGCAAAACTAGCATTAATGGAAATTGTAGCTTTGGGAAGAGATCTGTTAAAGACTCATAGAGTGCCATAGAATGCATCCCCTGGGGCACCAAGCAGAAAATCCCAATAAATAAGTTTATATTAGAAGGCAGCTGTTTCATCACCATCAGGATCCTGACAGGTCTGGCTGTAATGTGTGCTTTTCAGTATGTGTGATGGAGATGAAGTTAATATGAACCTCCTTAGTGACAATTAAAGTAAGCAAACTTACCATCCTTATTACAGTACCTAAATGTTCCTAGAGAAAACACTTCTCTAGGCATTTGTAAGTCCTCCAGCATGATTCTATGATCAATCTCTGGCAAACTTAACCATAGAGTTGCACTGGAGGACCTGGAAATTCCTAAAGAGGTATTCCCTCAAGTAAAAAGAATAGTGTTTTTTTATTTGCTGTTTCCCCACATTCACGGGGGTTCTTCACCTCTAACCCCAGTAAATGTGGAGGGATCACTGTATACAAAATCCTTGTTAGCAACATTGCTTTCTAATGTTGGCAATTGTAAAGTGAAGTTGCTATCTCAGGTTGATCAATGAATGCTTTAGATGATAAACAACATATTTTATTTCAACTCCTTGTTCGGCCCTGGAAGCCTACTGGGTGAGCTTGGGCAAGACACACTCTCTCAGCCTCAGAGGAAGGCAAAGGCAAACCCCCTCTGAACACATCTTGACATTAAAGCCACATGATAGGTTCACCTTAGGGTCGTCATAAATTGGAAACAACTTGAAGACTCATAACAACAACAACACCTAGCAAACCAAACAAATTTGGGGCACCTTGAAAGACAATGGCATGTGTGTACTCACCAATTAAGGCTGTCATAAAACGATTCATGGAAAGAGGTTCTAAATACATTGGCCCTTCATAGCCAGATTCCAGTTCACTCCTTACATAATCCCTAAAAAAACACAATGAAAATATGTTAACAGAAGTTAAAATTAGTTAAGGAAAGGTAGTTGGCAATGCAGAAGAGGACTTCGGTGACAGACAGTTTTGCTGGGAAAATTGGGGGGGGGGGGGGAATACCATGTACAACAGGCACTTTATTTTACTGACAAAATCCATTAACATTTATTTTGTGTGTGTGTGTGTGTGTGTGTGTGTGTGTGTGTGTGTGTGTATGTATGTGTGTTTTAGAGCCAAACTTTTATTTTATTTTTTTCTAGTGATTTTTACAGACAATTTATTAAGTACCTTGATCTGCTATGCTCTCTGCTTTTCTAGTTCTACAGTCCTTTACCAAAAGTCCACATGACATTCCTATAAGCATACAGAGAAAACTATGCAAAATGTACAGAATGGTCTAGTTCATGGGTAGCAACTGATAGTTTATCAGTTCAAGAGCAGGTCTGGGGGAAAAAGTTTAAAAATAAAACAAAACCCAACACCCTCCAACCTTTTTGATGGAAACCAGCTTTTTGCATTGAAGTTTTAATGGGGGGGGGGGGCTGCCAAATATATTAATACTGTGAAACATCTGGCAAAAAATAACTGTGAGTCCTTCACAGATAGCGGTTTGTTTCGCCTCTTTGAGACTGCTTTAATTACCCTGGCTCAGTGCTAGGGAATCCTGGGAATCCTGTGGCACCAGAGCTCTCTGACAGAGAAAGCTAAATTCTCTAGGACTGAGCCACAGGAGTTAAAGTGGTCTCAAACTGGATTATATCTGCAGCGTGTTCCGGACCTGATTTATACTGATATTCCAGTTCCAACTCTGACTGGCTGCAGCTCTCCAGAATTTTCAAGCAGTAATGTTTCTTAGTTCTACCTGTAAAAACCCTAATATTTTCCCAGTAGTCTCTCACTGAAGTACTAACCACTTCATATTTTGCTTAGCTTCCAAAATCAGATGAGATTAGGTGCTCTTTTACACTGCACAACTGTAGTACTATGCTGCCACTTTAGGGGCCATGACTGTATCCTTGGGAATCCAGGGGTGTGTAGTGGAATCACAGTACTACAGTCAAAGTGGAATCACAGTATTAAATTTTTGTGGTATGAAAGGACTCCAGGTATCCAGTTTCAAACAAAGAACAAAAAGTTCTGAACAACCCAATTTGAGATTGTTTCATCAACTACCACTTTTCTGTACATTGTATGTATGAATTTTTAACAGAGACTGGATGGCCATCGGGGGGCCATGTTGATGTATATTGAAGGTAAAAATGTTCAGATGTGGCAATGGCTGCAGAAGCCTAAATTGGCTACAGCTGGATGCTCAAGGTCAACTGAGCAGGACTAAATGTAAATATTATTATTATTACTGTATTATTATTATTATTATTATTATTATTATTATTATTATTATTATTAAATGTAAATATGCTATGTCTTCAGTCTGAAGAGGGATTGGTATCTGTGGTGCATAGCAACTTGTATAGGAAGAGGCTGGGCTTAGTGGTCAACTCATGGTAATATTGTATAAAAGGAAAACGCTGTTCTGGTGAACTGTGGGAGTCTGGAAGTTTGGGGATAGTGTGGTGTGACAGTAAGAGTTTTTGTATAGTAGTGACTAGCTCGTGTTTATCTGAAACAAAGTAATAATGCCCTCTAAGGAGTGAACTTGCTGGAGAGTGATTCTTTGATTTAGCAGCTGTTTCTCCAGGCATTGTTCCAGCAAGCTGAAAGCCTGTTTGGAGTTTCGCTCTGTTCCTGAGTTGGAGAGATAGTTGGCATCTTCATCCATTTGGCACCAGACCGGGACCACGGGCAAGGTTCATCACCCAAAATATCAACCGGGGAGGGGTGCTTTGATTGTGTATTCCTGCATATCAGGGGGTTGGATTTGATGGCTCTTGTGGTCTCTTCCAACTCTATGATTCTAACTTCAGACTTTGCTGCAGTCACTGACGTTACCAGGTGGCTTGGGACATAACCTATTTGTTTGTCCTCTGTTCTTCAATCTGGAACATGTTAGTAAAAGTGACTAAATTCTTCCTGTAATAAATCACTAAGAACTGTAAATATGTTTACTGAGAACTGTGATTTGTAGGACTTCTTTTTTAACAAGAATATCTAAGAGTGCAACTTTATTGTGCCAAGCAATCAGTCTTCCTTGGTTTATCCATTCTACGGCTGGATAACTGGGAATCAGAACAAGTAAGGCACCAAATGAGAGATCCTACCACTGTCTGTATTTAGAGCTGAGAGATAATGCTATTCATTTACTATTTGCTTATGTCACACTCTCTCTGGTTCATTTAATCTGCATCCTTCCCATGGTCTGAAGTTTTTGCCAATCCAAAAGAAGAGAAGAAAGCACTCCAGTTGCAAGTCTGGCTCAACAGCTTTTCTCATTTACTCCTTCCTACAAAAAAATTACTTTCTGAGTTATAAAACTGACAAGCGAAGGTATTCTCAAGTGGTATGTACTTCAAACGCCTCTCCTGTTTAACTGTGACAGGCTTGCAACTTCACTGCAGATTTTTAAGCCGTAGAAGTATGTGCAAGTTATGCTGAAGTGGTCCTCTTTAGGTTACAACCTCAAAGGAATAGCGGTCTATAAATAAAAATTATTATTATTATTATTATTATTATTATTATTATTATTATTAAAATGCATGAGTATAAACATTGAATCTAGAGGATCAGATTGGATAAGTATGCTTTGTCTTCTTCCTTCATCTTTGCTACATTTTCTGTTCTCGTTTTCCCCTCTTTTTGCCAGCAATGAGTGATCTGCTGCTCTGGAAAGGTATGATCCATTTTGTTTTGGATGGAGAAGAAGAGCTTTCTATCACTTCTCTTTTTCTCAATAGGAAAGAACAATCAAGCTAAAGTTCAGATTAGATTACTGTGTGAGGAATTCAGAAACTCTGTGTCAGCTGCCATCCTACTGCTACCTTCCTGCTAGTAAGCCCCGTGGAACTTAATAGGAATTCTGTCTTGGCACACATATGATTGTTGCATTTGTTCATTTTTTTAAAAAGAAAGCAAAAAATATAGCGAGTTTTCTGAAACAGCTTCCCTGACTGCTGAACCATTTTTGAGGCTGCATCTACACTGCAGAATTAATGCAGTCTGACACGCATGGCTCAATGTAATGGAATTCTGGGACTGATAGTTTTGTGAGATATTTAGCCTTCTCTGTCAGAGTACTCTGGTGTCACAACAAACTACAAATCCCAAGGATTAATTGCATTAAGCCATGGCACTTAAAGCAGTGTCAAATTGCATTAATTCTACAGAATGGCAGCAGCTTCAGTGCAATATGAATGATGTTTTACTGCCTTACATGGCTTCAGACTTAGGTACCAATAGACTTCTGTTTCCCATACAAAGCAAGCCAGTGCACTAGTCTCTGCAAAACTTTTCATCTGAGTGTGTCCTGCCTTCAGAAATTAAGACAATGGCAAATGAGGAAGAAGGTTCTTGGTTGTCCGGACTTGTCTCCCTCAAATCCTTCACAAAGGAGACTTGTCTGGCTCTTATTCTGATGTCTGCTCAGCAACAACGACAGTTCTTTTTGAGCATACATGCTCTTTTTAAATCAAGGCTAGAGAACAGATGACTCTCAGATGTTATAGCTGTACTGTAACTCCCATCAGTCATAATCATCACAGAAGATTGTTGGGTGATAACAGGGGTTTTGGCCTGAAAACATCAGGATGGCAACACATTCCCCATTCCTGCATTAAAATGTGGTTGATTATGTTACACCCAGCCTCAAAAAAATTATTGTTTTATTGTTTATTTTTTTTAAAAAAATCAGATATGCCAATTTCTTATTCCAATTGTTACATCTATAATAATAAAGATTTAAGATATAACCTTGTTTAATATATATAAATCTCTTAAATACCCATATTTTCCGGTGTATAAGACAATTGGGCATATAAGATGACTCCCAACTTTTCCAGTTAAAGTATAGAGTTTGGGATATACTCGCCATATAAGACTACCTCTCTTCCAACGCACACCAAATAAAATTTTTTTAAAAATCAGATTTGATTTCAATATGGTAATTTTAATTCAAATGCTTATGACATGCAGGAACTTAGCAGAAAAACTTGTTGTATACAAAGCTTGCTTGGATTGGATTGTATACAAAGCCCACAGATTCTCCAGTCCAGCTCGGAAGTTTCAGCACCCGCCCTATAAGACGAAACCCGGTGTATAAGACGACCCCCGACTTTTGAGAAGATTTTCCTGGGTTAAAAAGTAGTCTTATATGCCAGAAAATACAGTAAATAGGTAACATATAGTACTGGGACACTGAATGATATCTGATATGAACCCATGTCCAGAACAATTCACATGCACACAACCACTACGTACAATTAAAATTAAAGGTACAGTTTGAAAAACATTTTTTCAGCCTACATGCATGCATCCTTATTTATTTATCAGTTATATTTATAGATTCCCTTTCCTCGAGGGATCTCAAGGCAGTGTACATGGTTCGCTACCTCCTGTGAAGCAAATCAGGCTGAGAGAGTGACTGGTCCAAAGTCACCAATGAGCTTCCTGGTTCAGTGGGAACTAGATTCTGGATCTCGCAAGTCCCATCATTATCAATCTATTACATCACACTGGCTCTCCTTTTGTTCACACATAAGAGCTTGCAAGCTAAGAGAAGCTGCATCTGCACTGCAGAAATATTCCAGTTTCACACCACTTTAACCGCCATAGCTCAGTGCTATAGAATCCTGGGAATTATAGTTTGTTGTGGTACCAGAGCTCTCTGACAGAGAAGGCTAAATGTCTCACAAAACTACGATTCCCGGAATTCCACAGTATTGAGTCGGGGCAGTTAAAGTGATGCCAAATTGGATTATTTCTATGGCGAGGATGCAGCCAAAGGTACACTATAGTCAACATAGTGATCCTTCAGCATCCTCACAGCATTCAGTAGGTACTTTGATGATCAAGCTTCTCTACTAAAGGCACATGCTTCTTTTCCTTTTGTGAATTTGCATCCTAGATATTCACAAAAATAATACTCAACTGACTGTCTATCCACACAACCCTTTCTAGATTTCATATTATTATTTTGGATTCAGATGTCATACTGTACTACCAAGACTTATACACTTCTGAGACAAACTTTCATTGTTTGTTAATTTTTTATTTTTTATTTTTTGCAGTACAGCAGCAGTTAAAACACAATAATAGTTTTCTAAGTAATAGCCTTGCTTATTAAACTGGCATGATGGAGCACTAGAAGAACAGTGTGTCTTCCCTCATTAGCATTTGTTTTATGGCAAATAAGCACAGGGAAAACACTGTTATGAAAAAGGAACAACTAAAAGATTTTTTAAAGTATCCCATTCAGACATAGCCAATTAATTATTTGTTCATAATCCTTTAGGAGGTATGGGCAGAGAGCAAAGGTTAGAAAGAGTGAAAAGCCCCCAGACTCTTCCCAGATACAATGAGATGGGGGTGGGGGTGGGGCTTGCCAATCAGTTTATCCTAATCCACCATCCTGCAGCTTTGGAAAAGGAAAAACAACCTTCTTGCTTCCTTTATTTTCTGGCTGACAGCCAAACATGCCCCTATTCTTGAATAGACACAGCCTGACCCTTCAGATGAAAGGTTTATGGCTAAGCAGATTCCATGCATTCCCTGGCTAGCGAAGTTTGTGTTGACAATCATGATGACATATCAAGTGGGTGGAAGCAGAAACACATCCTACCAAAAGAATATATAGGTGTCAGGAGAAACAAATATGCAAATTGCAAGTGCTTTACGTTGCTGTCATGTATAAACATTAAGAGCCAGGGTGGTGTAATGGTTTGAAATTTGGACTATGACTCTGGAGACCAGGACTTGACTCTCGGCTTGGTCTTGGAAACCCACTGGGTGGCCTTGAGCAAGTCACACTCGCTCTCAGCCTCAGAGGATGGCAATGGCAAAACCTGCTCTGAACAAAACTTGCCAAGAAAACCCCATGATAGGGTCTTAGGGTCACTATAAGTCAGAAACTACCTGAAGGTATACAACAACAACAACAATAACAACAACAAACAAACTTTCAGCCTTGGATCCTGAGACTGCTAACAGATGACACCACAACCTCTCTAAAGCCCCATTCACACTAAACAGCTATAGTGCTGGAGGTGGTGGTTGTTTGGTTAGAGGCATAGGAGCACTCTGGATGAGGACACTAGCCAGTCTAGGATTCCACAGGATGAAAGCCTGGCAATTAAATTGGAATCATCACAAGATAATTATCTAGTACAAATGGGCTCTAGGTGTCCCACTGAGTACCCCCTAAAGGAAAAAAAAATCTCCCTTCTGAATGATAAATACCCTCATCCCCAAGTAGGACAGAAGGTAAAGCGGGGAATCATCAGGATTTTTAAAGAGGCACCTTCTGTCAACAGGAGATGCCTCTGCCAGATTGGAGATGCCTTTGTCAAAAACTAGGCAATTCAGTTCCCTTCTTCTCCTTCATGCCACATTATCCTGGAGAATCTCCTGATCTCTGAACGAAGTTCTCTTTTTTGTCAAGGGACTGGGTGGGGCACTGGAGTGTGGAACAGTCACTTTTCAACAAATTGTTATTTCTTTCAGGCATCAACCCTCCCTCAAGTAGTTAAAAACACGTGAACAAAAGTTATAGCTTCACAGACAAATATTACACCTTGTTTGACAAAATGGTATTCTTAAACAAGGACAAGACAAGGATAAATCCAAACACCAGTTCACACTGTGAATAGTAATTCCAAGTACCAGAGGTGTTTTTAACCTTGTTTGCATCAAGGTAGCATGAAGGTTTATCATCTTTATGTACCGAAGAGGGGCCTGGCTGCACTCTCCACTTTTCACTATGTGAACACTGTGTTTACACATTCCTGCGTCACACAATAAGCCTTGATCCTTTCATTTTCAACAGGAATGGGAAAATTGTCACCCTCCCAAGAACACTTTTGTGGCCCTCAGCCTCTCCTGATTCTGCAGACAGCCTTTTCTTGCTCCCACCAAAAGAATAAATTGCCTTTTTAAAAAACCTCCAGGAGTAATGATTGACTTTTAAATAGGTTGCAACCACTTCCACACTGTTTAATTGAAAAACACCATTTTTCAAAACCATTTTGGGAGCATTTTTGGAAGCCTGCCCTCAGCCATACTCTACAACATATGGCCTGTGTGTTCAGCCCGTTGGCCACTGCTCCCTTTGCAACTTGGGAACAGCAAACAAGCAGCTGGTGAGCAGTGACTGAGAAGCCTCTTGCCCATTCCACCCTTGTGGCAAAAGCCAATGCAGGTACGAGGTTTATTGGTTGCTGCTCAATCAGCTGCTTGGCTGATGCTCCCAAGGTGACTAGGTGCAAAGTAAAAGCTACTCCCCTTCTTTGCTGTGGTGGAAAGGGGTGCAGCTGGCTTCCAACTTTTCTTCCCAGCAAGGAAAGAGTTTCAATCTGATAAAGGCAAGAGAGGCAAAGGAGTCTTTTGAAGAACTGACTCTGGATACTCTTCCCCCCATAGACATGCCTTCCCCATAGAGCTTCAAGTCATCCCAGCACACACAAACATTGTTTCTTCTGCTACCTCTCTTGGTTTGTCCAACAAAAGAAAGCAGGACCAGCACTGAAGCTCCAAATTGCACTGGCAAGCCAAGTCCTGGCAAAATTGATAAAACTTAAGCAGGGTCCCAAATGTGAAAGCCCCTTTCAGCACATCTTTCCTGCTGCTCTGTGCTCTAAGTCATCATCCCCACCATGGTCCTAAAGGTTGCTGTGAAATAACTGTAACTGGCATTGCACTGATATTTTATGCTCTGGCCACCTTACTAACTCCCTCTCCAGTAACTGCCCCCTAACAAACCATTACTACATAAAATGAAGTGGAGAGAATCCACTGTACATATACTGCCTTAAGCTACTTGAAAAGATATACAGTGCATCCTTCTTTTACACGGGGATCCGTTCTGGACCCACCCACCCCCGCATAAAACAAAAAGCGTGTATACTCGAGCCCCATTACAAGTAATGGGTCTTGTGCTTGTAGTGGCGGCGGCAGCGCGCCATGGGTGCATGCATTATTGTTTCTTCCAGCACACAGTGCCGGAAGAACAAACACTACTTTCAGCATATGCTGAAAGCAGCATATAATGCGCCTGCGTATGACGCAGGCACACTGTACATTTAAGCAATAAATGATAGATTTCCTAGTAGAATAGTCATGAAGTAATTTGAAAACCCAAATCCAGGGGGATGGGAAGGGATCAATTTCTACTATTCTTACCTGGAAATTTGATGTCCAGCATACAGCAACAGTGCAGTTAGAAAATACAGGTAGAGCTGAACCAGGTGTTGTCTTGGTAAGGTTAAGAGAACAACACTTAAGATGTAACCTGGAGAAGAAATAAAGAAAATTCACAATTAATTACATGAATCTTAAAATATTGTTTTTCATTCCTTACTTGAAGTTCAGGGGCCTCTTTGTATCTGCTGGATGTTCAAGTCCTATTAAATACAATGGTGTAGTAAAATGGTGTCCCTTATGTAAAATGGCAAAATCAAGATTTGCTTTTTGGATTTTGAAAAATATTTTCAAGCTCTGTATGGTTGAATCTATGGATGCAGAATCCATCAAACAGAGGGCTGTTTGTATGAACTGAAAGTCACAATTGAACTGGATTTTAAAAATCTCCTTGGCTAGAACTCAAGACCATAATTTGTGATTCAGTGTGTTTGAGCAGACACTAATGAAAAAAATGAAGAGCCTTCTAACAAGGGAGTCCCCACTTATGACTGCATAACACTAAAAGGTAAAGTTAGGGATGAAACAGACCATCCTGAAGAGGAGGCTTTCAGCCATCCTTTCCAAAAGCAGATTGCAGCAGCCCCAATCTGCCTTTTTGCCAGCTGAAAAAGAAGCGTCAAACAGCCACTCCTTTTTGCACTGGCAAAAAGCCAGCTTTTCTTTTCCCACCATGGCTGGAAGCCAGCGTTAAGGTGTTACAGCAGCATGTGGCGTATAAATGCTGCACCACCAGAGCACCTGGAAGCCGGCCCACGTCTAGGCAGCTAGGCAGCTTGAAGCTGGCTTCTGGGCAGCTTGGGCTGTGCATCGTTTGTACGTCACACTCCCAAGCTGGCTTTTTATACCAGTCTGTTTTGCACCTTAGTTCTGTAAGACTATGCACTAGGACCCAGCTTTTGAATGGGAGGATATCCAATTCACATCTTTGCCTACTTTAAGGCACAGTGAACAAAGTGCAATCCTCCAAAGGGTTGCCATAAACTGCAGACCTTCAATATCTGTAGGGCCACAAGTTGCCTACCTCCACTCTAAGGTCTGACCCTACAACTTTTGTAATGGTTGCTCAAACATTATAGAGGAAAAAGAAAATAGCTGTCAGCCACTAGGGCCAAAAATGTCAAAGACTTTAAAATATGACCTTTCCTATTCAAATTTTTTTCTACCAAGAACATGTATCGCTCAAGAAAGAGGACAAAAAGACCATGTGGTCTTTTATGAGGATTCATCATAAAAAGACTGTTTTCTCACTACAGAGTAACTTCTGCCCGTTACCCAGAAGGAGGTAAAGTCCTGCCTGGGACCTGTTCTCTCGCAAAAGAACAAGCCTCCATTTTTTTATTTTTGTTTTAAAAAAAAATTAACAGAGTTGCTTAATATGAAGCACAACAGTCACTTCAGACCACAAACGTAATGTATTCATAAATGATCACAGAAGGCAGAGATCATACTAAGGTATCATCTGATGTGTGTATTAGAGATGAACGCTCTGACTTTGAAATCAACATTTTTAAGAATCTACCGTATATACTCATGTATAAGTCGACCTCATGTATAAGTCAAGGGCAGTTTTGGGATCCAAAATCATGGATTTTGATATGACCCGTGGATAAGTCGAGGGGCAAACACTGAAGGATGTTACAAAAGATCTAAAGGGGGAGGGGGACAAAGTACCACTTCCCTCCCTATATCTCACTCTCTGGACCTCTCCCAAGCATCAGTCTCAGCATGGAAAAGGGGAAACAAGCCTCAGCGTGCACAAACACACACACACACACAATTCCCCTTACCGAAAACATCTCCAAGGCACATGGCTTGCGAAAAGGAGGACAGACCCCACTGTCTCTCTGCTTGTCACCTCCAGGACTCCCAAGGCTCATAGCTTACAGAAATGGAGGACAGACCTTTTCTCTCTCTCTGCTTCTCACCCCCAGAACTCCCAAGGCTCATAGCTTTCAGAAATAGAGGACAGGGCTTTCTCTCTCTCTCCTTCTCACCCCCAGGACTTCCAGGCAAAACGGGGTACAAGCCTGGGCATACTTTCTTTGTGTTCCTTCTCTCAGCAGCAGCTTGTTAGGTCTGGCTCCACAGGAAGGCTGAGAGCCTGGGAAACAGACAGACACACAGAGGGAGGGGGGGAGAGGGAGAGAGGAGGAGCCAGCGCCGGGGCTTCAAACAGGGAGCCGTTACAAGGCTACAGAGGAAGGTGGGCACTTCTTCTTTCACAAAATTTATTAGCATTAACTCATTGACCCTTCCATAAGTCTACCCAGGATTTTGGAGTTCATTTTGGGGCATAAATTTTTCAACTTATAGTCGAGTATATACAGTAATGTTAAAACTCACCCAACAATATCTACACCTAAAAGATTTTTCAAAAGCCAAAACCAAAATGCTGTACTAGGCAAAACAATAATGCATTCTTACAGTATTTCCAGACAAAAGATAAAGACCACCTATTGGCATATTGGGTTTAGAAATATTTCATACAGAAATATAAAACATTTAAAATAAAAATATTCACTATCTAAGAAGATATATTTTAAATCTTTCATAAAAGCATATGGAAATTCAGTAGGCAGTCCCCATCTGGAGGATTGCCCCCCTAATGGGGAAAAAAGTTGGAACTCAAGACCATATTAGTCAATGGGTGGCGATGGTGTGCACCTGCATCAGCTCACCCATTGCCATGCAGCACCATTGGCTAAAACGGGGTGGGGCAATCTGTGGGAGCTCCAATTCAGATGGTTAGATGGTTAGTCGATATGGTAGGTGCACTGTACAAAATATGAGATGCATTGGTATGAAACCTAAACCACACTATCTATCTATCTATCTATCTATCTATCTATCTATCTATCTATCTATCTATCTATAATACTTATATATATATGTATTTTACACAAAATAGTTTTACTCAAAATGGAAAAACTGAAATGAAAATCTAGGCATACACACAACTCTTTATTCATATCAGCCATTATAGCCCCATTATTGTTGTGTGCCTTCAAGTCCTTTCCAACATATGGTGACCTTAAGGTGAACCTATCATGGGATTTTCTTGGCAAGATTGTTCAGAGAAGGTTTGCCATGCTAACTCCTATTTATAGTTTATTCCAACACTATAGTATAGTGTTTAATGGTCTCACACAAACATAAAGATTTATTTAATGTCACAAAATCCCCAAAGTCAATATCTGGGTTACTATAGCCTATACTGGCATTCTTCAGGTGGTGCCCTCCATATATTGATACTATAACTCCTATAATTACTAGCTAGCATGGGCATACACAGTCACGTCAAGCAATCTTTCAATATCTCACGGGCTATACTAAAGACACTAAAGTAGAAGTGATGAGTAAGATCATTTCTCCCAGTAAAGGAATCTAAAATTCAGGTTGAGGCAGTGGTAGTGTGTGTGTGTGTGTGTGTGTGTGTGTGTGTGTGTGTGTGTGTGTGTAAGACATACACCCCACAACACCACCTGCCTGATCAAAATATCCTTCAAGTTGTATCCTCAAGAACATTTAACCAAGCAGGCCATCAATGAATCAATAAGATGAAATAAATGAATGAAGGTTATTGTGGGCGTAGATCAGCATATATAAAATAAAAAAGGCTTTAAAAATCAGAATATAATAACAACAACAACAACAACATTTATTTGTATTCTGCTTTTTCACAAAAGAATCAAAGTAGATTTCAACAGTACAATTAAAATATCAAACAATTAAAAATTACAATTAAAAAATCCCAAAACCCCAACCCTCCCCCCAATCAGAAAAACAGTGATCAATCCCTAAAAAAAGATTAAACATCAAAAAAATTTTAAACTGTCCAATATGAATAACTACAATTTCAGGCAGATTAGCGCTAGAAATGAGTCTTTCTCTAGAGGTGGAGGGACGGGGGCGATGGTATCAAACAATTTTGATATTAGTATCAATAGAGGGGGGGCAAGTCTAATGGATCTAATGCAGGGATAGGCAACCTTTTTGAGCCGGGGGCCGGGTTGCTGTCCCTCAGACAAGTCGGGGGGACCCAGGGGTGGAGCGTTCCCACCACCCCGCCCTTCGTGTGTTGTTTTTGGGTGGGGTGGGGCCCGCAATGCCAGGGGAGGAGCTTCCACCCTCCAGGGGCGGGGGTGTCCACCAAAGCCCCGCGGGGGGGGAGGAGGCGTGTTGCCCGCCTCTCCTCCTCGGTCCCCTTTCTGGCCAAATACCCCCCAACTACATTCCAAACACACACAACAGCACATTTGTGCATTTCACATGGCTTTACTTAACGTGCCTCTTGCATATTTCAGAGGCTTTTCCATAACCAAGCCCCTTGGGTTTAACACTTAGCATGGTTTAACATGGCTATGCATATTGAACATGTCCAAGGTGGTTCCACTGTTCTGCACCAGTGTAATTCTCAGAAGTGTGTACTTGGTCAAGGGACTTTGGTTTTTTCTTCACTGCAAATGAGTTTTGTAAAAATCACAGCTATTTACATTAGCCTTGCCTCAGAGGCTTGCTGATACTTTGGCTTCAGAAACAGTGCCGTTCATGCCCCTCAAGCTGAGTCGTATCTTCATCATCACACTATCATTGTCAAAACAAGGAAGACTTGTTTAGCATAAAAGCACCCAAAACACACTTTGGAAGGTGACACTCTCGGCTTCAGAAACAGTGCCTGCATGCCCCTCAAGCTGAGTCATATCTTCCATCATCACACT
>NC_056523.1:83280334-83449781 GCF_019175285.1 Sceloporus undulatus | reverse complement strand
TTGCTCTTGCTTAGTCATTGTGACTTTCACATACATGTTTTATTTCTATTACTGTATATCCCATGTTGCATTTTCCTTAACACATGCAGCCCTGATATCAAAACCTTAAGTAAATATTAAAATATGATTTTGTCAGAAGATTATGGCAGGTGACAGAAGCTGTAATGAAACAAACCACTTTACCTCTAACACAATATTCTTATCTGACAAAAGACAGAAAAATCGAATTTATTAGATCTGCTAGAATTTTTATGTAAAACTGAAATGCTAGAAGTCAACCAAATCCCTCAATAAAAAGAGCATAGTAAAACATGTCTAATTGTTTTCACTTCCCCCAGCTTGCAAGGATGTGTCATCACTCTTGATCACAAAGGCACCATTACTCTTAATAAGAGGCCCTCCTAAAACTTCCTTCCAGGAGTGCAAATGACAGAAAGCTGCATCTTGCTAGTGTAAATGCTGCTTTGGGTACCTTATTGGAAGAAATAATGCCTTTCTGAATTGAAGGATAATCAAAATTTCCAAGTAATTTGCAGGGGGGAAATAGTCCTTCCATTGTCCCAGAAATCAAGGGAAATGCCCATCTGTGTTTCACACTATATTCCAAATGTGCTACTGAACAGCTTTAAATTTGGTATGACTACCTAGCAGTAATACATAATTTCTGTATTTTTTCATTCAATTACCCTTTCTATTTTGTCTTAAAGGTATCAGATGGATTCAATGGGGCCAAATCCCATGGGAGGAGAAGCAATTTCAAACAGGAGTTTACAGCATACCCATGTATAAGCCTCTACAAAGATTTGCCCTGCCTCTAGCTGCAAAATTACATTGTGTCAAGATCTGTGTGAACTTCCTTCCACCAAATCAGTAAATTGCTCCTTTGCAAATCAAACAGTAAAGCTTTATTTCTGAAGTTGCAGAGGTGATACTAAGAAGATGTCTTAGACAGAACTGACGACTAAACTCACATACAACAATAAAATTGTTCTGACTCCTCCTCATAAATTTGGTGGGCTAAGTCCAATTCATCTGTTCCCATAACAAAAAAGTATTTTTTAAATTAGTGAATGGTTTTCCCACTCTCCTCACTGGCTGATGAAACTAGCTGATAGCTGATAAGTGCTCTGGACAGAAAAATTCCTCCCACATATGCAGCTGGCATTGATGTTTTTCAGTGAAAGTCAATTCCAGCCTTCTTCCCCACTCTAATAAAATACCAATGTGCTTACCATCTCTAAGGATAATAACCAAACAATCAATGAAAATAATCAAACAATAACTAATTGAACAGAAAACATCTACAGTATATAGTAATAACCCTTATATAACCAAACCTCTTCTCTCTGCTGTGTTAATGTCCAAACAATATCTCCTTGCAGTATCTCAATAAGCATGATTGCTAGAGGCCTGTGATGTTATTATCAGAAAACACAACCAAAATATATATGTGATCATGATTAGAACATGCATATGTCAATAACATAAGCATACATAATGAAATATGATCAATCAACGCAATACAGCAATAAACCCATATGTGATCAAACAGCAGTGTCAAGATTGTATATGGAATCCTCCCTCCCTCTAAACAACATTATGTATGTGAACATTATTTAATAATGCTCAAAATCATCAACATAACAAAGCTCAAAACCACGACAAGACTGAATTCACAAAAACCTTAACCTAACGAATAATTTAAAGTCATGACAGGATTGACCACCTAATTCTGAATGCCAGATACTGCTCTCAGAAATTTAGTCTGCATAACTTCAAAAGGGATGTTGTGGTCATAAGCACAACCACTGAGAGATGGTGACACTGACTGCCTTTGGCGCAAGTAGAATGGAACTGTGCTGTTGTACTCTTCTGAGAGCGTCCTGTGGCATTTTTTGTTTGCACATTTCATTCAGTCTTGAAACATTTCCTTACTCTGAACAACTGAGTAACAATTGCCAACGTGGCCTATTCATTATTACTAATCAAACAAATGCAGCTTTGCATTTGGAATACAGTATTACAAGTTGGGTACTGCTCTTTTAGTCACAGTTACCAGCATCCTTAAAGTAAATGAATCTGGAGTCTTGCTAAACTGCTCTCCCAGACACATGAATACAAAATACAAAATACAAAAAAGGGAGTACCTTGGAGTACGTTGCAGGAAGAAATAGGAGAGGTGCCTGCCCCTGCTGGACATTCCTCCCTCATCCATCCATCCACCCACCCACTCACCTAAAACTGATCTGTTACATTTCATTTCTAATATACTGTGATTTTATTGTCATGTTTAGATTTTACTAGTAAGCCAACTTGACAAGGCTTGAGGAGTTAAAGTTGAATAAATGATAATATAAATAATTACTATAGATATAAATAATATAAACGTATTTGATGTATTTGCCTATGTAAATTGTTTATTTTATGTACTTGTTTATCTAATTTGTAAACCGCCTTGATCCTTGGAAAGGCAGTATATTATTATTATTATTATTATTATTATTATTATTATTATTATATAACAAAGCCACTTCCCCCCCCCCAAAAAAATCTGTATGAAAAGCTTAAAATATAAAGAGATCTTGTGCAATAGAACAGGATGCACCAATGTTCTGTAGTACCAACATTTTACAGAGTTTGTGATAGCAGAGAGGGAATCTAAATGCAGCTAACACATCTGCACATAGCCTCTATTTTCATCTTTAGGTAAAGATGGGAAGCAAGGGTAGTGGACATGACTGTGGCCTTCACCACCATGGATTCACTACATTTATTCTATGTGTAACTCTTGTATAAGAAAGACTTCAATGCAAGCAGTTCACATGTCCACTTGCAAAATTAAGCAATATCCTGGCCTCTGAAGGGCTGGGAAGATTTCTTTGTTTGTTGTTTCTGTAAGAGCTGGACCAAAGACTGTAAAAATATGCTCATTAAAAAAAAAAAGCAATACTGACTTAATGGCCAAAAACAGCAGAGTCATGGTCACTGCAGTAATTTTCTGCTATAATGCTGTCCCTCCTTATGAATCAAAAGCAGTATCTTAGCATTCACTCTGTTTTTATAATTGGGAAGAGAACTAGCATGGTGTAGAGGTTTGAGCATTGGACAATGACTCTGGAGGACCAGGGTTCAAATCCCTATTTGGCCATGGAAACCCAGTGGGTGATCCTGGGCAAATCACACTCTCTCAGCCTCAGGGGAAGGCACAGATAAATCCTCTCTGAACAAATCTTGCCAAGACAAATCCATGATAGGGTCACCTTATGGTTGCCATAAGCCAGAAATGAAGGAATAACAAAGAAACAAAATCACGCACATTTCCAAAGGATTATCTCTCCTCCCTAAAGCATCTTTACCCAAACTGCACTAATGTGATCAACAGTGCTTGAACTATCAAAAGATCAATGCGGTAGTGATACATGGTATTTTCTGCCACAACTAAAACAGTTTTAATTTCTAATTGGGTGGAGGGACCCATTCAGGCCTGCCACAGGGAAAGAATCTGCCTAGTGGAGAAAGTACATTGTAGTTAATAAACCACAGACATGATGGTAAACAAACAGAAGGTCTCTTACTACTCTTTGCGTGAGTGGGTGCAATCAGCAATGCAAGCCAAGCACAATAAATGAACATACACAATAAATCAGATTTACCACAGTACCCCAACTTATGACAATATTTGACGTGGGCCAGGCCACAGTGGGGCTTGCCTGCTGCTTCAAGTTGACTGTAGTTTCCTCCATGAAGAACATTCACTGTTGGTACTACATGACCTTTTGTCTAGACAACTACAGGAAGCAAGATGGCAACATCAAAGCTGGGAGACTACCAAGCATGGCCTATAATGGCTTGAGTTGGCAGTTCGAACCATTAAACTTGACATTCACCTCTGGATCCAAGCATCATGTATTATTCAAGTGGTGTAGTTCAATAGCCTCTTTCAAGAATCATAGGATCAGAGTCAGAAGAGACCACAAGGGCCATCCAGTCCAATCCTCTGCCATGCAGGAACTCTCAATCAAACCATCCCCAACAGATGGCCAGCCAGCTTCTGCTTAAAAACTTCCAAAGAAGGAGACTCTACCACACTCCAAAGGAGTGTGCTCCACTGTTGAACAGCTCTTCCTGTCAAGATGTTCCTCCTAATGTTAAGGTGGAATCTCTTTTCCTGTAACTTCCATCCACTGTTCCAGGTCCTAGTCTCTGCAGCCACAGAAAATAAGTTTGCTCCATCCCCAACATGACATCCCTTCAAATATTTAAATGGGGCTATCATATCACCTCTCAATCCTATCTCCTCCAGGTTAAATATCCCCAGCTCCCTAACCCTAAGTATTTCCTCATAAAGCATGGTTTCCAGACCCTTCACCATTTTAGTCACCATCCTCTGGACATACTCTAGCTTGTCAACATCCTTTTTTAAATTGTGGGGCCCAGAACTAAACACAGTATTCCAGGTGATTCCTGACCAAAGCAGAATATAGTGGCACTTTACTTCCCTTGATCTTGACACTATACTTTTATTGATGTAGCCTAAAATTGCATTGGCCTTTTTAGATGCCGTATCACACTGTTGACTCAGATTCAATTTGTGGTCTACTAGGACTCATTGATCCCTTTCAGTTGCTTCCAGTGAAAGCAGGTAGTTAACTTTCAGATAGTTCAAAAGTGTTATGTCCCATAATTTTCAATTCTGGCTACTACATTACTTGGATGGCTGAAATCCTTCTTGGGGAACACGGACTTCTCTTAGGGAACTGAACATAACAAAAGGAGTTACAGCAAGTTGTGTTAAATCAACTGCTTGACTTCCTTCCAATCATGATTTCCATTTCTGTCCTCTCCCATGTTTGAAACAGCACTACATAAATTTTAGCAACCAGCACAGAGGGAAGGGGGAACAGGAATAGACTACACATCATATTCTGAGTGTAGGAGGATCATTTTAAGTCTAATGTGCCTTGCTATTATATTGCACAACTTATTTTCTTCAAAAACATAACTATAGCGATTGATCATCACACTGCAGAAGAGTTCCTCCTTCCATGTGCATGAGCAAAAAGAAACACATAAGACCAAGTCATAAGATTATGAGTTCATTTAAAAATAGCTATACGCTAAAATAGAACATTTGAAAATTAGATCTGCCACTCACTCTAGTGTCTGCCTGAGCATGAAACACACAACGACAAGATCTGTTAGAAGCGTTTAATCAAAATTGCCATTCTGTCCCAGGAGCATTTCATAAAGAAGCAGGAATAGGATACTTGTGTGACCCTGTGTGCATTACAGAGTGTTAGAATCCTGATTAATGTTGACTAGAGTCAAGCACATGATGTCCCCAACTGTACCACCACTGTAACATTCTGCTATAAAAGCAACTGCTGCCAAATATGCCAAAGGTAGTATTGTGCAGCTGTCAAAGGGATGCAGGGTTGTTGCTGTTTTTTGTGGGGAGGGGGAGAACAGAAGAGGAGAGTGAAAGAAACAGAAATTGACTAAAATGTGGGAGAAAGTAGCTTGGGTAAGAGACTCTTGGTCCTTATAGAGCAAGCCTTCTTTAATCCAAGAACTTCTGAAGTAGTAGGATTCTAGAATTTGCATAATCTGCATTAATATTTAATAGTCAAATTAACAATTTCCTTTTGCAAGGACAGCTAGCGTGACACTCTCTGTCACTATTGCTGGGTTTTCTACTCTGAGATGCAAGATCATGGTCAACTGGCTACCTCTCACTGAAGGTAAAATATGATCTGACAGTATTTGACAATTTTTGTGACATATTTGTGCTCAAATATGCCACAAATCCAAGAATACAGTCATGTAAGCAGAAGTCAAACTTTGATTCAATTGTACAAAGGCAGGTGTGAGAGGTCTTTACATACTTTCTTTAATTAGGAGTCTGAATACATTAATACACTTCCTCCCAATCAGGAAGCCCTCCCCTCTAAACCATGGTGAGGGGAGATAGGTGTGTATGTTTAAAGAGTTGTCTTGCACTTTTTGTTTGATTGTATTATAAACAACATTACTGGAATGCTTTCATGAGATTTGGAAAGGCAGTTCCACTCCCAAATTCCCAGAAGTAATACATTTTTTTAATAAAAAAAAAATAGTATTTTTCTTCCAGAAATAAAGTACTGTGGGCCCTTTGTATCCATTGGGGTTTGGTTTCAGGAACCAGAATACCAAAATCTGTGGATGTTCAAATCCCATTAAATACAATGGCACAGTAAAATAATAATAATAACAATAACAACAACAACAACAAGTTTATTTGTATTTTCCTGCTTCTCCCAATGGATCGAAGCAGGATTACAACCAAAAATCTCCATACAGGCAATCATGAGTAAAATACATATCATAAAAACAGCACAAAGTATAAAATGTTCAATTACAGTAATCGCAGGGCAGCAGGCAGTTATGCTGTTATGACCGGAAGTGGGGTTTCCTAAAGTTCTTTATAGAAGGTCAGGTGGGTATGCCCGCCGGAAGAGATCTGTCTTTAGTGCCTTCTTAAAGGCATCTAGGGTCGTGATGACACGGATCTCCTCCAGCAGATTGTTCCATAACCTGAGGGCCATAGCTGTATACAGTATGCTCTTTTGGACGTAACTGTTAGTCTGACCTTTGGGTAGTCTAACAGATTCTTCTCTGTTGTCCTGAGGGTGCGGGGCGGATTGTGTAGGGAGAGGCGTTCCCTCAAGTAACTCGGGCCCAAGCCATGTAGGGCTTTAAAGGTAACAACCAACACTTTGTATTGCGCCCAGAAGCTAATTGGCAGCCAGTGTAAGGATTTTAGGACAGTTGTTATATGATCTGACTGGAAGTTCCAGTGATCAATCCTGCTGCTGCATTTTGAATTAATTGAAGCTTCCGAACCTGGTACAAAGGTAGCCCCATGTAGAGCGTGTTACAGAAGTCTAAGCGAGAGATTACCAGTGCATGTACTACCGTTTCAAGGTCCTTTTGGTCCAGGTAGGGACGCAGCTGGCGTATCAGCTTAAGCTGGTACCAAGCACTCCTGGCCATCACATCCACTTGAGATGATAACTGTAGAGATGGGTCCAGGAGTACTACCAAGCTGCGAACTTTCTCCTTAGGGGTAAGTGTGACCCCATCCAGGACTGGGTGACAAATCTCCGTCCCTGGACTTGGGGTGCCTATCACGAGTACCTCTGTTTTCACTGGACTCAGCCTGAGTTTGTTTTCCCTCAACCAGCCCATTACTGACCCCAGGCAGGCATCCAGAGGAGAGATGCCATCCTTAGTCACTGTATCAATCAGAGACATAGAGAGATAGATCTGGGTGTCATCAGTGTACTGATAACACCGTGCTCCATGACTCCGGATGATCTCTCCCAGTGGCTTCATGTAAATGTTAAATAGCATGGGAGACAGAATGGCACCTTGAGGGACCCCAGATATCAGCTCTCTCTTAGAGGAGCAGCTGTCTCCCAGCATCACCATCTGGAATCTGCCTGAGAGGTAGGAATGGAACCACTAGAGCACAGTGCCCCCAATACCTAACTCTCTCAGGCGTTCCAGAAGGATACTGTGGTCAATGGTATCGAAGGCTGCTGAGATGTCCAAGAGCACCAACAGGGTCACACTACCCCTGTCGATGCCCAGACAGAGATCATCAACTAAGGCGACCATGGCCTTAGTGATGATGTCCCTGATTTAAAATGACAAAATCTAGGTTTGCTATTTGAAATTTATATGTAATTTTAGATATTTTCAAGCCGTGGATAGTTGAATCCATGGATAAGGAAGGCCAACTGTATGTGGGAAGGGAAGACAAAACTGTGGATATATTATAACATGCCTACTGACATGCATGATAATAACAGCATGCCTTTTTGTCACTTTTATCCATATTTAGAAGGCACATTGCATAGCAGGCAGTTACTTATCAGCAATACACTAAAATAAAGGATGTCAACCAAAATAAAAGTTTCCACAAACATAACACCAGATCCTGTATTATCACAATATTGATATATATTTATTAATGTGATTCTTCTTTTCCACTTGTGTTGTAAAGTACTATGAAATTTCATGGCATTCCAAAAAGGAAGATTGCATGTGTATGTGTGTTTAAGACTGCAATCCAGTTCTGTTCTTCGTGGGTTGCCCCATGCTTATGCTAGGATTCATAGCTCCTACACTAGCCACAGAGCAATAGTTATTTTAGTGAATTAATAGTAATGTTATTGTTTTAACCATTGTATTTTATATGGAATTGTTTTGTTTTATTGCTGTGATCCCACAGGGAGAGGTGGAAAATATAAATATAAATTATTATTATTATTTATCCTCCAAAATGAATACAGAAATGCAGGAGGCTGAGGGGAAAAGAGGAAGACTTCTCTTTCATTAATCCACTTGTTGGTAAGCTCCCTTAAAAAACAAACAAAAAATAATAAGCTGCTAAAAGAAGATTCCTTAAATAGAGTGGCAATTTGTCTGCAACTAAACTTACAAGAATGTATTAAAATTGACTGGCCTTGATCCAATACTGCACAAGTGCTGCAGTGCCAGTGTTCCCTCCTCTCCACTCCCCGAAATCTGGCTCTGGAGGGTTTCTCAGCTTCCCAGAGAAGTTTTTGGGGATGCAATGTGAGGCTTTAATGGAAACAGAAGATGACCCCCCCCTCCCAATTCCACTAATAGACAATTCCACCCCTACCCCTAATTTAGGCTAGGCTAAAGAATTACTTTGATACCACAATGCTTCTTGAAACATTTCAAAATCTATTTCTACATCTGTATGGTAAGCCTCATTTTGTTGTTGCTGTGAGCCTTCAAGTCATTTCCAATTTATGGCGACCCTAAGGTGACTCTATTATGGGGTTTGTTCAGAGGAGGTTTGCCACTGCCGTCCCCTGAGGCTAAGAGCATGCAACTTGACTATGGTCACCCAGTGGGTTTCATTCATATTTTATTCTGCTGTGTCCTTCACTATCTCATTATTTAATGCCTTTACGAAAGTAGCCTGCCCCTCCTTCAGGAAGTTGATGGCACCATTCTCTTTTCTTTTTCCATGTCTGATGCTATCCTATGAGGTTGGCTACCCATAGCGTGGAAATAACAGGTTGGTTTGGATCAGTGATCCCCAGTGGACAGTAGGCTGGCACGGATGAGAGGCTTTGTGATGCACACTCTAATTAAAGTGCCACCAAAATTATGCTTATGTAACAGTGGGCCCCCAAACTTGAGCAGACCCTCTTTAAAACTCAGGTTCACAGTACTGTATAATAGTAGTGTGGATATAATTTATACTGCAGACAAGTCTTTAGATAAAACAAAATATGAACTTTATTGAACAAAGGATTTCAACAGATGTTATTTGAACTGAATGACATTAAACAGCTGTTAGTTCAGGCACGTGTTACTTCTTAGAGGTTATTTTGTTTCAATTGTTAAACTCACTACAGAGTATTACTGTTACTAGATTTCAAGAACACTGGCATTGTCCTACTTGCCTACTTTCCTAAGCTTATACACAATAGTATTGCCATTCAGGCTTACTATAATAACTCCCTCAACTAGAATCATTAACTGGTTAAAGGTCTCACACTCTAGACTATAACCAAGTTCCTCTCTGGAACAGACCTTGGAGTTTATTGCACTGGCCCTAAAATGGGCCCAGTGCGTTTTAAAACGTGCACCCACGCAGCGCGCACAGAACGCAACAGGGCCAAGAACCCCATTTTACCGCATGCTGGAATGCCGCCTTTGCTGCCAGGCGTTCCAGTTGCATCCCCATTCTGTTCCAGAGGGCGCCATTTTTGAGAACTGTTCTAAAGGGTTCTCAGAAATGGCACCCTCTGGAATGGAACAGGGACGCAATTAGAATGCCCAGCGGCAAAGGCGGTGTTCCACTGTGCAGTAAAATGGGGCTCTTGGCCCCATCCCGTTCCATGCGCAGCGCGTGCTTGCACATTTTAGAACGCACTGGGCCCGTTTTAGGGCCAGTGCGATAAACTCCACTCCTGGAACCCTTCCTCTAACTGTCCCACCTTGGACGAAGCAGTTCCCTAACTGTCAAAACCCAACTGCCACACAAAATTTTCAACTTTCCCCAGCCTGCATATTATTGGCTGAAGGCAGCTGCCTTGTGATTGGCTAACTAGTTGGTCTATTCACCACAAGCTTCCCAGCTGCTGGCTTAGGCAGCTGCTCAGCTGATGCTCCTAGGATGACAGGGCGCAAAGGGAGCAGTGACTGAGCAGCCAGTCAGACAGCAACCAAGAAGACTCTCGCCTGTGCCAGACTTAGCTGCAAGGCTGGCACAAGCAAGAAACTTCTCAGTTGCTGCTCAGCCAGCTGCTCAGTTGCGGCTCCCAAGATGACTGATTGGTTGTTTTGAAGTTGCAGTAGAACAGTTGACCAAATATTAAAAAAAAAATATTCCCAGGGGGGCTCTAGGATTGCCTCCCAAGAGGAAAGGGGGCGGTATCCCAAAAAAGTTTGGGGACCACTGGTTTGGATGATCGTTTCTCACTTTAATATCAAAATATGAGGAACTCTTCCAACTGTATATGCAGGCCTTTCACCTCTTCCTTGGTGAAAACAGAAGGTCTGATTTCATATGAATGTAGAAATTAGGATTAGTGACCACAGAAAAAGCCAAGATATTATTAAGAACAGTTCAAACCATGGCAACTAAGTGGGCAACAGTAGCAGATGCAGAGGAACCTTTTCAGCCCTGCAGTGAGCTATGCCACCCCATTTCAGACTAAATTGGCTAAAAATAGCGCCCTAAAATGACTAAAAGTCTGCAAGTT
Organism: Sceloporus undulatus; assembly: GCF_019175285.1. Taxonomy (NCBI): domain Eukaryota; kingdom Metazoa; phylum Chordata; class Lepidosauria; order Squamata; family Phrynosomatidae; genus Sceloporus; species Sceloporus undulatus. The sequence continues at coordinate 83,438,988 of NC_056523.1, read as the reverse complement.
CTGCATTCCAGATTTTTTGGCTGGGAAACTAGGGCTATTTAGAAGCAAACACCTGCTCTAAGAATGGTAGATCATTATACTGGGGCATTTGCTTTATTGAGATTTTTGGTGGGGCTTTCCAGACAAAAAAGGAAGGAGGCTACATGTGGCCCTCAAGCCTGAAGTTGTTAGTGACCATTTTCTGGTCTGCACAAAACTAGGAACTATAGTTGATGTATAGCTTGCTTATTTGAACAAAGAAATAAAAGAAGGGGCTGGGGAATAGCCAAATGATTCATTCCTACCTTAACTAGGGGCTGACACCAAGGGCTAACACTTTTGGGGTCTGATATCATCAAAATTAAACAAAGCTACTTGTGGAACAAGATAACATTCCGATGGTACACACATTATATTTGGATGTGAGAGAAATATGAAGAAAGATTACACACACTTCTTAGCTAATGAAATAAAAATTTCTTGGAACCAATGGCTGCACTAGCCCTCCGGGTGCCTCCCCGGCTCTTCCATGGTTGCCTTATGGGCTGCTTTCTTTCCTCCTGCTTGTTTGATCACCCCATCCTTGTGTAGATGTGTGTGTATGCGTGTGTGTGTTGACAGTCACCAGTCCTTCCACTATTGTCAGTGCATGATCCCATTATTTGCTTGCTTTGTGGTGCATGCGTTATTATCTTTATGGCTTGGTTCTGTAGGACCACAGGAGAGCTGCATCCCAAATAAGCATTGGGGGCTTCCTAGAGATGACCCTTCCCCCCCCTGCATCACTATTTTCAACATTCTCAACATGCATCTCAACACGGGATAGTGTTCCATGGTCTAGCAAAGCCCCAGCAGGCAATGTACTTCTTCAGTGCAAGGTGAGAACAAAAGGGTGCACCCATAATAAACTCTCAATATAGCTTTCTCCCTATGATTATGAAGCTGTCATTATAAATGCAGGCTGGAAAAGAAATGTCTTTCTCTGTAAGAAATAGGCCTCCCCCTCTCTCATGAGGGAGGAGGAGCAACATTCTGTCCATGGAATATGTAATAACTAAAGCAGGTATTGTCAAGTGATGAGGTAAGTGGGAGACAGTACCAGACATTTGCAAGATAGTTTACATCAGAAGCTTTGTTCATCTAGCACTGGCTAAAATATATGAGACCTACTTTTTTTAGCTAGAAAACCCCCACTTGTAGTGAGCTGGGCCTCTGTCAGCTGACAGAAGGATTTTAGAGTCCTTGTTAGTATAATGGCCAAACATGAACAACTGTCCAATGGCATGAAAGGATTTATTAGTGACCTAGTTGGGTACTTTTTGCATTCACTTTGTAGTTTGAGGTTAAGAAAAGATATGAAGGTTGAGAAGGGACTGGGGGAGGAAATTTTTCCTTGTTGCTAACTTGCTTATACAGTTGTCATGGCTATTGGAGGAGGAAATGGGTCACGTTTGTACACTTTCATTTTCTTTGTTTGCCTCTGCACTATATAACAGTTGGAAGCCCACCTTCCATCCAGACTATCCACAAAGGTTAGTCTGGAAGAATTTATTTGAAGGCCCTATTCTATCAGTGGCTAAAAGGGTATGCTGGACCCCATTGACAAAAGGGGTGGAATGCTTCTCTGATATACACCATCTGCTGCATCATTTACCACCAGTAAAACCTATGCACACCAAAGTTCTGGCACAAAACATCACTACACTAAGCTGTACCTGAAGAGTTCTGTCTAGGGCACAGTATCAGTTCATTCCTAACTCCCTGTCATTCTTCCATACCTAATACTGTACAACATAGAAGTGGCTCTCCCCTCCAGAACCACAGCTTTTTATGTGAACAAAGCTATGATGGAGGGTAGTGGAGTTAGCATGTTGATTTAAGTCCTAGGGTTTAGCTTGCTATGTCTTCTTTTTCCCCACTGTTTCTATTTTCTTTGTATACTTCAGAGTTAGCATCTTCTGTCAGTCTTGGTTGTTCCTGAAGTGGCCAAGATATCCTAACATTCTATTTAACTTAGATGCATGTCACCAGTTAAGGCAGAACTATCAAGGGCAGGAAAGGAAGACAAATGTAGTTTCATCCACTTAAGTATATTTCTTAATACCTCTGCAAGCCATATATTAGCCTACAACAGCCAAAGGATAGACAACATGTAATCTGCGATAAAAATCAACATGCTGCCAGGAACAGATGTGTAAGCCGATAATTAGCACACACCTGCAATCATGTGATTAAGGCTAAACTACTATGCCAAACCAAACAACATTTTTGTCATTTACACTAGAGGGCACCATGTTTAATTGGCAAAAGCTGTGCAGCCTCTCTCTTCTGAGCCAGGTTTTATAAGGAAGCATTGCCAAGCATAAGGGAAGAGTTGTATGCCAACAGTCCTCTGGAAAGCCCAGGCAACCTCATTCCAAATAATTGATATGCAATGCAGAAGTGCCAATCTATAATGAACCTCATTCCCACAAATACTGCAAAGGCAGCAATGTTCTGGAACGAGGAGAAGAAATGCTAAATTATTAGGCCTCTGTAGCTGAGGGCCAGATCAGGACTCAACTTCTGTGTCCATATAGTGCAACCTTTTATTGTGACAATTATGTCCAGTCACCCTGATTTCCTACTGCCCTTGCCAGTGGATGAAGAACTGAAGACCTCCCACTAGGCTCAGTACTAAGACACAGGAGGTCCTAATGCCTCCCACCATCAACGCCACCCATCAGCTATGTCACAGGATCGTGCTGTTTTCTTTTCTACCCAACACCTCTTAGCCTCCTCTCCAAGGCAACAGGATCATGCTGTGGCTAAACCAAGAGGTTTTTCTTTTCCCAAAGTAGGGAACAAAGATGGTGGCCATGAAAGAGCTGCTCACCAGGTACTGAAAGCAGAATGCCCTGGAAATAATCAGAATGATTTCATTATATATTGATGACAAACTTGGTGGACCTTCTGGAGCTATTAGGGTTGCCAGGTTTTCTGGAAATCAAAATGGGATCTGTGAGATAGGATGAAATAAGTCTATAAAGTTTTTTGAGAAGAGAGCCTCTCACAAGATGCCAGGGCTTCCACGAGATTTCTACTGCTTGGAGTAATCTCAGAGGGACAGAGAGGAGGAACACCAGTGCACACCAGCTACAATCTCAGCAGACGCCTAGCCCACATAGGACCAGTCTTTAGGACTCTGAATAAACGACAACCAACACAAAGAGGACACCTGGAAATCCTAAGACCCATGGCCTCAGGCAGTTACCAACCATATCAGATGCTGATGCTAGGCCTGCCTCCTATTATTTCCAACATCAACATGAGGGACAGATTTGTACATACTAGCTCAAGACTGTAGTATATCTTTGCATTAAGGCTGGGGGATATGTGACTCTCTAGACGTTTGCTGGTCTTCAGTTCCCTTCAGTTGTAGCCAAAAAGCATGATCAGGAATAATGCAAGTTGTAAAGCAGTAACATCTGGAGCACCATGTATTTGTCAACTCCTGTTTTAGATAGACTTAGGTGAAACCTATCAGCGCAGCAACTTTACTGACGCTAAGATCTGGGTCAAATCAGTACCTTTATGGATAACTATTCAGGAACTATAGGTTTAGAGCAATGGTTCCCACCTCTTGGGTCCTCAGATGCTTTCTGTCTCTACCTTTCAGAAGCTCTAGCTAGCATGTCCAATAATCAAGGATACTGGGAGGTATAGTCCAAAACCCCTAAAAGCCCTGGTCTAGAGTTCTTTCTTTCTGATTCAGCTTCAGCTTCCTAACTGCACCACAATCTATATCATTTTTCTTTTTCTATCTGCTTATCTAATTTTTTAGTGAACTCCTTCCCAAGCCTCGTTTACAGAGTTCCCTTGACTATAAATGTTTCCTTCTAGCTTCTAATACCCTCTGGGGACAGGCAATGCAATCAACAAATTGATCCGAAACACTTTTATGTGCATCTCAAACACTTTTAATAGTGCCCATTAAAATCAAGGGCACTGCATACTATCACAAATACAAGCATTTTCTCTTCGATAAACTGGGTTACAAGGCAGTGAATCTCACTTACTATGTCACTGGGATTATGGGATCCCCTTAAAAAGAACCCCAGAACTTTTAAAACACACATACAAATACTTACTGGTGTGAAATGCACAGCAGCCCCCCCCCCCCCCCCCCCTCCCTCTCTCTCTCTCTCTCTCTCTCTCTCTATATATATATATATATATATATAAAGTTTCAGGGTTCCCTGAAAGCTATTTTTAAGTGTCTAAAAATAACAAATAAGAAATAAAATAACAAAAATAAGAAACAATCATTATGAGAGCCAATACTGCAATTTCATCCACAACAGACATTGTGGCTTTGTTAGTTATGAATGGGTTGCCCACTTTTAAAATGCTTGTTATCACAATAAAAGTAACAGTTGCTTCTCCGAGAACACAATTGGGGAACACATGGCTGCTCTCCAAGTACTGTTGGATTGAAATTCCCATGACCTCTATCCATCACTGGCTAATGGGGAAAGGGAGGGGGTAGTTGTGGTTGAACCATATTTAGAGGGGTGCATCTTTTCCATCCTAAAATAAAGCCAAATACCCATTTAGCTGTATGAATCTGGTGCCAGATATACCTAGTTTGCCTCAGTTGCTTGTTCCCAGAATCCGGTAATATTGCCTCTGAGTACAGAACTTGCATTTAGCCATTTGATAATGGTTCTTGATTAATCTTCTCCTTAATTCATCTAATTCTTCTCCAAACCCACAAAAGCTAGAGGACAAATTATCATATCTTGTAGCAATGAATTCCATATATTACGGGTATGTTCCAAAAAGCAACTCCTTTGTCATAAAGTTTCTGCTATGCAATACTATTGAACAATCCTCAGCTTTACCACTCAAAGAGAGGGAGGAAGGGAGACTTCTCTCCAGCCCATGTTGCATCCCAAAGCCAGCACCAGATCACTTTCTAGATGTACCTTCTATGGTCAACTATTTAAATATGCCCCATTTGTATTTTGCCAGCTAAACCAGGAAGGTGTGACTCATGGAATGAAGTCAGAATACTGACATTAATACTGCTAAAGTATACATACATGAAATAATCATTCCATGAGTTACACCTTGTCACTCAGGAAATAGTCTAAATCAGTCTTTCTGAACCTTTTTACCTTGGAAGATTCCTTGAAATAATGTTCAGATCTCAGAGAACCTTTGGCTAAAAATATTTCATCTGTCTATCTTCCGCACAATTTGAATTACTGATGGACCACCTAGCAACTCATTGTGGAATCCCAGGATAGTAGGGAAACTAGAGAAACCCTGCTCTAAATCATTAGTTCTCAAACTTTAGTACTCCAGGTGTTTGAGACTTTAACTCCCACAGTTCCTGACTACTATGTTCACTGGAGCTTCAGTTAAATGACATCCAAAATATTTGGAGGATGAGAAATTGAGAAGAATTGCTTTAAACAACACCATAATTTTTCTCCAATTGTTTTTCAATTCATGTTTGTGATGGGGAGAAGATAATGAAAGAGCAGAACTATTTAAAGGTATCCCCTCCCATTCAAAACTAGTGTACCATCCTATTACCTCTCAGTTGATATTATCCTTTCACCAGACTCACTGTTGACTCAATAAGTATTCTGTAGCTATACAGGTCTGAGCATCCTCTGCAGTTCTCACCTCTGCATTATCCCAAATGAAGCATCACAATTTTGTGTTTAGTCAACATGCAAGGGAACATACTAGCACTACCCCTTTATTGCACCTCCCTTTTCTCTGTACTCTGTGAATGTCTGACTTTCAAGATTTTCTGGACAGCCAACACAGAGTAGGCTCTTCTCTTATAATGCAGCCTGACACCAAATTTAATCGCTATGGTTCAGTGCTATGGAACGCTGAAATTTGTAGTTTGTTGTGGCACCAGAGCTCCCTGGTAGAGAAGGCTAAATATCTAACAAAACTACAAATCCCAGAGCACTGAGCCATGGCACTTAAAGCAGTGTCAAACTGCATTAATTCTGCAATTCATATGCAGCCACTCTCCCTCCACACCTACAGAATGAACTAAATGACAACAATGAGACATAAGCTATCATCTCCCTGCCTCCTCGTGGCATTATTTTATTTAATTCATTCCATATGTGTCTTTCTTGGCTGGTGACCAATGCCAAATTACACACATTTTGTACTTCTTGACAACTAGGTTTCTCATTTCAACAGAGTGCTGGCAATGAAGCAAGCAGACAGAGCCGTAAGTCAGTCAGTCCTTTGGTATTAATCCATTAGTTTTTGTGAAATGCAATTGGGGGGATGCAGTACATATTTTGGGACCCATAAAGCCTAGAGATTACTGTAGGAGGCAACAGACCTTGGAGGACAACATCCCTAGCACTTCCTGTGTTTTTAAGGCTTCTCCTGAGTCTAAAATGGCGGAGGGGGGGGCATGTGAAAATGCCATCACACTTCTATAGGGCATTTAAGGGCATTTTGGCTCCAAGGGACATGGGGGGCCACATGGGCCACACTTTGCCCACTCCTGCCCTAAATGTTGCAGTACACAGTCCATGGATGGGGAGATCCAAATAGAATGGGTAAACATGGTTCCAGTAACTTGTCAATTTTATTTGGTAGATCCTCTACACACACACAGTTAATCCTTGCTCCTGCCTCTCCCTTCCTTTGGTTGGGAGGGAGGAGACAGTAGAATCAGTGTGTGGATGATCTGTACTGATGGGCTAGAAGTATATATCCTACTTGATGGATACTACTGCCTGGAAATGTTGGTCTGGCGTTGACTAAATGCTAAGCCGTAGTGCTACAAAAATGAACCAGGGTAAACACTTGTGCTCCACACTTTCTTCTTCTCCATTTTTCTCTGGTGTGGCTACAAATGAGAGGGTATAAAGCATTTGCTTCTGTGTTCAGCTACCAACAGATATTACTTCTATCAATGGTTTATCAGAACAACTCAGTATCATAAATCAATTTCAAGTTGGTTTCAGCAAGCCATTATTTAAACTAATCACAGTTGGTCCCCGTTCAGATAGAACAGAAAGATAAACCCCACAACAGAAGCTAAGTTTGTAGTTAAATCATCACTGGATGTTTTTATTTCAATTAGAAAGTAAAGAAAGACAAATGCATGCTTTTCCCCAGCTAAAGGATACTCACCCACATAATGCATATTAAGAGCCAAGTACTTGTACTGGAAGAGGGGATTGTTGTTCAAGCTACTTCTCTGGATCTGCTGGAAGAAGGAACTGACATCCCATCTGTACAAGACGTCCAAAAGCATGATGCTTGGGACCCGCAAGGCCACATTTAACATTGCTTCCAACTTTTCTTTTGCAGCCATTCTGTTTCTGATCATTGAATCGGTAGCAAACTGTAAAGAGCAGATAAATAAGTTTCAGCATACTAGAAGTTTTCAGTAAAACTTCATATGAAAACCCCAAATAGATTCACTGACACTGGAGCCACAGCTCTCCACTGGTACTACCTAGCCTGACTTGCAACAGCTCTCTAAGGTCTTAGGAAGAGATCCTTCTTTTACTTGCTAATAGATTTTTCAGTGAAAGATACTCAAGATTCAACTTGGAGTCTGGAGGCACAATCTAACAGACCCATTGAATCCATGGGATTTACATAAGTGTTAACTTATCATTTAGCAACTGAATTATTGGGAATAACAACTGGATTGGGGGCAAAGCATGTGCTCTACCAGATGAGCTACAGTGGATTTGCTGGATTAGACCTCAATTTTTTTCTAGTTCGATATTCTTTTTTTCACCACTGGCTGGCAGAATTTTTCTGTAGGCCAAAAACAGAGCACAAAGATCATGGTGACTCAGAAGTGGACTGTCTCTGAACTTGGATGTGTCATTTAGCTGTCATATTTACTCATATTGCTTAATCTGTCTTTTTTAAAGCTCAGCGCCATGCCAATCATGACAACAAAGACAACCACATATTACTATTTCTTGTACAAAAGGAGTAGATTAGGAGTGGATTTGAGCTTCTGTGAAAAATGCATGGATGATCCATTAGTCAAAAGATTAGAACCCCCCTCTGTTGCCTAGTCAGGCCAATCATCAGTTTTCAATACGATAGTTGTCACATTGGGTGTAAAACAAGGCAGACCATTGGGCAAGAGCTGAATAGTAGATTTTACAAAGATCTCAGTGTTTTATTTCTTAATGTTTGCATCTGTATCATGTTTGAGAAATTGATCCTGTCATGTCTGAGGTGATATGCTAATAATTTGTGAGATCAACTGTGAAGTGATCCTTTCATATCATATATTCTACCACATATCTCCACTAAAATCCTCAACTATTTCATGGGATGAAAGGGATGACAACAACCTAGCCATAAAGGAAACTGACTTTTGTGGTCAGGTGCTCCACACTGTAGAAATTGTACATTGGTACAATACTGGTTTACCTAACAAGCCACAAGAAAACTAAAGTAAGTGCTTTGAAACTCCATCTAGGGTGCATACTCAAAAAAATAAATAAAAATAAAAGTAAAGTAATTCCTTCTTATATTTATGATCCCCAAAAAGAAAAGATGGATGTTTTGATAGTAAATATTCCAGACATGAACTACAAGCCATAAGGAAAGCCATCCTCAATTATACCATAGCACCACTAAGTTCATAGAATCATAGATTCGTAGAGTTGGAAGAGACCACAAGGGCCATCCAGTGCAACCCCCTGCCATGCAGGAAATCACAATCAAAGCACCCCCGACAGATGGCCATCCAGCCTCTGTTTGAAGACCTCTAAGGAAGGAGACTCCACTACACTTCAAGGGAGTTTGTTCCACTGTCGAACAGCCCTTACTGTCAGGAAGTTCCTCCTCATGTTGAGGTGGAATCTCTTTTCCTGCAGCTTGCATCCATTGCTCTGGGTCCTAGTCTCTGGAGCAGCAGAAAACAAGCTTGCTCCCTCCTCAAGATGACATCCCTTCAAATATTTAAACAGGGCTATCATACCACCTCTTAACCTTCTCTTCTCCAGGCTAAACATCCCCAGCTCCCTAAGTCGTTCCTCATAGGGCATGGTTTCCAGACCTTTCACCATTTTAGTCGCTCTCCTTTGGACACGCTCCAGTTTCTCAATGTCCTTTTTTAATTGTGGTGACCAGAACTGGACACAGTATTCCAGGTGGGGCCTGACCAAAGCAGAATAGAGTGGCACTATTACTTCCCTTGATCTAGACACTATACTTCTATTGATGCAGCCTAAAATCGCATTGGCCTTGTTAGCTGCCACATCACACTGTTGACTCATGTTCAACTTGTGGTCTACTTGGACTCCTAGATCCTTTTTACACATAGTTTCATTCAGCCAGGTGTCCCCCATCCTATATCTGTGCTTTTCATTTTTCCGCCCTAAGTGCGGAAAAATTCTCTGTGTTGAATTTCATTTTGTTAGCTTTGGCCCAGTTTTCTAGTCTGTTCAGGTCATTTTGAATCTTGATCCTGTCCTCTGGAGTATTAGCTACTCCTCCTAATTTGGTGTCACCTGCAAATTTGATAAGCATTCCCCCAATTTTGTCCTCCAAGTCATTGATAAAGATGTTGAATAGAACTGGCCTGAGGACAGAGCCTTGTGGGACCCCACTGGTCACTTCTCTCCAGGATGAAAATAAGCCATTGTTGAGCACCCTTTGTGTTCAAACCAACTATAAATCCATGTAACAGTTGCCTTGTCTAGCCCACATTTTACAAGCTTGTTTGCAAGAATATTATGGGGAACTTTGTCAAAGGCCTTACTGAAATCAAGATATACTATATCCACAGCATTCCCTTCATCTAACAAGCTGGTAATTTTATCAAAGAAAGAGATAATGTTTGTCTGGCATGACTTCTTTCTCTGAAACCCGTGTTGACTTTTTGTGATTATGGCATTGCTTTCTAGATGTTCCCAGACTCTCTCTATTTTGTACTCACCTACAGTTAATTCAGATTTAAAAATAGCATATTTAAAAGAAAGTCAAAATAGCCTAACTAATCTATAATCCCAAACTCTTATGGTATCAATTTGGTTGAATTTATGGTCATGTAAAGCAGATGTGAGAGACATACAGCCTTTCAGACAGGTATAGGCCCTAGCTACCTTTTTGCATCCCGCAACCACGCTGTTGGGACATCCTCAAAGAACCTGGACATCCAAAAATTAATGGAGGATAAAAATGGCCCCAAGGGCTGAAACCACCACAAAATGCACCAAAATGTGGAGGGTGTGCTTTATTTGGCTCCCCACAACTTCCCAAAGTGGAAAAATATCCCCAAAATAAAGTTAAATCAAAACCAGATGTAAAGCCAAATTAAGTTATTTTACAAGAAAAAACCAAATGATTCCACAACTGTAACAACTCAGAATTATTTCACAGTGTAGTACTGTATTAGACAAAAAAAAAAAAGCCAGATCTGTATACAGCTATATATAAAAAGAAAAATACTCAACCCATTTGTTAAATTTTGCCTTATTGTTGGCTACCATGCAGTTTGGTATCCAGCACCAACCTCCCCTCCCAAAAGTTCAACTGTGCCTACTGTCAGCTATGTGTGTGAAACTCAAACTGCTCCTTTGACAAAATTGTAATATATGGGACAATGGCGCGTTACACACTGCCATTTACTACGCGCTCTGCACGTCCTAGGGTTAGGAAGGGGCGTGCTAGGGTTAGGAAGGGTCTCACTTTCCTAACCGGCCCCGTTCCTAGGACGCGCGGAGCGCGTAGTAAATGGCGCCGCCATATTTACGTCTCGGACGCACAGCATCCAGACATGGCGCGGCAGAAGTGACGCCGCGAGTGTGCGCCACTTCCAGGGGCCAAAAAGGAGCCGCATTTCGGCGCTTTAGGGCGGTCTGTAACGTGCCAATGTGATTCTAGATTGCACCAATAGGAATATAATGTCTAGACGGAGGGAAGTAACAGTGTCACTCTATTCTGCTTTGATCAGTCCTCACCAAGGATACGTTATCCAGTTTTGGACATCACAATTCAACAAGGATATTAACTAGCTTGAACATGTCCAACGGAGAGCAACCAAAATGTTAAAAATGTGGAAACAATTCCCTATGAAGGCTGGCTTAGGGAGATGGGTATTTTTACCCTGAAGAAGAGAAGAGCAAAAGGCTAGCCATGTTTAAGTACTTGAAGGAATGTCATAATGAGAATGGAACAAACATGTTTTCTTCTGCTCCAGAAATTAGGACATGGAGTAATGGTTTCAAACTACAAGAAAAGAGATTCCACCTAAACATTAGGAAGAACTTCCTGAGGGTAAGAGCTATTCAGCAGTGGAACATCTTGTCTCAGAGAGTGGTAGAGTCTCCTGCTTTGAAGGTTTATAAACAGAGCCTGGATGTCCATCTGCCAGGGGTGCTTTGACTGTGCATTCCTGCATGGCAGAGGATTGGACTGGATACAGCTCTATGATTGTATGATTCTACTATGATACACTATGAGGTACTACCAGTGCTGGACACTAACAAGCACAGGTGCAGAAATGAGCAGATGTCACTGCAGCAGCTATCAGGCAATTTGAGGTAAGCTCGGTTACAAAATATTTGGGGATAAAGTCTCAGAGCTAACCAACACATTTTAAAAAAAATTTCGCCTTGGAAAAAATGTGATAATATTTTACTACCAACAGTGTTTACCAGAGCATTGAAGATATGCCACTTTGTGTACCCTGGGACAATCATAGGCTCTAGTCAAGGTGACACACTTGAATACAGGGGGCAGCAATTCACAAAGTCTTTTCACAGGTAGCCCACCCCACTTTTCACTGTGTTTTCAGTCTTTTCACTTGTAGTCCTGCCCACTTTTGGAATCTTATCTCCAAAGAGGTCTGCCTGGCCTCTACTCCAAGCTTTTCAATACCAAGCAAGTGCCCTGCACCCCCCCCCCACCACTTAACTTGTATATTCTTGTTGCCTGCTTATATTTAATATGGTTTTGTCCATGTCCATTTTTAAAGATATTCTCAGATCTATATTGTCTGCTGTCATATTTTAATATCAATTGCTTTAAAACTGATTATCTTACTGTGCTTCTTTTCATTTTGATCTTGCATTTGTGGATTTTATTTTTATTTATGCCCATCAGCCCTTGAAAAATTTGCTATAAGACAATTATTATTATTATTATCATCATCATCATCATCATCATCTTTTATTTATAAAGCACTGTAAATTTACAAAGCGCTGTACAATACAAACAATCTTTTAATTAGGCGGTTCCCTGCTCTCAGGCTTACAATCTAAAAAGACACGACAAAAAAGGAGAAGGGGTGGTGGAGGGGAAGGGGATGAGGGCCAGCAGTTCTTCTCTACCTCCGAGGCCTGGACCAAGGCAGATGGACTGGAGGGAGGGCTTGGCTTCTTAATGGATGGGTAAACTTCTTCCAGGGAGGCCTGTTGGAGTTAGCCTGCCTCTCTAGTAGGATAATACATATAAAATACATAGCAATCAGGAAATGATTCAATAAAACAGGCAACAAAAGAACATCAAATAGCAAGTGACAGTTATGCTAAACAAAATGAAGTCAAAGTATAATAAAATAACCCCCCAAGTGTGTGTGTGTGTGTGTATGTGTGCGCGCGCGCACATAAGGAAGAACTTTCTGACAGTAAGAGCTATTCAACAGTGAAACATGCTCTCTTAGAGAATTTTTTTAAGGTTTTCAAACAGAGGCTGGATAACCATCTGTTGGAGGGGGGCACTTTCATTGTGTATTCCTGCAGGGCAGGAGATTGGCCCTTGTGGTCTCTTCTAACTCTGTGATTCTGTGTATTTGTGTGTGTACAAATGCATATAATCTTTAATACTCTCGAAATCATGAAAACTGAATGCCACATTAAGTCACCAAAGGGACACAAGATGATAGTGCAAGCAAGGTGAATTGCCACAAATGAAATGCTAAACATAGCCCTGATTACTTAGACCAAAGAGCAATCTATACTAGTCAATCCCCAGCATTTACGTTTGCTTAAGAACAAGTGACTTTGTCACTCAGACCAAAAGATGCATAGTCTAGCACTCTTGACAAGAGTTCCCGGAAAGCAGGAAATGTTCCACCAGAAATGTCCACCTGCTCCTGCTGTACACGGTTATTTTTTTGCTGTCAATTCAATTAACACTGTTCACCCACTGCAGGCAAAGGTACAGACCCACCTCTTCTCTTGCAATTCTCTTGGTTCAGGAAAGTTTATTTTAAATGAAAGGGGCAAGACTGACAAGAAATATCAGGTGCTGTAGGCTATATTTCAGAGGAAGGAACTGCCAAGACCACCTCCGAATATTACATATCTAAGAAAACCATACGAAATTCATGGGGTTGCCTTAAGTTGACAGGCGACTTGAAGGCCCACAGATACACAGACACAACCAGTGAGGTCAACTAACTACCTGTGATTCCAAGTTGGTTGGGGAATCAAGTGGAGAACATTACAGTTCATCAAAAACAGGGTCTCCTTAGGAATTTTTTTAACACAGGAACTGACATTTGTGACCCAAGTCCAAGGCTAGCAATCAGCCATGACAGATATAGCAGGTTTCCATGCCCAGGAATCTAGTATAATTAAGGACAGAGAAATCTGGAAGGGCTGTGCAATAAATATCAATATTTAAATGGATGCCTCCTTGCAACAGAACAACCCATGTGAATCAATGCAGATGCGATTTAGAATCATCTGCACAATTGGCAACAGAAGCTATTGTGCCATCTGCAATCATTCAACATCATTCAAGGAGTGTCAGAAGCCCATGAAACCTGGTGGAGTAAAGGACCTTTAATTGGTCATTGGGAGATATAGGGAAAAGCTGGTGAACATTCTCCTGTCAAATGATAACAGCCACCCATTAGCACTATTTTGCTTTGTTTTAAACTCTGGCCTGTTACAGACAGCCAAAATAAAGCTGTTTCGAGTCACAGTGGAGGTATGGTGTTTCAATGATGCATGCGTCCTAAGAGTCCAGAAGCCACACCAAAGCCACACTCCAGTCCTTAGGGCTGGAGTGTGGCTTTGGTGAAAAAAGTGATGTCTGAATTACCCTGGAATCCCCCAATCTGGTCTTGTGGAGAAATTGCTGTGCTGCATCTTCTCCACATGGAAGACGTTGCATAAGGTCTCATTTGTATGAGACAGCTCTTGATGAGACAAACGTGACCAAAAACAGTCAGGCACTTGAAAAACATCAACTTGTTTAGATCAAAGGTATTTCATCACACAATGATGGGGGTGACAATCACACAGTTTTCCAGACAACACTGGATTGCAACTTCCAGCATTTCACCAACAGCTGTATAAGGCTGTTGGACTTGAATCCTCATCTGGAGCCCTGCTCAATGGGTGTGATACTTATGTTAGTTACTGGGAACAAATCAGTCAACTGTCCCAGTAAAGCGTATTAACTTTCTTTTAAAAAACCAAAACAAGGTTTTACTGCAGTTTCTAGATTTTACAGTGTTTCTACAGTGTTCTATAGGTTCTATAGCATTTCTACAAAGTTTCTATAAAGCCAAAAAACAGTAAACATTGACAGAAGGCCAGGGGAGCTCTTTACCTTTCATTGGGTGATACCTGTCTCAGTTATCTTTGAAAATGTTCACAAGGAGACTACCAGCGGAACACAGGAATCTGACTTTTACTTGCTCAGGCTATTGTGTCATGCAGTCCAGGGTCCCTTCTCCAACTGATGTTCCAGAGAGCTCTTGTCTCATAAGAATCCGCTTCACGTTGGATCATTTCACACAATTATTGCACTATGATTCCACTTTAACAACCTTGGTTGCATCCTATGGAATCCTGGGGCCTGTTGTTTCATTAGCACCAAAGGAGCTCTCTCGGCTGAGAATTTTAAACATCCCTCTCAAAAATGCAAATCCCACCTATGGCACACCACCTTTTTATGGTGGGGGATTGCGTGCTCCTGTGAGGCAAAAGGAGGTAAGAGGGTATGTTGATGGCAGCAGTGCTGTTGGTAGGGTCTCCCAGTTCAAACATGCTTTTGCTGAGGAGCCAGACTACGTAAATGTGCCAAACAGCTACTTGGAAGCAGCAGTAGTGGAAGATAATATTGGTGGGAGGATCTCTCAGAGACAATGGCAGTGGCACCAAGTTAATGTTTGTAGTACCAAGCAGAGGGCGGCATGGTAAACCTCCTTTTGAAAACCTTTTACTTATGATGGGACAGTCCAAATTAATCCACAGAAAGTGCCAGAAGATGAGGCCTCAGGCTGAATGACACTCAGTGAGCTACTGGGGTAAGGCAGAGGACAACTACACAGTAGCACTGTGGCTAATATGCAATTAGACTCAGGCCGATATGCTCAGAGAGGAAAGAAATGTCTGATGCTACACACACTTATTATAGGAACATGAAATGTGAGAAGCATGAATCAGGGGAAGCTAGACATAGTAAATGGCTTGGGCCCAGGGTACTTGGAGGACCACCTCTCCCCAATAATCCGCCCCGCAAACCAGAACATCTGGGACAAATCTGTTAAAGGTCCCTCAGTCACATTTGTGAGGACCTCACAGAGGCTTTTACCATCGTCACCCCCTCCCTCTGGAACAGGCTCTCCCGTAGAGCTCCGCTCCTCCGCACGTTAGTCTCTTTAAAAGAACTTTAAAACGCATTTATTTCAGTTAGCATTCCCACCTTAGTAATTATTCTTTTCTCTGCCCCTTTTTTTCCGTCTGACCTCGGACTGTTGTAATTTGACTTTCCATTTCTTGCTCTGATATATGTAATTGTATTGTTTATTCCCATGTAGTGATGCTTTAATCTTATACGTAATGTTTTTAACTCTGGTATTTACTGTTTTAATCCTCGGTAAGCCGCCTGATCATACCTATGGAAAGGCGGGGTATATAAAATAATAATAATAATAATAATAATAATAAGGAATGTGTACACATTGCAATACCTGGAAATGGAATGTGTACACATTGCAATACCTGGGGTGCACATTTTGAGTCAGATAATTACATAGGTATTTTATTCAGGAAATGGAAATTCTAAGAAGAAATTGGGTAGCATTTACGGGGAGGATGATGTAGCAAAAGCAGTAAAAGGATATAGTGTCAGTAAGGCTCAGAGAAACCCACCAATATAATCTTAATCCAAGTTTATATGCTCCAACCACAGAGTAGAAGAAGAAGAAATTGAGAAGATTAATGCTGGAGTCCAGTAAACCTGTACTCAGGACAAGATGCTACCGTTAGGGCAGAAATGGATAAACTAAATGGTTTCTAATTAGCAAGTGGCCACACAAGGTTCGTTTTATCCACTTACCTATTTCAATTGTAGGCTGAACATATCATAGGTAAAGCAGGATTAGACTTGCAGGAAAGAGGTGTGAAAACTGGACGAAGGAAATCAACAATTTAAGATGTGCAGAAAACACCATACTATTAGCAGAAAACAGCAAAGACTTGGGACAATGATGAAGAAAGTTTAAGGAAGAAAGTGAAAAGACCCTGAACAAAAAAAACACAAAACAATGACTACAAATGATTCACATAACTTTAAAGTAGACACAAAGACATAGAATATTTCCACACCACTTGTCTCAGTCATTAACCAAATGGAGACGGGCAAGGAGTGGGCGGGATGGCCCTGTGGTCTCTTCCAAGCTAGATACAAGAATCAGAAGATGATTAGGACTTGGAATGACAGCTAGGATGGAACAAGAAAGATCCTGCAGTGTAAAAATATAGCATTGAATATAAAGTTGGGATTGTCCATTCCGTCTAAATTACGGTACCATTTCTATCTATGGGGTGAAAGCTGGGCAGTGAAGAAAGCTGAAAGGAAGAAAACCAACTCATGAAATATGGTGCTGGAAAGAGTTCTATAGATGCCATGGACTCTAAAAAACACAATAAAGGGTCCTAGAGCAAATCAACCATGAATTCTCCTGATGAGACTGTTATTACTTTAACCATACCATGAGAAGACATGACTTCGTAGAAAAGACTGTCAGGATTAGGCAGAGTATCTGATGTATCTTGGAAGCTTTTTCTCAGGTCTGGCAGCCAAGGTAACAGCGGATGGCTGTCTTCCAGAAATGAGGATGCAGGTCACCGGGAACTGTCCAGCTTCGCACCAGGCTTCTGATGATAATGACAGACAAGCCAAACTCCCAAAAGTGCTTACTTTATTACAAGTGCAAACAATTATCCACGTGACTTTTACTATACAGAACTCACAATCCACTCCTCACAAAACCCAACAACAATTACGGAAGCCTCTGTGGTTTATATAGACACAATGCCATGCAGTCCTAAAACCCAGCCTCTTCCATCAGAAGGCTGGTGAGAAGCTGGACAGTTCCCGGGACCTGCATCCATCATTTCTGGAGACAGCCATCCGCTGTTACCTTGGCTGCCACCTGAGAACAAGCATCCAAGATACGTCAGATACTCTGCTATATCCTGACAAAGAACATAATGCTTGTTAAGTTTGAAAGCAGCAGGAAAAGAAGGAAACCACATTCCAATCAAGGAAGAACCCACGGCCCTGAGTCTGCAAGACCTGGGCAGAGCTATTGATGAGAAGGTACTTAGAGGTCTCTCCTTCATTGGGTTGCTGTAAGTCCCAGTTGATTTGACAACAATTAACAATAAACTGCAAATCCAGGATCCAAAGAGGGGAAATATCAATTAAAATAGAATCATAGTGCTATAATACTGTAGTGTGAAATGGCCCCTGGTCTTTAAAAAAACCTGGCAGTTCCAAGAACTGAACCTGGAACCTACTTTATTTCCATCTATGTACTCTGTTGTAGACTATGGTTTCTGAACGCTGACAGAATCAAGCATATATTTTCCAGCCAAATCAAAGAGTAAAATACTTCAAACATTGTTTTTATACAAAAGGCTTTGAATAAGGAGACTTTCCTTCACGTACGATGTATTGCACCTAGTGTACTTATTTTGTACCCAAACTAGGTTCCATCTCCGAGCCATCTAATTATGTATATGCAAATATCCAAAATCCACAAAAATCTGAAACACTTATGGTCCCAAGCAGTTTGGACAATGCCCAATCTGTAATAGACGGGGATAGGCAACTCACGATTAGATGCCATTAAAACATTATGGTTCATAGACTAGTTCTCACTCAACAATTGCCATCTCTCCGTCTAATTTACCTAACAATATTATTTTCTCTAAATGGTATTCAGATCTGCCACAGTCTAAATATTTTAGGCCCCAACATAGAGTTCCTTATGGCAGATGAAAGGTATAAAAAAATTCAATCCATGGCAATGCCTACAGAATAAGATATAACATTTGAATTGTAAGTGACAAAACTGGTTTTCAGGGCTGCTTGGAAGAAAGGCACTAAATGTAGTTTCAGATGGTGGACGTAGCAGCAACTACATTTGCCTGAACCAGGAGAAGTAAAACAGGTTCAAGGACAGCCAGGCAATAAGCTGGCTTTCATGTGGAACCAGCCCATTCTAATGCACACCCACACAAGCATGTAGTGCCTTTTACATAATTTCCAGTGTGTATGAATAATGTTCTGAATGCAAGCTTGAAAGTATGAATAACTAGGAATAAACTTTCTTTTCCAACAGATATTTTTCACTTAGGGAGGCAGGGCAGGTTTTCTACTCTGCAAAGACCATAGTGTAATACATATTTTTTTTACACAAATGCTATACAATACATATTTAATGCCAATGGACTACACAGGAGGCTACACTTGTATCAGGTGAGACTATTTCCTATCTAGCCCAGCACTATCTGTGCTGACTAGTAGCACACTCAACATGAGGTCTTTCACATCACTAGTTACCTATCATCTTCTACTTGGAAGATCTGTATGATGAGGCATATACCCACTAATATTGATGGAAATCAACACAGGGCTTATAGTGGAGTGGAATCATGTGGCTCCTGGATGCTGAATTGCAATTCCCAGCATCTTCATCATGGCATGCTGATAGTGTAAGTTGGTGTATGATTCTACAGAAACAGATGGTGTAGTAGGTCTCAGCGTGAGGCTATTACCCTGGAGGCCCTGCTCAATTCCTTGCTCAGCCATGGAAACCCACTGAGTAACCTGGGTGAGTCACACACTCTTCAATCCCCCTCCCCCAGACCATGATAGGGTCGCCTTAAGCTGGAAACAACTTCAAGGCACACAACAAATGATTCCTACACTGCCTTACTGTAGGCACTTGTCTGTAAGACAGAACAATCAGTTTTAAAGTTCCAGTGCTTTGTTTATTCCTGTGTAATTTTCCTATTACAAGAAATGACTAGATTTTTTTTTCTCATTTGTGCATCGGGATTTGCTACAATGTAAACAAACACAACCCAAGCACCCAACATGTCTTCATTAAATGTACTAAACTGGCATTAAACATTTTAATAGTATGCACGACAGGCTGTCAAACAACAACTCCCAACCATTTCAGTATCTTAAGTTTTTCCTACAGTAGAGATAAAGCTACTCATCTAAAATCCTAAATGGTTCTGTAAGCAGTAAACAAGTTTTTGGGATGACCTGTAGCATCCATATTTTAGGATGCATCTACACTGTAGAAATAATGCAGCTTGACATTCTATAGAATTTGGAATTTGTAGTTTTGTGAGGCACCAGCACTCTTTGGCAGAGAAAGCTAAAGACCTTAGGGAAATCATAACTCAAAATAAATTTCAAATCTTGTGGCATCTACACTGAAAAAATAATGCAGTTTGACACCATTTAAGTCCTGTAGCTGTATCCTAGGGATCCTGATCTGTAGTTTTACAAGGTCTTTGTCCCGTTCAGCCAGAGAATGTTGGTGCCTCACAAAACTACACATCCAAGATTTTGTAGGGCAGAGCCACGACATAAAAGTGGGTTACACTCCATTATTTCTACAGTGTGTATAGGCACCCTTTAATTCCATGCCTATCAGAAAGAAGCCAGATGAGCAACATCATTACTGTGAACACAGAAGCATGTAAAACAGATGCACCATGGTAAAGTAAAATGGCTAGGTTTATGACTGGAATAACATTTGAGTAAGCTCTCTTAGGCAATAAAATATTTATACCCAGGTGGTTAGCATAGTACCCTAACATCTAGTAGTAACCTTTTATAACACAATGCAATTCATGCTATTGGCAAGACTATTTGCTAGACTGCCTCATATAGGGCTTGGCAAGGATTAGGATAACAATGGCCCAAACAGAACAGGCCAAATAAAACGCTTCTGGTCACATTTTGGAGGTAAGCTGTTTAAATGACACACGTATATGGCAACACGTATCTTAAGAGGGCAGAACCTGCACTAAAGCTGAACTCCAGTCCTTAGGATTGGGCATGGCTTTGGCATGGCTTCCGGCCTCTTAGGACATTCATCATTTAAACAGCATACCTCCAAAGTAAAACGATGTAGCTTTATTTTGGCCTGTCTGTTCAGGCCCAATATCAATAGCTTATAGGAAAACAGCTCCTCTTGTACTAATTCTGGAAGAAAGAACAATGTGTAGTGCTGCAGTACAGTATTCAGCATTATAAAGTAACTGAATTATTTTAGATGTTAATATAGTAAAACAATGCTTTGCCTCTGCTTCATTCAACAGTGAGATTTAAATGTTAAACTTAGTTTATTTTAAAATAATAAATTATATATATATAGAATGAGAGAGAAGAGAGAGAGAAATCTACATGTGAGAGCAATGTGCAATCAGAACATAAGGAAAAGGCTACCAGTATTCTTTTTTTTAAATGCAGAAGCCTGTTAAAAGCTTATCTTTAAAGTCACATTTTCCTCTGAACCAGCCTGTCTCTTTAGCACACATGCCCTCTATAACTTGCCGAGGGGCAAAGTAACAACTTATACAGGAGATAGTTTTCAAAATATCCACTTTGTGTCAAATGCACTTAAGAAAATGCCACAAAACTGCAGTCCCAAAAGGAAATTTTCCACATAGGACTTGTTGTTGTTGTTGTTGTTGTGTGTGCCTTCAAGTTGTTTCTGCCTTATGGCAACCCTGAAGGTATGGGCAATAATGAGGTATGGCAACCCTAAGTTGCTATCACAGGGTTTTTTCAGGCAAAATTTGTTCAGAGGGTTCTGCCATGCCTCCCATGCACTGGGAAGGAAAGGTATCTAAAAAGAATAAAAGTGGTTGGCACAGGAGAGTATGCACAGCACAACACAAGCCTGCTCACTGGACTGAGAAAAGAGGAATAAGCCTTAACATAAGCATTGGCTTAAGTCCAATTGAGTCTCTCTCGGAGGGGGTTTCCATTAAAGCAAACTGGGAAGAGTCTTGTCAGGGTGAGATTCTGAACTGTTTCTTTGTTTAGGATGAATAACCAAACAAGGAAGAGCTCTCAAAGCTGACTCCTGTGGCAAAGCCCCTCTTTTGATTTTGGCCAAACCACCTTCCCTCCGCAATCCTTGGGATCTGGATCATGCTGCTGGTTCACACATCTCTCTGACTCTGGCCAAGACCAGAATTAAACAAGTGAAACCATGAGAAAAAAAGCCAGGAGGAAACCACAAGCCCAAGGATGCCACACAGGACCAGGGTACAACAAGCCACACACACCACACCCCCTCCGGCTGGATTTAGGCTTCCCTGGATCAGGCAAGTCCCTGCCACAAGAGTTCCCCCACTTGCTTTGGAAACTAGGCCCACCCAAAACAAACCAGCCACCCCCTTCCTTCCTTCTTTATGACATCAAGGATTTTCCCTTCTTCTCATTTCCCTTCTGCCTGTACAGGTTGTGATCCAATTATTGTTGTTGTGTGCCTTCAAGTCCTTTGCAGTTGATGGCGCCCATAAGTATGGTGTTTGGTCTGAGTGTTTGGACTAGGGCTCTGGAGACCAGCGTTTGAATCCTGGCTTGGCCGTGGAAACCCATGGGTGACCTTGGCCAAGTCACACTCTCTCAGCCTCAGAGGAAGGCAATGCAAACCCCCTCTGAACAAACCTTCCAGAAACCCATGTTTAGGGTCGTCACTTGAAGGCCAAAACAACAGCCACAAGAGCCCTGGAGCGCAGGTCTTCCTTTGGCAAGCTTCTCAGAGGGACTGCCCTGCCTTCTCTGAGGCTTGAGAGAGAGAGAGAGAGAGAGAGACTTGCCCAGGATTCGAACCCTGATCCAAACCACTTCAAGACCCCCCCCATTCCCCCCTTTGCTGCAAGAAAAAACCATCTCTGGGGGAGTGCTGCAGCTCTTGAACTCCAGTAACCCCGGCGAAGGTCCCACAAGGTCCAGGGCCGGAGGAGGAGGCGCCCCAAACGGCTTCCCAGCGCCTTCGAAGGGGAGGGCGGCACGGGAAGGGGCGCGGGGCATGGCTGCGGGGAGGGGGGCAGAGGGCCGCGTGGGGCGGGGGCAAAGTGGGGGACGGAGGATCTGGGGAGAGTGGGCGAGAGGGGGGATGGAGGATGAAGTGGGGGAACTGGAGAAGGAGGAGGAGGAGGGCATTGGAGGGGGGGCGTCACTCATGGGGGGAGGCCTGGGACTGGGAGTGGGGAGAGGCGGAGGAGGCCAAGCCAGGCGTGGAGGGAGGCGCAAGGGCACAGCGGGGCTCAGGAAGGAGGGAAGGGCGGGCTCCCTCTCGCTGCTTACCTGCGCTCCCCTCTCTCCCCAGCCGGGGCTGCCTGGCTGCCTCCTTCTCTCCCTGCTTGGCGGCTGGCTGCCTGGTTCCTCCTCCTGGCTGGCGGGTTCCTCGCTCAGAGCAGCCCCGGGGCCCCCTGCTGCCTGGCCTGGGCGGGCGGAGGAGCGGCAACGGGTGGGCCCTCGGCAGGCAGCATGTGGCCGTCTTCTTCCTCCTCGTCCCCCGAGGGCGCCCACACAGCTCCCCCTCCGCATTAACGGGCAGCCATGCCCCGACGCCCAGCCAGCAGCAGACGAGCAGGAGGGCGCCACCGGACACGGCGCATGCGCCCCCGACGACGACGACGCCTCGGCAACGAAGGGCCGCTGGGCCTGGAAGAGAGAGAGAGAGAGAGGAGAAGAGATGGCCCGGAAGCGCCATCTCCTGGAGAGGACCCAGAGGAGTAGAGAAACACACAAAATCCTCCTCCATCATATCTGCAGATCTGATTACGGATTTGGTTAATATGTTGTCAGGAATCTCTAGGCCCTCCTAGATTGCACCTTTAACTAGAGGATCCTAGAAGGACGCTCCACTAGCCTTTGGAGCCCCTCCGGGGAAGGCCCATGGTCAGTGTCCCTCAGAGTGGCCCTGGAGGACCTAGAGAGTGTCCTCTCTCAGGGAAAACATGGGTCTTTCTATATTCACCGGGTCTTGTTCCCCAACCCGAGCGAATATGGAGGCACAATGTCTGTGTGTGTATCATGAAAGAAAGGGGGATGATTGACCCTGGAAGGAGGGACCTATGGCTGAAGGAGACCCCAACATTCTAGAAACGGGCTTGCATCCGCCACTGCAGAAATAAAACCCAGTTTGACACCGCTTTAACTGCCATGGCTCAGTGCTATGGGGCCCTGGGACTGTAGTTGTTGTGGCACCAGAGCTCTCTCTGACAGAAAAGGCTGGTGTCTCACAAAACTTCCACCCGCAGAATGCCCAGAGCAGTTAAAGCAGCCTCAACTGCATCACAGTCGGCCCTCCTTATCCACTGATTTTTATCCCATGGATTCAAGCATCCATGGCTTGTAAATATTTTAAAAAGTATAATTCCAAATAGCAACCTTGATTTGCCATTTTTATAACAAGGGACACCATTTTGCTCTGCACTGTGTTTATTATTATTATTATTATATTATTAACCTTATTTATAAAGCTCTTGTAAATTTACACAGCGCTGTACATAATTTTTTAGTCAGAGGTTCCCTGCCTCAGGCTTACAATCTAAAAGTTTAGTGGGAATTCGAGCATCCATGGATTTTGGTATCCACAGGGAAGTCCTAGAACCAAACCCCAGCAAATAACAAGGACCCACTGTATTTCTGCAGTGGGTTTTGGACCTAAGAGAAATACTGGGAAGAATAAACCACCGGAAACAGGTGGTACCCAGTTGAACATCTACAATCACATAGACACAAACAAATCTTTGTTGTTGCATACCTTCAAGTCTCTCCAATTGATGGCTGCCCTATCATGGGGTTTTCTTGGCAAGGTTTGTTCAGAGGGGAGTTTGCCATTGCCTTCCCCTGAGGCTGTGAGAGTGAGTACTTGCCCAAAGCCACCTAGTGGGTTTTCATAGCCTAGATGGATTCAAACCTTGGTCTCCATAGTCATAGTCCAATACCCAAGCCAATTTACACCATGCTGACTCCAAAGCAACCTAGTGATAACGAATATAGCCAACAAATAACGAAAAGCAAAGTGGTGCCATTGGGCCAATACATTGGAAATGAAATATACCATCCCATCCATACACAAAACAGAAAGGAGCCAAAGACTGCAGTAAGTACAGGACCATAGCAATAGTTTCCCATGCAAGCAAAATCATGCCTCAAAATTCTGCAGCCACAGAATCCAACCATAAATGGAGAGAGACATCCCAGAGGGGCAGCAGGGTTCAGAAATGGAAGAGGCTCACATTGCAAAATAATGGTTAATGGAAGCACCAAGGGATTCTAGAAACCAGACATGTGTTTTATAGACTTATAGCAAAGCCTTTGACTGCATATGCACAAAAAGCTATGGACGGCTCTTAAGGACCTAGGAGTGCCAGACATTTGATAGTCCTGATGAAGAAGTTTACTTAGGGCAAGGGCACACTACAACAGAAATATGGAGAAACAGTTGGTTCCCAATGGAACTGGCAACGGGGCAAGCAAGGACTCATTTTATCACCCTACCATCATCTCGTTCAAAGGAGAACACTGGAGGTGGGGGAGGCTAACACAGTTAAGTATCTAAATAGAGTACTGCTCAATCCTACTACAGATTAAGTAGTCCAGTTTCCACTTCACAAATGCCCTACAGTACCTTCCTACCATCCGCTTTTGCAGACAACAATCCTGATGACTCCTCTGCGTCCCACTTTCAGGTCTGGCTTTGGTGTGACTTCTGGACTCTTAGGACGCATGCATCACTGAAACACCATACCTCCACTGTGACTCGAAACAGTTTTATTTTGGCTGTCTGTAACAGGCCTCTGTGAAATGCAGAGGGAAAGGCCAACAGTCAGCCCTCCATATCCACAGATTTTTAATCCATGGATTCAACCATCCACATTTTGAAAATATTCCAAAAAGATATAAATTCCAAGAAGTAAACCACGATTTTGCTATTTTACCTAAGGGACACCACTTCATTATGTCATTGTGTCTAAGCAGGCTTGAGTATCCATGGATTTTGATATACATGGAAGGTCCTAGAATGAAACCACAGCAAATACTAAGGGCTTCCTGTATTTGTAATTGCTAGGACCTAGAGAATGAACCCACTGAATAACATGCTGAATGAGAAGTCTAACTCTCTCTATATCCAATTGATTCAACAGGGTCATGATGAAACCTTCTAGATGTTATTCAACTGCAGCTCCCACTAGCCCTAACCAGGGTAGCCCATGGTAAGAAATGGTGGGAGATGCAGCTAAGGGGCCTCACAACTCCCAGCCAGATTTAGTTAAAAGAGTATATGTACCTTAAATAGTTTGATACCATCTTTATCACTTAGACCTTCATTCTATGAAATTCTGGGCTTTTCTATTTGGCATGGTACTCCCAATTTTCTGTTATAGTGCTCTATTGCTGTAGTTTAGGAGAGTAAAGCTTTCTAGCACAGCTTTTTTAGATATCTCACTAAACTACAAATCTGTTGCAATGAAGTGCTTTAACAAGCAAAGATACAGGACAGTGAAGTACAGCCACTACAAAACTGAATACTGGTAGAAGATACACCATAGGCACTATTTTACAATATTTTGTAGCTTTTTGATCTGGACAAGTTAGAACGCTTTCCTCACTGCATGGCTGCTCTTGACGCTGTCTGTGCTACCCACTTCAAATTTAAAAGAATTATTTAAACTGAATTACATTAAAGAGTACCAACTATTTCCAGAACACTTTCACAGTTCTCAACAATTTTCTACTTTGCCACAGTTTCAATTGCAAGCAGCCCCCAAAACTCTCATTCATAACTAGAGACATTGTTGTTCCAGTTGTTGGAGAATGAAAAATGACAGGATGATTAAGACAAATTCCTTCAGTCACAGACAACAGTACAACAGCCAATTGTACAGAGCTGCCCACACTATGTAGCTGACACAGTAGCTCACAGTTTCCCCCACTGCTGTTCTTTCTCTCAAGGCAAACATTCTCAGGCATTTCACTCTCAAGCTTTGGCAAAAGCTGAACATCCTTCAGTAACGCCTGGGTAATGCACGTCCGCTTAACCCTCGACATGAACGTTCTACTTTTAGTTCTAGTGCTAAACATAATGTTCTTTATTAATAAGGCTATGATACTATATAGCAGTGGTGGAATGTGTGGGCCTTGCAGCTGTTTTTGCAGCCGTCGACCTATCCTGGATACCATTTACCTGGCCAAAATAGAAATTAAAGTGAATGCCCAACACTGGAAGCCTCCAGGGATGACAATGCCTTCAAATATTTTCTTAAAGGTGGGTTCAGTCTTTAACACCCCAAAATGCCTATTTTTAGTAGAGTCCCAGCCAGTTCTGTTTTTCTTCTTTTGGAAATCTGTGTGGCTCCTGAAGACCCTCAAACACAGAATATTAATCCCTGTTGAAATTGTGATATATACTGTTATCTAAGAGTAACACTAACTTAATTCAATGGACTTATTTCTGAGTAGAGGTATACAGATCTGCATGATAAGACTTCAAATCAGACAGTAAAAATACTATGAGAAGTACTACTTTTTAGAGGCTGTCATGCAAGAGGATCTTGACATCTGGTATTCTAGCATTCTAGCATAAAGTTATTCATACATTATTAAAAAAATAAGTGTTTTATCCACTCTGATGCAACTTTTACACCCATGCATTGAATGCCACAGAACAGAAAGCTAGCAAAATCATTTCTAGCAGATTTCCTTTTACATCACAGCATTGATTTGTGGTGGGTGTGGAGAAATAGACTAGGGAGAGCTTAGTAATATATGCTGTTCCAAATGCCAAACACCACTTCCAACCTGCAGTACTGATTCTAGGGAAATCTATACATCAGCATATTATTCCATTACAGCCATTCCAAGACACATTTTAGTAATATGCCACATTAGTGATGTCATATTTATTTATTAAAGGTATAATTTGCCAACAGGGTTCCAAAGATGATGCTCTGCAAATAAAAAATATTACTGAAAAACTTTAAAACACTTTAAATTACCACTTTTAAAAAGCCAAAATTACAGAGAAGAGTCATACACATTGACTTCTACCATGAAAGTAAAAGATGGCTGATTCACAACACACTAAAGTTGCTATTAAAGCCACCTGTACAGTGGGAGAAACATGTGTTGATTGACAGTTGCTGAAGACACACAAAGTGTGTAGAGGTTAAAGTTCTAGAAAAGGAATAAGACAAGTGATGTCTGATTACTCCTGTGATCCCCAATCTTGGTCTTGTGAGAAATTGCTGTGCTGCATCTTCTCCACATGGAAGACGTTGCATAAGGTCTCATTTGTATGAGACAGCTCTTTGATGAGACAAACATGACCAAAAAACAGTCAGGCACTTGAAAAACATCAACTTGTTTAGATCAAAGGTATTTCACCATCAATGATGGGGGTGACAATCACACAGTTTTCCAGACAACACTGGATTGCAACTTCCAGCATTTATCACCAACAGCTGTATAAGGCTGTTGGGACTTGATCCTCATCTGGAGCCCTGCTCAATGGGTGTGATACTTATGTTAGTTACTGGGAACAAATCAGTCAACTGTCCCAGTAAAGCAGTATTAACTTCTCTTTTAAAAAACCAAAACAAGGTTTTACTGCAGTTTCTAGATTTTACAGTGTTTCTACAGTGTTCTATAGTGTTTCTATAGCATTTCTACAAAGTTTCTACAAAAATTGTCTACTGATATTTAAAAAAAAATAAAGCAAAGCAACAAAGCACAAGAAAATGTTTTTAATTTTTTTTGTTTTTTTTAGAAAATGCAATTATGCTAAAAAGCACCAGGCCAGTTGTTAAAGCATTATCACCTCCATGGAAGACTTGGTAGTACTTCCTCATGGATAGAGCAATGATTAATTGACCAGACTGCTATTACTAAAAAGAGATGCATGAGAAACTGTGAACTTCTTCTTATACCACCCTTCTCTTTAATTATAATCCAAAACATACTCTCCTTTGAAATGTATTTAGGTTTGCAATCTTAATTGGTCAACAGCATTAGACAGTGCAGTGTGTTTCACACTGGTAGCAATGGTAGATGTTCAGGGTATCTAAATACTGTGTGAGGATTAAGGAAGAAAGCCAGAAACTGGGTGGGGAAGGTCCAAGGGCACTGGTAGTTCATGGACAACCAATGCTACATACCTGTGTATTGTTTTTCAGTTACTGAAACCACAGGTAAACCTCCTCATAGTTCATTTGTTTTCCTTTCAGGATGAACACCAGGGTATATAAAGCCAAAATAACAGTAAACATTGACAGAAGGCCAGGGGAGCTCTTTACCTTTCATTGGGTGATACTGTCTCAGTTATCTTTGAAAATGTTCATCAAGGAGACTACCAGCGGAACACAGGAATCTGACTTTTACTTGCTCAGGCTATTTGGTCATGCAGTCCAGGGTTCCCTTCTCCAACTGACGTTCCAGAGAGCTCTTGTCTCATACGAATCCGCTTCAACGTTGGGTCATTTCGCACAATTATTGCACTATGATTCCACTTTAACAACCTTGGTTGCATCCTATGGAATCCTGGGGCCTGTTGTTTCATTAAGCACCAAAGGAGCTCTCTGGCTGAGAATTTTAAACATCCCTCTCAAAAATGCAAATCCCACCTATGGCACTACCTTTTTATGGTGGTGGGATTGCGTGCTCCTGTGAGGCAAAAGGATGTAAGAGGGTATGTTGATGGCAGCAGTGCTGTTGGTAGGGTCTCCCAGTTCAAACATGCTTTTGCTGAGGAGCCAAACAGCTACTTGGAAGCAGCAGTAGTGGAAGATAATATTGGTGGAGGATCTCTCAGAGACAATGGCAGTGGCACCATAGTTAATGTTTGTTAGTACTCAAGCAGAGGGCGGCATGGTAAACCTCCTTTTGAAAACCTTTTACTTATGATGGGACAGTCCAAAATTAATACACAGAAAGTGCCAGAAGATGAGGCTCTCAGGCTGAATGACACTCAGTGAGCTATTGGGGTAAGGCAGAGGACAACTACAAGTAGCACTGTGGCTAATTATGCAATTAGACTCAGGCCGATATGCTCAGAGAGGAAAGAAATGTCTGATGCTACACAACACATATTATAGGAACATGAAATGTGAGAAGCATGAATCAGGGGAAGCTAGACATAGTAAATGGCTTGGGCCCAGGGTACTTGGAGGACCACCTCTCCCCATATAATCCACCCCGCAAACTCAGAACATCTGGGACAAATCTGTTAAAGGTCCCTCAGTCACATTTTGTGAGGACCTCACAGAGGGCTTTTACCATCGTCACCCCCTCCCTCTGGAACAGGCTCCCCGTAGAGCTCCGCTCCTCCGCATCGTTAGTTTCTTTTAAAAAGAACTTTAAAATGCATTTATTTCAGTTAGCATTCCCACCTTAGATAATTTATTCTTTTCTCTGCCCCTTGTTTTTCCGTCTGACCTCGGACTGTTGTAATTTGACTTTTCCATTTCTTGCGTCTGATATATGTAATTTGTATTGTTTATTCCCATGTAGTGATGCTTTTAATCTTATACTGTAATGTTTTTAACTCTGTATTTTACTGTTTTAATCCTCTGTAAGCCGCCTTGATCATACCTATGGAAAGGCGGGGTATATAATAATAATAATAATAATAATAATAATAATAATAATAATGGAATGTGTACACATTGCAATACCTGGAAATGGAATGTGTACACATTGCAATACCTGGGGTGCACATTTTGAGTCAGATAATTACATAGGTATTTTATTCAGGAAATGAAATTCTAAGAAGAAATTGGGTAGCATTTACAGTGAGGATTGATGTAGCAAAAGCAGTAAAAGGATATAGTGTCAGTAAGGCTTCAGAGAAAACCCACCAATATAATCTTAATCCAAGTTTATATGCTCCAACCACAGAGGTAGAAGAAGAAGAAATTGAGAGAATTAATGCTGGAGTCCAGTATAACCTGTACTCAGGACAAGATGCTACCGTTAGGGCAGAATATGGATAAACTAAATGGTTTCTAATTAGCAAGGTGGCCACACAAGGTTGCGTTTTATCCACTTACCTATTTCAATTGTAGGCTGAACATATCATAGGTAAAGCAGGATTAGACTTGCAGGAAAGAGGTGTGAAAACTGGACGAAGGAATATCAACAATTTAAGATGTGCAGAAAACACTAAGGTTACGAATTTTTCGGGATACGAAAAAATCCCATAGGGATTTATTGTTTCGGGTTACGAAAGTTTTTTCGGGTTACGAAAAAACTCCGGCGCTGTTTAAATGGAGCCACGGCGGAGCCGCGGCTTTTTTCCCCATTAGCGCCTATGGCAATTCGGGTTACGAACGTTTTTCGGGTTACGAAATTAGCCGCGGAACGAATTAATTTCGTAACCCGAGGTACCACTGTACTATTAGCAGAAAACAGCAAAGACTTGGGACAATGACTGAAGAAAGTTAAGGAAGAAAGTGAAAAGACCTCTGAACATAAAAAAAAAACCCAAAACAATGACTACAAATGATTCACATAACTTTAAAGTAGACATTAAAGACATAGAAATATTTTCCACACCTTGTCTCAGTCATTAACCAAAATGGAGACTGGCAGGGAGTGGGCTGGATGGCCCTTGTGGTCTCTTCCAAGTCTATGATACTAAGAAATCAGAAGAAGATTAGGACTTGGAATGACAGCTATGATGGAACAAAGAAAGATCCTGCAGTGTAAAAATATAGCATTGAATATTAAAGTTGGGATTGTCCATTCCGTCTAAATTACGGTACCATTTCTATCTATGGTGGTGAAAGCTGGGCAGTGAAGAAAGCTGAAAGGAAGAAAACCAACTCATTTGAAATATGGTGCTGGAAAAGAGTTCTATAGATGCCATGGACTGCTAAAAACACAAATAAACGGGTCCTAGAGCAAATCAAGCATGAATTCTCCTGATGAGACTGTTATTACTTTAACCATACCATGAGAAGACATGACTTCGTAGAAAAGACTGTCAGGATATAGCAGAGTATCTGATGTATCTTGGTAGCTTTTTCTCAGGTCTGGCAGCCAAGGTAACAGCGGATGGCTGTCTTCCAGAAATGATGGATGCAGGTCACCGGGAACTGTCCAGCTTCGCACCAGGCTTCTGATGATTAATGACAGACAAGCCAAACTCCCAAAAGTGCTTATCTTTATTTACAAGTGCAAACCAATTATCCAACGTGACTTTTACTATACAGAACTCACAATCCACTCCTCTCACAAAACCCAACAACAATTACCGGAAGCCTCTGGGTTTATATAGACACAATGCCATGCAGTCCTAAAACCCAGCCTCTTCCATTCAGAAGGCTGGTGAGAAGCTGGACAGTTCCCGGTGACCTGCATCCATCATTTCTGGAAGACAGCCATCCGCTGTTACCTTGGCTGTCAGACCTGAGAACAAGCATCCAAGATACGTCAGATACTCTACTATATCCTGACAAAGACAATAATGCTTGGTAAGTTTGAAAGCAGCAGGAAAAGAAGGAAACCACATTCCAATCAAGGAGAATCCACGGCCCTGAGTCTGCAAGACCTGGGCAGAGCTATTGATGAGAAGGTGACTTAGAGGTCTCTCCTTCATTGGGTTGCTGTAAGTCCCAGTTGATTTGACAACAATTAACAATAAACTGCAAATCCCAGGATTCCAAAGGATGGGAAAATATCAATTAAAATAGAATCATAGTGCTATAATACTGTAGTGTGAAATGGCCCCTGGTCTTTAAAAAAACCTGGCAGTTCCAAGAACTGAACCTGGAACCTACTTTATTTCCATCTATGTACTCTGTTGTAGATCTATGGTTTCTGAACGCTGACAGAATCAAGCATATATTTTCCAGCCAAATCAAAGAGTAAGAATACTTCAAACATTTGTTTTTATACAAAATGCTTTGAATAAGGAAGACTTTCCTTCACGTACGTACTTGTATTGCAACCTAGTGTACTTATTTTGTACACCAAACTTAGGTTCCATCTCCGAGCCATCTAATTATGTATATGCAAATATTCCAAAATCCACAAAAAATCTGAAACACTTATGGTCCCAAGCAGTTTGGACAATGTCCAATCTGTAATAGACTGGGATATGGCAACTCAGATTAGATGCCCATTAAAACATTATGGTTCATAGACTAGTTCTTCAACAAATTGCCATCTCTCCGTCTAATTTACCTAACAATATTATTTTCTCTAAATGGTATTCAGATCTGCCACAGTCTAAATATTTTAGGCCCCAACATAGAGTTCCTTATGCAGATGAAAGTAGTAATAAAATATTCAATCCATGGCAATGCTCTACAGAAGTAAGATATAACACTTGAATTGTAAAGTGACAAAACTGGTTTTCAGGGCTGCTTGGAAGAAAGGCACTAAATGTATGTTTCAGATGTGGACGTTAGCAGCAACTACATTTTGCCTGAACCAGGAGAAGTAAACAGGTTCAAGGACAGCCAGGCAATAAGCTGGCTTTCATGTGAACCAGCCCATTCTAAATGCACACCCACTACAAGCATGTATGTGCCTTTTACATAAATTCCAGTGTGTATGAATAATGTTCTGAATGCAAGCTTGAAAGTATGAATAACTAGGAATAAACTTTCTTTTCCAAGCATATATTTCACTTTAGGGAGGCAGGGCAGGTTTTCTACTCTGCAAAGACCATAATGTAATACATATTTTTTTTACACAAATTGCTATACAATACATATTTAATGCCAATGGACTACACAGGAGGCTACCTTGTATCAGGTGAGACTATTTTCCTATCTAGCCCAGCACTATCTGTACTGACTAGTAGCAGCACTCAACATGAGGTCTTTCACATCACTAGTTACCTATCATCTTCTACTTGGAAGATCTGTATGATGAGGCATATACCCACTAATATTGATGAAATCATACACAGGGCTTATAGTGGAGTGGGAATCATGTGGCTCTCTGGATGCTGAATTGCAATTCCCAGCATTCTTCATCATTGGCTATGCTGACTAGTGTAAGTTGGTGTATGATTCCTACAGAACCAGCATGGTGTAGTAGGTCTCAGCGTGAGGCTATTACCCTGGAGGCCACTGCTCAATTCCTTGCTCAGCCATGGAAACCCACTGAGTAACCTGGGTGAGTCACACACTCTCAATCCCCTCCCCCAGACCATGATAGGGTCGCCTTAAGCTGGAAACAACTTCAAGGCACACAACAAATGATTCCTACACCTGCCTTACTGTAGGCACTTGTCTGTAAGATCAGAACAATCATGTTTAAAGTTCCAGTGCTTTGTTTATTCCTGTGTAATTTTCCTATTACAGAGAAATGACTAGATTTTTCTCATTTGTGCATCGTGATTTGCTACAATGTACTGTACACAGAACACAACCCAAGCACCCCACATTGTCTGTCATTATAATGTACTAACTGGCATTAAACATTTTTAATAGTATGCACGACAGGCTATCAAACAACAACTCCCAACCATTTCAGTATCTTAAGTTTTTCCTACAGTAGAGACTAAAAGCTACTCATCTAAAATCCTAATGGTTCTGTAGCAGTAAACAAGTTTTTGGGATGACCTGTAGCATCCATATTTTAGGATGCATCTACACTGTAGAAATAATGCAGCTTGACATTCTATAGAATTTTGGAATTTGTAGTTTTGTGAGGCACCAGCACTCTTTGGCAGAGAAAGCTAAAGACCTTAGGGAAATCATAACTCAAAATAAATTTCAAAATCTTTGGGTGCATCTACACTGAAAAAATAATGCAGTTTGACACCACTTTAAGTCCTGTAGCTGTATCCTATGGCATCCTGGGATCTGTAGTTTTACAAGGTCTTTGTCCCGTTCAGCCAGAGAATGTTGGTGCCTCACAAAACTACACATCCCAAGATTTTGTAGGGCAGAGCCATGACAGTAAAAGTGGTGTTACACTCCATTATTTCTACAGTGTGTATAGGCACCCTTTAATTCCATGCCTATCAGAAAGAATAGCCAGATGAGCAACATCCATTACTGTGAGACACAGAAGCAATGTAAAACAGATGCACCATGTAGAAGTAAAAGATGCTAGGTTTATGACTGGAATAACATTTGAGTAAGCTCTCTTAGGCAATAAAAATATTTATACCCAGGTGGTTAGCAGAGTACCCTAACATCTAGTAGTAACCTTTTATAACACAATTGCAATTCATGCTATTTGGCAAGACTATTTGCTAGACTGCCTCATATAGTGCCTTGGCAAGGATTAGGATAACAATGGGCCCAAACAGACAGGCCAAATAAAACTGCTTCTGGTCACTTTGGAGGTAAGCTGTTTAAATGACACACGTATATGACACACGTATCTTAAGAGGGCAGAACCTGCACTAAAGCTGCACTCCAGTCCTTAGGATTGGAGCATGGCTTTGGCATGGCTTCCGGCCTCTTAGGACGCATTCATCATTTAAACAGCATACCTCCAAAGTGACACGATGTAGCTTTATTTTGGCCTGTCTGTTCAGGCCCAATATCAATAGCTTATAGGAAAACATGCTCCTGCTTGTACTAAGTTCTGGAAGAAAGAACAATGTGTAGTGCTGCAGTACAGTATTCAGCATTATAAAGTAACTGAATTATTTTAGATGTTAATATAGTAAAACAATTGCTTTGCCTCTGCTTCATTCAACAGTGAGATTTAAATGTTAAACTTAGTTCTGTTTTTAAAAAATAAATTATATATATATATATATAATGAGAGAGAGAGAGAGAAATCT
Source organism: Sceloporus undulatus (assembly GCF_019175285.1). Classification (NCBI taxonomy): domain Eukaryota; kingdom Metazoa; phylum Chordata; class Lepidosauria; order Squamata; family Phrynosomatidae; genus Sceloporus; species Sceloporus undulatus. The sequence goes on along the minus strand of NC_056523.1, from coordinate 83,403,941 downwards.
ACATTAGTGAGAGCAAATGTGCATCAGAACATAAGGAAAAGGCTACCAGTATTCTTTTTTTTAAATGCAGAAGCCTGTTAAAGCTTATCTTTAAAGTCACATTTTCCTCTGAACCAGCCTGTCTCTTTAGCACACATGCCTCTCTATAACTTGCCAGAGGGCAAAGTAACACCTTATACAGAGATAGTTTTCAAAAATCCACCTTTGTGTCAAAATGCACTTAAGAAAATGCCACAAAACTGCAGTCCCAAAAGGAATTTTCCACCTAAGGACTTGCTGTTGTTGTTGTGTGCCTTCAAGTTGTTTCTGCCTTATGGCAACCCTGAGGGTATGGGCAATAATTAGGGTATGGCAACCCTAAGTTGCCTATCACAGGGTTTTTCAGGCAAAATTTGTTCAGAGGGGGCTTGCCATTGCCTCCCATGCACTGGGAAGGGAAGGTATCTAAAAGAATGAAAAGTGGTGGCACAGGAGAGATGCACAGGCACAACACACTGCTCACTGGACTGAGAAAAGAGGAATAAGCCTTACATAAGCATTGGCTTAAGGTCCAATTGAGTCTCTCTCGGAGGGGGTTTCCATAAAGCAAACTGGGAAGGCTTTGCAGGAGGGAGATTCTGAACTGTTTCTTGTTTAGGATGAATAACCAAACAAGGAAGAGCTCTCAAAGCTGACTCCTGTGGCAAAGCCCCTCTTTTGATTTTGGCCACACACCCTTCCCTCCGCAATCCTTGGGATCTGGAGTCATGCTGCTGGTTCACACATCTCTCTGACTCTGGCCAAGACCAGAATGTAAACAAAGTGAAACCATGAGAAAAAAAGCCAGGAGGAAACCACAAGCCCAAGGATGCCACACAGGACCAGGGTCAACAAGCCACACACACACACCCCTCCTGGCTGGATTTAGGCTTCCCTGGATCAGGCAAGTCCCTGCCACAAGAGTCCCCCCACTTGCTTTGGAAACTAGGCCACCCCCAAAACAAACCAGCCACCCCCTTCCTTCCTTCTTTATGACATCAGGGATTACTCCCTTCTTCTCATTTCCCTTCTGCCTGTACAGGTTGTGATCCAAGTTATTGTTGTTGTGTGCCTTCAAGTCCTTTGCAGTTTATGGCGCCCCTAAGTATGGTGTAGTGGTCTGAGTGTTGGACTAGGACTCTGGAGACCAGCGTTTGAATCCTGGCTTGGCCGTGGAAACCCACTGGGTGACCTTGGGCAAGTCACACTCTCTCAGCCTCAGAGGAAGGCAATGCAAACCCCCTCTGAACAAACCTTGCCAAGAAAAGCCCATGTTTAGGGTCGTCACTTGAAGGCACAAAACAGCCACAAAGGCCCTGGAGCGCAGGGTCTTCCTTGGCAAGCTTCTTCAGAGAGGGCCTGCCCTTGCCTTCCTCTGAGGCTGAGAGAGAGAGAGAGAGAGAGACTTGCCCAGGATTCGAACCCTGATCTCAAACCACTTCAAGACCCCCCCATCCCCCCCCCTTTGCTGCAGGACAAAAACCATCTCTGGGGGAGTGCTGCAGCTCTTGAACTCCAGTAACCCCGGCGAAGGTCCCACAAGGTCCAGGGCCGGAGGAGGAGGCGCCCCAAACGGCTTCCCAGCGCCTTCGAAGGGGAGGGCGGCACGGGGAAGGGGCGCGGGGGGCATGGCTCGCGGGGAGGGGGGGCAGGAGGGCCGCTTGGGGCGAGGGCAAAGTGGGGGACTGGAGGATCTGGGGAGAGTGGGCGAGGGGGGGATGGAGGATGAAGTGGGGGAACTGGAGAAGGAGGAGGAGGAGGGCATTGGAGGGGGGCGTCACTCGGGGGGAGGCCTGGGACTGGAGTGGGGAGAGGCGGAGGAGGCCAAGCCAGGCGTGGAGGGAGGCGCAAGGGGCACAGCGGGGCTCCAGGAAGGAGGGAAGGGCGGGCTCCCTCTCGCTGCTTACCTGCGCTCCCTCTCCTCCCCAGCCGGGGCTGCCTGGCTGCCTCCTTCTCTCCCTGCTTGGCGGCTGGCTGCCTGGTTCCTCCTCCTGGCTGGCGGGTTCCTCGCTCAGAGCAGCCTCCGGGGCCCCCTGCTGCCTGGCCTGGGCGGGCGGAGGAGCGGCAACGGGTGGGCCTCGGCAGGCAGCATGGCCGTCTTCTTCCTCCTCGTCCCCCGAGGGCGCCCGCACAGCTCCCCCTCCGCCATTAACGGGCAGCCATGGCCCCGACGCCCAGCCAGCAGCAGGACGAGCAGGAGGCCGCCACCGGACACGGCGCATGCGCCCCCGACGACGACGACGACGCCTCGGCAACGAAGGGGCCGCTGGGCCTGGAAGAGAGAGAGAGAGAGAGAGAGAGAGAGAGAGAGAGATGGGCCCGGAAGCGCCATCTCCTGGAGAGGACCCCAGAGAGAGAGAGAAACACACACACACTCCTCCCTCCATATCTGCAGATCTGATTACGGATTTGGTTAATATGTTCTCTAGGAATCTCTAGGCCCTCCTAGATTGCACCTTTAACTAGAGGATCCTAGAGAGGACGCTCCACTAGGCCTTTGGAGCCCCTCCGGGGAAGGCCCATGGTCAGTGTCCCTCAGAGTTGCCCTGGAGGACCGAGAGAGTGTCCTCTCAGGGAAAAACATGGGGCTTTTGCTACCTGGGGCTTTTCTATATTCACCGGGGTCTTGTGTCCCCAACCCAAGTGTCTGTGTGTGTATCATGAAAGAGAAGGGGGGATGATTGACCCCTGGAAGGAGGGACCCTATGGCTGAAGGAGAACCCCACATTCTAGAAACGGCTGCATCCGCACTGCAGAAATAACCCAGTTTGACACCGCTTTAACTGCCATGGCTCAGTGCTATGGGGCCCTGGGGACTGTAGTTTGTTGTGGCACCAGAGCTCTCTCTGACAGAAAAGGCTGGGTGTCTCACAAAACTTCCACCCGCAGAATGCCAGAGCAGTTAAAGCAGCCTCAAACTGGATCACAGTCGGCCCTCCTTATCCACTGATTTTTATCCCATGGATTCAAGCATCCATGGCTTGTAAATATTTCTTAAAAGTATAAATTCCAAATAGCAAACCTTGATTTTGCCATTTTATACAAGGGACACCATTTTGCTATGCCACTGTGTTTATTATTATTATTATTATTATTATTATTATTATTATTATTATTAACCTTTATTTATAAAGCTCTGTAAATTTACACAGCGCTGTACATAAATTTTTTAGTCAGACGGTTCCCTGCCTCAGGCTTACAATCTAAAAGTTTAGTGGGAATTCTGAGCATCCATGGATTTTGGTATCCACAGGGAGTCCTAGAACCAAACCCCAGCAAATAACAAGGACCCACTGTATTTCTGCAGTGGGTTTTGGACCTAAGAGAAATTACTGGGAAGAATAAACCACCAGGAAACAGGTGGTATCCCAGTTGAACATCTACAATCCACATAGACACAAACAACTCTTTGTTGTTGCATACCTTCAAGTCATCTCCCATTGATGGCTGCCCTATCATGGGGTTTTCTTGGCAAGGTTTGTTCAGAGGGGAGTTTGCCATTGCCTTCCCCTGAGGCTGTGAGAGTGAGACTTGCCCAAAGCCACCTAGTGGGTTTTCATAGCCTAGCTGGGATTCAAACCTTGGTCTCCATAGTCATAGTCCAATACCCAAGCCACTTTACACCATGCTGACTCCAAAGCAACTCTAGTGATAACAAATATATGCCAACAAATACGAAAAGCAAAGTGGTGGCCATTGGGAAATATACATCCCATCCATACACAAAAAGAAAGGAGACACAAAAGACTGCAGTAAGTACAGGACCATAGCAATAGTTTCCCATGCAAGCAAAATCATGCTCAAAATTCTGCAGCACAGAATCCAACCATAATATGGAGAGAGACATCCCAGAGGTGCAGGCAGGGTTCAGAAATGGAAGAGGATCACATTGCAAATAATGGAAGGCACCAAGGGATTCTAGAAAACCAGCATGTGTTTTATAGACTATAGCAAAGCCTTTGACTGCATAGAGCACAAAAAGCTATGGACGGCTCTTAAGGACATAGGAGTGCCAGACATCTGATAGTCCTGATGAAGAATGTTTACTTAGGGCAAGAGGCAACACTTACAACAGAATATGGAGAAACAGGTTGGTTCCCAATTGGAACTGGCAACGGGGTCAAGCAAGGACTCATTTTATCACCCTACATCATCTCTGTTCAGAAGGAAGAACACTGGAGGGGGGGAGGCTAACACAGTTATGTATCTAAATAGAGTACTGCTCAATCCTACTACAGATAAGTAGTCCAGTTTCCACTTCACAAATGCCCATACCTTCCTACCATCCTGCTTTTGCAGAGACAATCCTGATGACTCCTCTGCTGTCCCACTTTTTCAGTTGCTTTTAAAATGTCTCAGTTTCTCTCTCCTCCTCCCACTTTCATCCTTTTGTCCTCAGCTTACTTCAGTTGCTGCAAATTGAGTTCAAAGTGCAAACGCAGAGCTGATTGTGGCATTCTTGCACCTCCCTGATTCCCATGCCCTCTACCCAGTATTTGTGTGGTTTTCCAAGTTGTTATAACAAATCATCTTTCCAGTTTTGGCAAGGAGACAAATTAATGCTCCCTGACCTCAGATACATTTGACAGAATTTCTTTCTGGAAAACATTTTCATCCCAAAACAGAAACCCTCCAATGCAGAAACCAGATGGAGAGATTTGCAATGTTCTAAGGGGAATCATTTTTGGTCAGTCTTTTCAAAGCCCTCCTGTAAGTCTCATATGTTGTTGCCACAATGCCCAAAGTTATAATTTACCCTATTATTAACTGAGCTTTATATAAATTACATTTCTCAACTTTCAGCCATCAACTGAGAAAGAGTCACTCTGATCTCAGAAAGAAAAGCTCTGTTGAAGTCGGAAGAATAAAAGCTCCCAGGACACAGAGGAATCTCATTCAAACTTTCAAAAGGTTTTCTCAGAACTGAGAGATAATGCGAGGGCCTGATGACAGCAGCTGGACAAAAGCCATCACCTTAAATTAGTCCGAAGGGAAATTCCTTTGAAGCAAACAATGTCATGAGAGGGAAACGCAACATATCCTAAAACTGACTAGAGGGGATCTCTATTCAGCTGTTGTGAGATGAAATATTTAAACAGTTAAGTGCTTTAAGGTAAAAGCAGGCACTTAAAACGGACTGGAACCTGAATGTATGCTATTTCAGGCATCCAGGCTCAGGGCTCTTTCACAACACATACTACAGTTACAGCATGAAGATTTCACTTTAGTGGCCATAGCTCCATTCTCTGGAATCCTATAATTTGTAATCTAGAGAGAAGTGCTTATAATTTTAAGCAAGTGAGCTGTAGTGCCTCACCAAACTACAAACCTTAGGATTCCATTATCCCCCCATGAAGCCAAGGGAGTGGAATCATAGTGCTTTAACTGTCTAGTGTGAGAGAACATTTAGCCTGTTCTACAGAGCCAACACTAGGACTCCTGTTGATGCAGTATTCTAGTGTATTCTAGTGTAACTGGTCCAAAACACACTGCAGAAATAATCCAGTTTGAAACCACTTTAACTGCTTTGGCTCAGTGCTAGGGAATTCTGGGAACTGTAGTTTTGTGAGACATTCAGCCTTCTCTGGTGTCACAATAAACTACAATTCCCAGGATAGCACTGAGCCAGGGCAGTTAAAGCAATCCCAAAGTGGATTATTTTTGCAGGGTGTTTTGCACCTATATCAGCATAAGAAAACAGATTTAGATACAGGAAGGAAATAAGGCACTAAAATAATCGTCTGTCTCAAAGCGGATATTACATGCCTTCCTTTGCTATCACTGCACTCTTGAACTCCAAGGTACAGAGCGTGAAAGCAGTTTCATACTACAGTAGCTTGTAATTAATGGCTCTCCCAATAATCAAAGTAGAACAATATTACATTATGTCTCTACCTTGACAGGAATAACACCACTTCTTTTGTGGTGTAACTGTTGTTTTTATTTAATTTTACAGTTATGGGAGGATGGCTTCACTAAATGGTAGAGGAGGACAAGTGCTGGCCTGTGCTGCTGCTTCAAGCTTAATTGGAGGGGGTGGCAAGACAGAGGGAAGGAAAGTCTGTTTTGTACCACAGCCCAGTGGCTAGAAATCTGTGTTTTCCTGTCTTGCTATTATTTATATTTTCAGGAGTTAACACTCTGATGAAGCAGACATATATTTGTTGTTATATGCAGGGTACTGACCAACCCTGCACTCTGTTAAACACTTGTTCCTGCTCTGAAAAAATGCTCTAGAGCTGCACTAATCTTTATTTTCTCTCCAGTCACAGTATCACTGCTTCTGAATAACCAAAAATATATCTGATTGCCACTTAACATGGCTTTAATGAGCCAGCATGGTGTAGTGGTTTGAGCATTGGACTATGACTCGAGACCAGGATTCAAATCCCAGCTTGGCCAAGGAAACCCAGAGGAGCAAGTCACATTCTCTTAGCGTCAGAGGATGGCGAAGGTAAACCGCCTCTGAAGAAACCTGCCAAGAAAACCTGTGATAAATTCGCCTTAAGAAATGACTTGAAAGCATACAACAACAGCAACATGTCTTTCCTTCTCCCTACTGTATCATCACAACAACCCTCTGAGGTAGGTCAGGCTGAGAAAGAAGTTGACTGGCCTAGGGCTACACAGTGAGGGCACAAAGTTACTGTCTGTAGAAACAAGTCCCCAGTTTTTGCAGGTCCCAGTCCAACACTACACTAGGTCTCCCTGTGCTATGCTGGTTACCCAAAGAGGCTTGCCTGATGGCAATATTGCAACTTTTAGCGTCAGGGATAAATATTTTTAAATTTAAATTGGCATTTTTGGTTCTAATTTAAAATTTTGAAATTGTTTTATTGTATTTTGTTGTATAACAACAAAATACAATAAACAATTGTAGATCATCCTGACCAGGGATTTCAAATCTGTAAGGATGCATCTACAATATAGAAATAATGCAATTCCTATGGAACCTTGGAATTTGTGGTTTCACAAAGTCTTTAGCCTTCTCTGCCAAAGAGTGCTGGTGTGTCACAAAACTACAAATCCCAAGATTGGCCACATGGCAAATAAAATGGTGTTCAACTGCATGATTTCAACATTATTTCTACATTTCTAGATGCACTCCTGGTCTTCTGCAGTCCTAGGTTAGCATTCAAACTACTAACTACAGTACGCCATCCTGTTCATGGAAACTCAGGAGGTGACTTTGATCAAGTCAAATACAGTACTCTCTTAGCCTTAGAAGAAGTCAATGACACACTTCTTCTGAATAAATCTTGCCAAGAAAATCTTATGATTTTCACCAAAAGTTGGAGCAAAGTTAAAGGCACGTATCAACAAGAACCTCAACAAGCATTTCCAATGGGTTTTTAATGATACAGAGAGAATTAACATGCTAACAATTAAAATTACAATTATATAAATATTTACTCAGAAGTAAATTTCATTGAGCTCAATGGGCTTACACCCATGTGAATTGGTTCGTCAACCAACAGTACCTTTCCTGACAGAGAGAGTAAAAAAAGAGGCCGTTGGGTACAACATTCTTATCTAAAATATTTATCGAAGGGTGTGACTTCATACATGCAGATGGTTGGAACAGTTCCAGCATGGCTTATGATTTCTTCATTGGGAGACTGTTGTACAGCGTAAGTATAATTTGTTGAGAGAGAAAATTATATATTATCATATGGCTATTTCCGCTGCACTAGCAACAAATGCATTCATTTTAGAATACATCTAGGGCAGTGATATGGCCTTCCACATTTGCATGCCACCACTGGATGGATGCCTTTGAATCAGAGAAGGCTTCCTTTGGAAGACGCATATTATATCTTGTGGTTCTAACATAAATGGTATGCCTCAGTTCGCCTACCCAGTGACTGAATGAAATGAGAGCCAGTGTGGTGTAGTGGTTTGAGCATTGCACTGACTCTGGAGATCAGCCTTCGATTCCTAGAGCTGCATCTGCACTACAGAAATACAGTTGGATCTCCACATTTGCAGCTTTGATTTTTGTGGATTAGATTATTTGCAGTTTCGATTAATATGTTATCTCTAGGAATCTCTATGTCCTCCAGCGCAATTCTGCCAGAAGATGACCATAGAGTTGTGCTGGAGAGCCTAGAGGTTCTAGAGAAAACACTTCTCTAGGCATTTGTAGGCCCTCATGCATGATTCTATGATCAACGTCAGGCAGATGTTGGCCATAGAGTTGCATTGGAGGACCTGGAGATTTCTAGAGATGTATTATCTTAGATAAAAAGAATAGTTTTTTTATTTGTGATTTTCCCACATTCAAGGAGGGTCCTTCACCCCCTAACCCCAGTGAATGTGGAGGGACCGCTGTAATCCAGTTTGACACCACTTTTAACTGTGGTGGCTCAGTGCTAGGGAATTCTGGGAACTGTAGTTTTGCAAGACATTTAGTCTTCTCTGCCAGAGAGCTCTGGTACCACAACAAACTACAGTTCCTAGAATCCCATAGGATGGAGCCAGGGGAGCTAAAGTAGTGTCAACCTGGATAATTTCCACGGTGCTGATGCAGCCTGTGTAACAATGGCTAAGTCACACTCTCTTGGCCTCAGGAGAAGGGAACCCCACTCTGAAGAAACCTGCCAGGAAATCCTATGATATGTTTGCCTTAGTGTCAAAAATGGCTTGGAGGCACAAAGTAACAACAACAGCAACAACAAAAATGAATTGACTCACTTCCCAGAGGTATATCAATCTGGAACTCAGGTGGGCAGCCTCCATGCAGTGGCTGTAGGAAACCATCTTTTAGCTGGATTCAGGTCCCCAAAACGGCGACGTACTAAAACAAATGACAGTACTTTTCTACAGGGAAATCCTTGCCCATAGAGAATCATGGGGATTATTTATGGGCAATATGGGCAAGTGTTCTCCAATTATTCTTTATTGGCAAGTATTCCCTACATTTCCCTATGGGCAAGTATTCTCCATTGTTTCCCTATGGGCAAGTATTCTCCAATGGTTCTCTATGAGCAAGTGTGGTTTCCCTATAGTCAAATACTGTCATTTGTTTTAGTATGTCTGCCCAAACTGCTCTACTCGCATGGGACTACACTACAAGTTTGCTGTTGTGAGCCACTGGCAGCCTGACCTATCATCCTAAACTACATTCTAGATGACCTTTTGCAGCGCTTTTGTGTCTCTCTCTCAGCCTAAGGGACCCAAACTGCCAGGGAAGGGCAATGGGTCAGTGGAATTCGCACAGTACTTAACACCTATCAAGGCACCCATTTCGGAGGAAGGAACTGGCAAAACCACTCCCCAGGACTCATTGCCTAAGAGAACCCTGTGAGTTTTTTTGTGTGTTTTGAGGGCTATGTGGCCATGCTCTAGAAGAGTTTCTTCCTGACGTTTCGCCAGCATCTGTGGCTGGCATCTTTGGAGAAGGCTTGCCTGGAAGAGAGTGGGGTATATATATTGTTGCTTGAGGGGAAGTGATTTACATGCCTATCTCTGTGTTGGTCTGTTGTTGGATGGCAAAGCCTCAGGGGGTCTATTTAATGATTGATCCATTGTCTGCTGAGATTGAAACGCCCCTCACCCTGGGTGGTTTTCATTTACTGTACTGTATATATAAGTATGCTGTACATAACATACCCCACTCTCTTCCATGCCAGCATTCCCTGAAGTTGCCAGCCACATAGCCCAAAAATCCCATAAAAAACTGTGGGTGCCGGCCATGAAAGCCTTCTACTTCACCTTGAGCCCTGTGAGATTCATGGGGTTGCCGTTGGTCCACAGGTGAACTAAAGGCACACAAACACACAGGTGACCAGACATGTCCTCCTTTTTCACCCCTGTCTGGGATGAATTCCAAAGCGTCCTCCATTTGGAGCATCACTGTATTTGTTTGAGAAAGCCCTACATGTTTTTCTTGAAGGCCCTACATTCCTCAGTGCCTTGACCTCCTTGGTGGTTATGACTGGGCATCCTCAAAGCAGCATGGATTTGCATGGATAGTAAGCATTTTTAAAGCTTATCCCTACATTTTTCTTCAGCGTCCTTACATTTTGCGGTGAGGACCCACCTGGTCACCCTGCAAGCACAGAAGCCTAACAAAAGGGGATGCTTCGATTCAGATTTCCTGCATGGCAGGGGGTTGGACTGGATCCCTTGGGGGCAAGTCACACTCTCTCAGCCTCAGTGACAACCCCCCTCCACACCTTGCCCCGAAAAACCCACCAGAGCTTCACCATAAGTCAGAAAGGACTTGAAGACCCACAACAGCAGGAAGAGCACTGGCTTTCTCCCAGCAGCGAGGGAAGGACAAATACTTTCTAATGAGATGCGAACGAACTCGGAAACTGCAGGTTCGCCCCCCCAAACTCGGCTCTCTTATTTCTTATCTCTATGTTCCCACCGGCCGTGACCTCACTTCCGGTTGGTTGAAAAAGTGCTTCCGGTGTCGCGCGGGGCCCTAGCTTTTGACTGTCGGCTTGTTCCCGCGAACGGTCGCTGAGAGGGTGAGAGCGGGAGCCTCCTTCTGCTTTAGCTCTTTCTGTGGCTCAAGGCTGTGGAATTCTGGGAGCTGGAGTCTGTTGTGGGGCCCAGAGCGGAGCGTGCTGCAAGATCCTTTTATGTACGATGCCTGACAGCTTAGGAAAGGAGCCCTTCCCATCTGTGCCCAGAGGGGCCACACACTGAGTCTGGGGCATTGTGGCTGCGGTTGGTGCTTTGCCTCGGAGTCCTGGGCTCTTCTTGGAGAAGAAACTAGGCTCGGAGTGCTGCTTTGTGTAGATCCAAAAGGCACAGGGCCCCTGCCCCAGTCAGGGCTTTGCCAACATCCTTGAAGGCAAAGGGCAGCTTTAATGCAAGGGTTCTAAGACCCGTCCTTGCCTTGGGACACGGTTTCTCTCTGGAGCCTTTCATGAGCTGATAGAAGTTACGCCCACTTTATTTTATGCACTTACTTTGAATTTGCATCTCTCCCTTCTCCTTACGCAGGACCCAAGGCTGAACGCTTGCTGTCTACATCCAGAAGTTGAAGGTACTCAGAGTACTTTAATCCCGTGGGAGCTGTGTGCAGAGTTGAGAGTGCCCTGCTTTCTGGAGGCGAGGGCACAGATAAAGGCAGGCGCTTCGTTTCTTCTGTGGGAGGCCTTCATCCAACCGTCTTCATTGACCAGAAGCAAACTCTTATTAGTGTTTCAGACAATCAAACACTGTTATTGACTAAAGCATTTTCCTGGTGCGGTCAGAAGTGCAGACAGGCCGTGTTTCGCATCTCTGCACACTCAGCGTTAAGCTGCTCCTTGGCAGCCATATTGCCAAAAGGTTTAATTAGACTTTTCAAATAGATTCAGATGGGTTGTTGCTTTTAGAGTAATGTACGTCTTGGAGTTGGAATGTATGAGGAGATTCTCTGCTGTTAAAAGCACTGCTTATATTTCCTCAGAGTTGACATTAAAAAGGATCCTTCTGCTTGATATTACACATCATTTTGCACATGAGCTCTGGCTCCAGCTTCTTGCTCAGTCGAGGCACCGTATTGTTTGGGAGGATTGCGATGACACAAGAGCAGATGTGTCATGGGAACTGTGCTTTGATTAAATGTAGGATGCCATTGCTTACTCTGGTCACATCCCTTTACCATTTAGTCCCTAAAACCCTAACTATGCACACGTAACCTGGAGTGATGAGTCTTCTTGAATTCAGTGAAATGTATTTCCTGGGAGAGATGTGTACAGGGTCATGCAGTAAAACATTTTCCAAACGTATATATAGGATATCAGAGTCCCGGTGGTGCAGAGGTTAAATGCCAATGCTGCAGCCACTTGCTCACAGTTGCAAGGCTGTGAGTTCAATATGAGCCAGAGGCTCCAGGGTCGACTCAGCCTGGCATTAGCTTATACATTGTAAACTGCTTAGGGAGTGCTTACATGCACTGAGAAGCGGTATAGAAATGTTCTTGTTATTGCTATTGCTATCAGAGATATGGTCTACTGGTACTTGATAGCGCACTTCCATTAGGAAGTAAACCCTACTGAGTTGCTTATCATTTCTTCCCAGGTGAGTGATATAGGAGTGCAGCCTAAGTGTATGCATTTAGACTACTGCTGCTACGAAAATAGGAAAGAATGTAAGACTTTGGAGTTATCTGACGGCTGTTTCCTGTTTCCCCATAGGTTTATTTTGAACATATGTTACAAATATGGCTGTGTCTCTTATTATAAAATGGGGTGGGCAGGAATTTTTGATAACCACCTTGTCAGAAGAAGACACAGTACTGGATCTCAAGCAGTCTCTCAAAGGACTTACGGGAGTGTTACCCGAGCGCCAAAAGCTTCTTGGGCTTAAAGTGAAAGGTAATCTTTATTTTTTATGCGTCTTTCATTGGGAAGTGAGGTTGCTTAGCTAGAGCTGGTTGTTAAATTGACTAAACATAGGGCACATACAGACAGATCAAAATAAAGCTGCTCCGGGTCTCTTTGGAGGAATGCTATTTAAATGATGCAGGCGTCCTAAGAGGCCAGAAGCCATGCCATAGCCACTCTACAGTCCAAAGGACTGGAGTGCAGCTTTGGTGCAGCTTCTAGCCTCTTACGATGTGTGTGTCATTTAAACAGCATACCTCCAAAGAGACCCGAAGCAGCTTTATTTTGACCTGTCTGTACGATCCCATAATATAGAAATGTTATGTAATATATATCTTTCTTCCTATTGAAATAGCCCAGTGGTGCATTAACACACACATGAAGAGCAAGAAGGAAGATCTAACACTACTTTGTGTTGTAGTCTTATGTGTAAACTAATTATATATTTGTCTCACTTGATCTCCTCAGATTTTCTGTTGTCCGTTATCTATTGTAAGAATGCTAGATACCTACACCTGCCAGAAGACCCATAAGAAATGTTTTAATATCAATCACTCAGGATTGTTGTTACTAAGTGCCATCAAGTTGACTTTAACTTATGATGGCCTTATAAACAAGAGACCTCCAAGTCACCCTATCATCAACAGCTTTAGTCAGATCTTGCAGACTCAGGGCTGTGGCTTCCTTGATTGAGTCTATCCCTCTGGATTATAGTCTTCGTCTTCTCTTGTGGCCTTCCACCTTTCCAAGCATTAGTGTCTTTTCTAGTGAGTCACTCAGGATCTAGTGAGTTTACATCAATTAACTTTTTGATATTTGCACCAAATATTGATATCAACAAAATACAGCAAGGACATATAGAACAGATTTTTTATAAAAAAAACTTTTTAGCTGTATGGCAGGGCAAGTAATTGTCTGCTAAAACAAAAGAGTCCAGTGTAAGAAGGTTAAATTTGGGAATTATACAAACTTCATGGGGAAAGATGGTCCCCAACTTGATTGTGTCCATCAAAGATACTCTACAGGAAAAGAGATTCCACTCCAACATTAGGAGGAACTTCCTGACAGTAAGGGCTGTTCGACAGTGGAACAAACTCCCTTGGTGTGTAGTGGAGTCTCCTTCCTTGGAGGTCTTTAAACAGAGGCTGGATGTCCATCTGTCAGGGATGCTTTGATTTGGATTTCCTGCATGGCAGAATGGGGTTGGACTGGATGGCCCTTCTGGTCTCTTCCAACTCTATAACTCTCTGATTCCCTAGGATTTCAGATCTAGACATATTTTAATGAATGTCACTTAGCACATTGCTTATAAAATGAGGGTCATTTTAAAAAACAGAGGCTATATTCTATCCCAACAACAAGCCTGAATTATGAAAAATTCTGAATCTCCAATATATGTTTATTTTTTTAAAAAAAAAATCTATACTGTATATGTGAAAGAAGATGGAAGAACATGTTCACAGGAAACTGCATATCTTCACTGAGAAAACTGTAATGTGTTTAAATTTTAGGCAAACCAGCAGAAAATGACGTCAAGCTTGGTTCATTAAAACTGAAACCTAATACTAAAATCATGATGATGGGGACTCGTGAGGAAAGCTTGGTAATTTTTTTCCCCTACTACTAAATGCATACACGCACTTAAAGATGATAAAAATATGATTACAATAAGGTAGAGTTATGCAGAAATGACCTCAGAGCTTGCTTTTATGTATAAATGAGAACTTACTGGTATATGTTTACACATTAGAATTTAACAGAGAAGACCTTATTCTAGTTATAAGTGTTGTGAATTTATAGAGTATTTTGTTTTTCAAACTCTTTATTTTAATTTTTATTTGTTATGTTTCCTAGCCTTTAAAAATGGACAAGAAATATGTCCTCTCAGGCTGACATTATTGCATTCTCTATTTTATGCAGTTTTTCATGTGTTATGTTGCACTATCATTTTTAAATTGTGTTTTTGTTTATATATTGCTTTGAAAAGTAGGAGCATGTATATATTTTTGAAGAAGCAGCTTCTGTTTTAAATGCAGCAAGTCCATCTCCCAATTCATTTCTCATTCTCTTAAGATTAAAATACTTTACAATAAAAGACTCAACTCAAAATATTGTAGACAATCAGAATTACAAGCAAGTGCCCTTTTCCTACCTTTTCATTAATGGAATTCCCTTTCCCCTTAACTCTAGTTAAATTTCTCTGTACCCTTCATCCTAGTTCCTCTGTTCTATTATCTAGACAACCTCAGAAGTGATGAGTTCCTTCCCACTGCCATTTGCCGAACAACACTCCTCCAAAATAGCTATAACATGTGGGTTGTTTAAAATATCTCATATGTTCCTCTACCCTAATTTATTCTACTGATTCCTTTGCTTAAATAATTTTACTAATCTCTGCATTTATGCTGGCTATTGACTTATTAATTAATTTATTGCATTTATATACTTCTCAATGTAATATATTTTCAAATATGACTGCTGTTCCTCAAGGTGTGAGTACCATTTGGAGTGAGGAGGTTAGTAGAGCAGAAATATTAATTACTGGCAGTATTCATCTAAAATGGCAAGCCAGAATTCTGGCACATCTTGGCTTTCTCATGTTCAAACTATGTGCTGATGCTCACTTCCTGTTAATTCCCTCTTAGCTTCTCTCACTAACATCAGAAGCTAAGCATACTGAAAAGATTATCCTGGCTTGTGCTATTTATTTGCCAGGTTTATTAACCAGGGTTTATTGTTGACTACGTATCCTGGTTGGTTTTAAGGCTGCATGCCTGTCCCTGTTGACAGTGTTAAGTAAACCATTTCTGGTTAATTTAACAAATTGAACTCGTTGGAGCAAGCATTCACTGGACACATGCACTAGCACTCTGTTTGGCAAGTGAAGATTCTGGAAAAATGTGGCCATGACTTTCTTTGCACAGCCAGTTTCTAAGGAGAAAACTTGCCAATCTTTAAACTCATTTTTGTTATAGGAAGATGTCCTTGGGCCACCCCCTGATAATGAAGATGTAGTTAATGATTTTGATATTGAAGAGGAGGTTGTTGAGGTAGAAAACAGGTGAGTTGTTGCTGCATGGAGAAATAACTGAATGGCTAATGAAGATGCAACAATCACATGTTATTTATTCATTTTGTGCACAGGGAAGAGAATCTGTTAAAAATCTCCCGCAGAGTTAAGGAGTACAAAGTGGAAATATTGAATCCTCCACGGGAAGGGAAGAAATTGTTGGTCCTAGATGTTGATTACACACTGTTTGGTAAGTGACACGTGTCTTATGTTTGAATCATTACTCAGTTTGCTTTATACCCAATTTATTTGTTTGTTTAATATATTTATAGCCATCCTTTTTCATTCTAATCCTCAAAAGGCTGCTTACAAGTAATAATACAAAATATTAAATAATAAAAATATTAAAATAAAGCTGGTAATTAACAGTTGAAACAACCAAAGACAAAAATTTGACATCCTATGACACCAGTGAGGGACTCATATGAATTATAAGGACAAATTAATCCATTTACCTATGCAACTGTTGAAAACAACTCAGTCTATGATATCTTATGCTACAGACATCTTTCTCTCAGTTTCAAAGATGCTACGGTATGCTTTGCAGGAGAATGTTAAGTTACCAAAATGAACTACAGTAGTTGGCTTTCTTTCCAGATCACAGGTCATGTGCAGAAACTGGGATTGAGCTGATGAGGCCATACCTTCACGAGTTCCTGACATCTGCATATGAAGACTATGATATTGTGATCTGGTGTAAGTTTTCCCCAAAGTGCAATGCTTTCTATTGTGTTACTGTTATAATTTGCAAGATCTACTAGAAGATCTACTAGAGATGTCAGACTAGATTTGCATCTTTTTTGGTACTGAGCTTTTCTCTTCTGGTAAATCTGTAATGACATTTTGTCTTTTGGCAATTGTGAGAAATAGAAGCCTTTTTTTCTTATGGGGAGGCAGCACTGAAACCCTGTTCCAATGAAAATAAATACCTAATTAAAAGCAGCCTTCATACCAGCTGTGATAAAACACAGTGCTGTCTGGAGCAAAGACTCTGATCCATAAAATAGGATATGACACTCTGCTGGCAGTAAACATAAAAGGGGAATCAAAGAGCTACTTCAGATAGCCCATGAGTGAACCTTTTGGGTAGCTCATGGTGGACCTTTTGACCATTTTTTCTAAACAGCAGATCTCTGCGCCATATTGCAAGCTGCTTAACAAATTTTCACCTCATTTTTCAAACAAGGTTTGTCTTGCTGAATTTAAGGTGAGAGGAGAGGGCTACTAAAGTAATGCATATTTGGCACTGGAGAAAAGTGAGTGCTTGCTCATACTTGTGTCATACTTACTTGTTAAACAACTCTAATTCATATGTGTCATATATTTTACTTTTTCTTGTTAATAAAATGGGTAGTATGTGCCTTATGTTCATGTAATATTTACTGTAACTCACATTTTAAAATAGTTCAGAAGCTCAGAGAAATTAGAATTCAAAGAGCTACAGGGACATAGGGTAGAGCTGGAATGGAAGCTAATGGGCAATTCACACAACTGTTATTCTTGAATGCATTAGATGGCCTGAATGCCATGAATATGGAGAGAGGGAGAGAGAGCTGAGTCAAAACTAAAAATTAGTTGAGATGAGAGAGAACTTACATCTATATTTTGGCATCTATAATTCATGAATAATAAAGTTCTATCCAGATTGTAATGATTAAATAAGTAAAACAGATTTTAATAATAGTTTAGCTATTCATCTGTGATCACTTTAAACATCTGTTTTTTCTTTCAGCTGCTACTAACATGAAGTGGATTGAAGCTAAAATGAAAGTAAGCTATGTGGCTTTGTGTGCAACCTTGTTTGTGATTTCAGTTTTCTAGAATTTTAGAATTTTCGTCAAATGCCATGCCTCATAAATTTATGAATCATCTTTGAAATCGGGGGTGGGGGAACTGGAAGACCAGGGCCACATTAGTCTTCCAGGATACTTTGGAAGGCTGCACTCACCCAGTTCACCTACTCACACATTTTTCTTCCCAAATTCTTTTAGGGGACATGTTTGGGGGCCTTCCTGGACTCCTAAAGGGAATTTTGAGGTAAAAAATTACAGTAGACCTTTTGTATATACAGGGGATCCGTTCTGGACTCACCTGCATATGGGGAAAAAGCGAGACCTTAAGCCCTATTGTTCACTATGGCCTGCGCTCCTGTGTGTGGTAGTGTCCACATATCATAGGCGCACAGACCTCTTTAATGCCCAGGGCTTGCTGTCTGCGTGAGCTTCCATCCACGGATAGCAAGCCCGCAGATGGGGTGGGTGCACTGTATATTATTTTGCAAAAAATTATTTTGACTCCTGGGTGTTCCAGGGGTGCTGTAAACATGATGGAAATGTCCTTGACACCCCTAGAGATAATTCTCTAGGGGTGTCTAATTCTCTAGGAGGTTTACCCCCAGGGGCCACAAAAATGGTCATAGGGGCCACCTCTGTTTTAATCGTAAAGCAGAAAGGTTTGTTAAGTGTTAAACTGACATAATTGAATGCATTGGCTTGGACCTTAAGAATAGCTGCACTCTTGGGTTGCTCCTACTCACAGAAGTGCAGGTCATAGGTTAGGCAGTTTTTCCTGTCTCCCTTACTCCCCTTTATGGGGCTCTGGGTCCAAATCCAGGCCATGAGATATAGAACACTTGTTACCCCTTATTGCATCAAATTATTTGGCAGTTTCCATTTGCTGTCTCAAAATCGGATTGAAGGTTGTTGAAATTTCATGGGAGGTAGTTCTGAGGGCTGCCTGGGGGAAACATAGACACAAATTGACAACCTCTGCTACCACCCAGAGGAGCCATTTTTGTCCACTGTTCCTTCTTTAAATAGAAAGAGCTCTCTCATTTGTAGAAAGACAACTCAGAATTCAGATCAGTTAAAACAGCTTTATGACATTCTTCTTGGGAATGCAGTTGAACTTTTTTTGTTCACTGTTGAAGTATCTCTATACAGTATGTGAATATCAAATTTGCCTAAAACATGCTGGCCTGTGTTTAAACTGAAAAGCTATGGCAAGATAGCAGCGTGTCTAATCTATACCTGATTTTCAATGACTGAATGCAGTGGTGTATTCCCACTGCTGGAATGATAGAATCCAACAGAAACAGAAGAGGGCAGTTCCCCTTCACATCTGTACCGAATCCCCATGTGCCCCTAACATGGGCTCTTGAAGATTGGAAAACCCTTCGAGGCTGGTTGTTCAAAGACACACTGGGTTGCAATGGACAGAGGGTTAGGTTCCAGAGGTTATGCTAATTGAACATGGATTTAGACCATAAAGAGCAATCAAAATCATTTTCTTTTCTGTCAGACCTGCCACTCCTTGTGGTATTCCAAGGGAATCACAGCCCAGTCTGCCACATATAATAGGCCTCTGGAAGCTAAGTAAACCTTCTGTTTCTTCAGACTGTCTTGCTGCATACTTGTCAATGCTAGGAAATCCTGGGAACTGTAGTTTGCTGTGGCACCAGAGCTCCCAGACAGAGGTTAAATAGCTCACAAACTATGGCCCCATACAGACAGACCAAAATAAAGCTGCTTTGGGTCACTTTGGAGGTATGCTGTTTAAATTATGAATGCATACTTGTCTTAGTGGGCTTGTCCATTACATGGCAAGCCAAAAGTATGATTCTGGGCTGACTTCAGATTGATCATTTCAAATGAAGACACCTTCACTGAAAACGATTGATCTTCATTGTATGTAATTTAACCACTTACTTCACTTTCACAAGAGGGGCTAGGAATGTATATCTCCCCCATGCTGGAAACTGGCTTCTGTGACATTTTTCCTCGCAACAAGTGAAATGTATGAAAACATGCTCTTCAGCAAAGGACATAGAAAGCTGAATTATGCTGAATTAAAGTATCCTATCACTTTCCAATGCTATGTGCTAATGTAAATACGAAGAACTCAGAAATCAAAATCTAAACCTCTTTTTGGTGGAATCCACCATGATATTGTGGTGCTATTTGTTTAGTAATTTTTTTGCAGAATTTGACTGTAACATGAAATGAACTGGTAAATAAAAATAAAAATGAGAATACAAAAGTAGAGAATTCAACAATATCACAGTTTGCCTCCATTATTTTCTTACTAGGAGAACAACAAGGCCTCAAAGCGGTGAAACAGATCCAAACCCATCCATCTACTCCATAAAAACAATTGTTCTGATGCTTGCAGATAGCATTGGCACGTAGCAGTTTGGAATGTGGTTTCCACCTCATCACAATAAATCCCCTTGGAGAATGGAGCAGACATGTATTTTTAGCATACCTTCGTTTCACCCTTTACAGCTCTCACTTGTCAAGTGAAGTGTACAACATTTGGGAAATGCAGCAGTCAAATAGCCAGTCTAAAATGACATTAACTATTTTATTTTATTTTATTTGGAATACAGGAGCTGGGAGTGAGCACCAATGCCAACTACAAGATTGCCTTCATGTTGGATAGTGCTGCCATGATAACTGTGCACACTCCAAGAAGAGGATTAATTGATGTATGAACATTTTTCTCTCTAGAAAGGATTGCCTTTTTTATTTTACAAGTAATAACATTAATTTAGAATGTAGAATTAGTGACAAAATAGCCATTTAGTTGAAGTTACTACATGGCCATTTAACTGTCTTCCTTTGCCACTCATCTTTTCTATTTTGTGCAAAAGGACAATTCACAATATCATATACTTTATAGGTATGTTAGAGATATTGTTGTTGCGTGCCTTCAAATAGTTTTCGATGTATAGCAATCCTAAAATAATCCTATCATGGGGCTTACTTGGCAAGATTTGTTTGGAGGAGGTTTGTCATTGCCTTCCCCTGACACTGGGAGCAGGTAACTTGCCCAAGGTCACCCAGTGGGTTTCATAACTGAGGGGGGAATAGAACTCTGATCTCCTGAGTTGTAGTTCAACACTCAGGCTACTATGCCATGCTGGTTGTCAAGTTAGAGATATAGTGGTATCCAAAAATTACTCTATTATGAAACATTGGGATAGACCAAAATGATGTTGTTGTGTACATTCAAGTCGTTTCTGATCTATGGCAACCTTAATGTAAACCTTTCATGGGGTTTTCTGGAGCTGAAAATGTGTGGTTATTCCAATGGGTTTCCATGGCTGAATGAGGATTTAAATCAGGGGTAGGCAACCTTTTTTAGCCGGGGGCCGGGTTGCTGTCCCTCAGACAACTGGGGGTCCGAAGCCCAAAAATAAATAATTAAATAATTTATAAATAAACCAGGACAAATGTAGGACATTTTCAAATGGTGGACACTTTTTTTTAAAAAAAAAGTGGAGGACACACACAAAAAATTTGCTGATTTTTTTAAAAAAATGTTAATATAAATGCATGTTTCTGAGGCGTCTATAAACAATTGCCTCCCTTGCCCCTGCGGCAATCGGCAGCAAGACTGGGCTGGGGCCGGTCCCAAGGCCTCGCCGGGCCGCATCCGGCCCGCAGGCCGCAGGTTGCCTACCCCTGATTTAAATCCTGGTCTCCAGAGTTGTAGTCAGACCAGTACACCATACTGGCTCTTCAGAAGATTAATTAATTTTCTTTCAGTAAATGAACTGAAATTTCATGAAAAAATGAGATCCAGTATGGTGTTGTAGTTTGAACATTGGACTGTGACTCTGGAGACCAGGGTTCAAGCCCATATTCAGCTAGTGGAACCCATTGGATTACCAGGACAAATCACGCACTTAGCTTCAAAAGACAAACTCCCTCTGAACAAATCTTGCCAAGAAAAAACAATGATGGTTTGGCATAGGGTCTCCATAAGTGAAAAATAATTTAAAAGCATTATTGTACTTTTCTGTAATAAATGAAATTAATAATTTTATCTAATTTGATAATGTACATTAATTATGGGGGGGAAAAACCTAAAGTTGCCAAATGAAGCAAACATCTCCCAAAAGAAATGTGAGACCTGGATTTTCCCCAGCTCCTTCAAAAATCCATTCAGGTGATGTCTTGCCACGTTTTAGCCAGTGGTTCTTGTTTGTAAAATTGGAATGTTCTTGTGCAGCTATACTTAACTGGGGTCCAAAGCACACTGCAGAAATAATGTAGTTTCAGATTGATTTAACTGCCCTTCCTAGGGAATTCTGGGAACTATAGTTTGTGAGCTATTTAACCTCTGTTAAGAGAGCTCTGGTGCCACAGCAAACTACAGTTCCCAGGATTTCCTAGCACTGAGCCAGGGCAATTAAAGCAGTCTCAAACCAGATTATTTCTGTAGTGTGTATTGGACCTGAGAGGTGGGATCCATTGCATAAAGTGGAGCATACTCCCTGCTAAATCTTTATACAGTTGCAACCATGGTGTTGAACTTACTAGGATTTTCCTAGTCCTGGATAAGTAGGATAATAAACAACTTTGAACAGTGAAATCAGAAAATAAATTTGCTTCAGCAAAGAGAGGTGTGTGAGCCAGATGTGGCTTCCAAGACCTTTTGTGACTCCATCCCCCAATTTATTATTATTATTATATTATTATTATTTGCAAAAGTTTTTTTCATGTTCCCCAAATGGCCAATAATGTCCCTTGCAGTTTGCAAAAATAGTGTCTCCAAGGCTTACAAGAGCTTAAGAAAGGGCCAAAGTAAAACCTCATATAGATGAGACAAAAGGTCTTTACTAGTTTTAAAAAAGGTAGAAGAGTGTCAGGGTGATGTTGTGGTGCAGAACCCAGGTCAGTGACATATATTTCTGGAAGTTGCTCACGCTGATTGATTTTATTTCCAGAATGCCGTTTTAATTTGGGATTTTTCCTGCTTTGTTTTGCAGGTGAAACCTCTAGGGGTCATATGGGGCAAATTTTCAGAGTTTTACAGCAAGAAAAATACTATTATGTTTGATGACATTGGACGGAATTTTCTGATGAACCCACAAAATGGACTAAAGGTAAATTTTTAAAGTGTTTTTGGAGAAATGGTAACTATCTAAAGAAGGGAATTCAAGTGAGTTGAAATGTGAAAAATACTGTTGCCTTTGTGTGAAGGGCTCTGTGTCATTCACCACTTTATCAAGCTAGTCTGTACACTAGTACATATACTACAAATAAGGATTTGGATTTTTCATAAATTGATGGCTGGGGCAGGCATTGAACCAGGAACTTTCTGCTTACATTCTAGGTTTTTACAGCACAGTCTTACACATATCTGCACAGAAGTAAGTCCTTGAATGATTGTACCCTTAGCTACTCTTGTTTAGTGGAGAGATGGCCATTGTGTTTCTAATGGGAATTTTCTGTTTGTGACATCTGACCAGTTAAAAAGTGACAGCATTTTCCCATGCTTTCACTGTCAGAAGTCAGTGTTGGAGCCTTCTGAAGGAACCTAAAGGAGTTTTCTGTCAGATGTATTTTGGGCTGAGGAAAAATTTAGTCAGAATGAACTTAAGGTACAGCATGTACCAATTCTGAAATGGTTGTCAACACAGTTACATGTTAATATCTTTCTCATCGTCACTTAATTCCCAAACATGTCAGTACTTTTAGAAAGTTTTTGTCCTGGAAAAGACAACATGCTGTTATGATGCCAGCATTGCCTTCTGTAAAGTCTCTCTCATTTTGAGAAATGGCTGACAGACAAATGCAAATTGCTTCAAAAGTGCTGCTCAACTGCTGGATGGAGGATTGATGTAGCACAATGCTGGCAGACTGATTTGGTTGTCTTCTTTTGGGAAAACAGAGCTGGTATACTGCTGAAGCTCAAGTTTTATTGACAGCCAGACAAATTGGAGGTGATCGTCTATGAGAAATGTTGCTGTAGAAGGAATTGAGATCAGATGTTCTACCAGAGGCAACAGAATTTAATCAGCCATTCCATACAGGATTAACATATTGTCCGCAACTCTTTGATTAATGTGACATGTAGCTCATGGGATGAATTTTATAAGCCTTTCAGAAGAACACAAGTCACCACTGGAGACTACCGTGACAAAAATCATGACAGTGGCATCCCCATTGGATTTGGTGTGTTGCAACGGAGCAATTGAATTGTGCAATGGATGCTCTTATTTCGTCTTGGATGAAAAAGATAAAATTAACAGGGTCTGGGAACAAACACTATTATTGCAGCAGAGTCCATACTTTGAATAGGAAAAGTTCCAATTCCGTTTTTTATTCAGGAGGGTCTGAAGTGGCAGGGCTGTGATAGACCACCACTCTCTGGGCTTATGCAAACTGCTGCAGCCATAATAGACACTAATTAACCTTGGATTTGTTTATTGTATTTATATACTGCCTTTCTCCCAAAATGGGGTTCAAAGTGGCTAAAGTCTTAGACTGGGTGTTAACCTTTCACTAAGGCTAAGCACGTGAAAGAAAAATACCTGATAACTTTGCCTGGCTTCTAAGACACAGGGCTTGGTTCTGGAATTTGTTCTCTGGGACTCCCTTCCTGGCAGAGAACAAGTAGCCAGCACTTCTTGGCAGAATCCGTGCAGTGCTAATGAATGTGGTCCTCTCTTCTGGGAGAATGAGTATGGGAAGAGCAGCAAGAAAAGTGGGATGCTGGGGAATGAGAAAGAAGGTGCTGGCACAAGTGGGGTAAAGAAGGGAAATTGGAGAAGCAGAACAAGGACTGACCATCCTCATACTTTTTCTGCCTGAGAGGATACCGATGTATCTGTTCCAAGGAGAAGTTGGAGTAGAATGACAGCTGTTAAAATAAATTGCTTTGCTTCTAGAATGGGTTTGTATTCGGGTGACAGTGTGTAATAGTACACAAAAAATTGCCTTACTGTTTCTTAAGCAGAAATGGGGGTATTTTTGCCTAATACAAAGAGGCAGCAGTGCAGGCTTACAACATATAAGTTGCCAATGTACTGAGCAGCTCATGACATGTGCAGGAAAGGATAAACTTTTCAAAGGAAACAGGGCTTTTGCTGGTTCATTCTGCATGCATGGTCCAGTAGCTTGATCCTTTGAGTTGTGAAATGAATCTAGGTAATACACAGTGGAAGGATAAAATCCCTTTCCACAGAATCCCTAGTTGATATTAGAGGTCAGTTCAGACTTCTTTTGGAAGGGAGGAATGAAGACTGAATGGACAAAGCTAAGGGCTGGTAAGATTGATCAGGTTGCTGTACTGAAAAGGTAAAAGTTTTTCATATGCAGTTAATGCTAAAATGTTAAAGTTTGTAGTCTCTCTTTTAAACATGTTTATACCTGGTTTCTTTATCAACAGATAAAGCCCTTCATGAAAGCACATTTAAACAGAGATAAAGATAAGGAACTTTTTAAACTTACTCAGTATCTCAAGGAAATAGCAAAATTAGATGACTTTTTGGAATTGAACCACAAACACTGGGAAAGGTAAGGATTAAATTAGAATCGCTCTTGCTCAATGTATCCTACGTAGGACAATCAGACTGTCCTTCCTTTTGGCAGCATCAAAACTCAGTTAGCAGAGATCAGGAGATCTGCATCTCTTGTTGAAGTTGTTAGAGGATTAGCATCTCTGGCCTTGAGGGAACAATACACTTGAGTATCTTCTTGAAAGTGCCAGTTCAATTTTCTTGGCGTTTTGCTTTTTTGCATACAAATGCTTTGAAAGGCAAAAAGAGCTTTAGACTTATTCAGACATACTGAAAGTCATGTCTGTGGCAGGATTGCAGGGGCTTGTGCACTGGCCTTTCTCCCTACCCTAAGTTTTTTTCCATGGATCAGCATGGTCTGAAGAAGGATTGTTGGCATGTCTGGCTATATGGCACCCCTCTTACCATTGTGAACTCTGTCTGAAGAGGGTTCCTGTTCTTGGAGGGGACTGTGAATACTTACAGCCAAACACAGATATGATTCCTCTTTATACCTGGCAGCTTCTATGCTTTGAAACTCATTGTCATGGAAGGGTAGGCTAGTTCCCTCTTTGATGTCCTACTGTTGGCAAGCAAAGACTTTTTTCTTTGTTTTTATCTGCACTTACTTTAATCTTGTGAACCATCATGAGTCCCAGTCTTGGGGGAGAGGTAGGATCCAGTTGTGTAATTATTGGGAGAGGTGCAAACTGAGGGAATTATCTTCCCAAATAAGAATTCTGCCCCCTCCCCCGTGTACTTTTCCTTTGCCCCTCAGATTTCTAACATTGCAGACAGTAAAACACTACAATTCATTCACATTTGTAATGCTGTGTTCGTATTCTCTAGATAATTGTGCCTTCCCGTTTTCTTTGGATGCTTGAACTGTATTTTTAGAGATGCAACTGAGGTTTTAATTTACTGCCATACTAAGTATTTGGGATTGAAGGAAGATTTCTTCAGTGGGGCATATTTTTTATTCGGAGGCAGTGTCCTCATTTTGACTCTAGCTCGACCCCTAGCGGGATATAACTCAAATAAATGTATATTTATTTTTATAACCATTTATGGGATAGTTATAGGGTTAGTGGGCAGGGCCAGCATACATGTCCCCACCCACAACCCCTCCTCAGATCCACTTCCTTCACGCTTCCAAAGGACTAATCCCATCACAGAATGGGATTATTACAAAACTGAATAACATTCCTGCTACCAGGGCTTCTGCACATATAAAAGGGGTAGTTCAAGTGACTTTGTTAAAATCCAATACCCTTAGCGGTGTATATATTTTATGCTAATGTAGGCTAACAAAACCTGTATTTCTCAGAATTCTCCTAATTGCAAGCATTATATGTGGCTTGGCAGTCTTGTCTTGGTGTTTAGCATTTAATTGCAGTTCAGCAAAAATTCATACCTGACATTTCAGCTTACGAAGGAGGAGGCTACCATTCAAGGTCATTTTTACAGAGTTGGACCATTGTCCCTATTTTCCTCTTTATGGTCTAGGTAACTGTTTCTACTCTTGGGACCACCTCAAAATTGCTGGTTTGGAAGGATTCAGCAGTAAGATTTCTTAATGAATTATCTCTAGTTTTCTCTACCTGTAAACCTTGCATTGTGAACATTAAACTTCTTGTTATTGAAATTTTACAGCTTTCATATTTCATAGCAGATATGCCTGACATATATAAGATAACACTAGTGCTACTTCACTAGTGCTGCTTCAACAAGCATCATGCTGTAGTTTGAAAGAGCTCTCTGTTGATAGCGAAGGGATGAATAATTTCATTCCTACAGGCCTACTGATTTATGCATGCTTTTTATTCCACTCCTATTGTGTTCTAAACTGGAACTAAGGGCCAGAGCAGATGGGTGCAAAAGAATGGCCTGAGTCCACCAACCACATCTTCTGCTCCCAAAGTGGGTCGCAGCCAGAGTACCCAACCCCAACAGCTTTTTGCTCTGGAGTGGCTTCAGGCTGCTTTGGAGGATGTGTGTTGTTTAAATGCCATGTCTCCAAAGCAGCTGGAAGCCTCTTTATTTGGCCCATCTGTTCCATGCCTAAGTCAGAATTTTGTTTGTTGTTGTTAACTGCCTTCAAGTATTCCCTGACTCATGGAGACCTTGTGGATGAGACATCTCCAAGATTCCCTGTTCTCCATTGCTCTGCTTAGGTCCTATACATTCATACCCGTTACCTCCCTAATTATGTTTATCCATCTAGCATGTCGTCTTCCTCTCTATCTTCTTCCCTCCACTTTTCCCTGCATAATTGTGTTTTCTAAAGAGTCATGCCTTCTTATTATGTGGCCATGGTATGACAGCCTCAGTTTGATCATCTTGGTTTCCGGGGAGATTTCAGGCTTGATCTGTTCATTTGTTTGACTTTTGGCTGTCCGTGGTGTCCTCAGCCATCTTCTGAAAAATGCTATATTAGCCTTGTTTGGTGGTGAGAGACAGGAATGTGTCTCTCACCACTTCTAGTTAGCAGGCATTAAAAGTACAACCAGGATCAACAGCTGATGGTTTTGAGAGTCAATACAGCTTTGCAAAACAATATTTTTCTGATCTTGGTGGCCATAATATTTTTAAAATCAATGTATTATTTTTAAGAAGTTGACCTATCAAAGTGTGGGAAATAAGAGACTTACAAGATATTGTTGCAAATCCTCATATCCTATCATATCCTCATATCCTATCAGTCTTAGCCAGCATAGCCAATGTAAAGGGATGATGGGAATTGCCGTAAAACAATATCGGAAGGCTACACGTTCCCCTGCATATACCTTTATTTCAGTATTTTCATAGGAAGTGAGCGTGAATATCCATGGTAACATTACAGTCTTTCCCCATTATATCATAACTTGTTAAAATAGAATCATATGTAAGATCCTAGAAAGTAAGCAGTTCAGATAATTGGTTATTTACCCTCTTCTTGAGAGCATCAATTACATACTGAAAATGCATTTTAAAACTGATCTTGCCAACTATAGAATATGTTTGCTATCTTGAATGTTTTGATATCTTGAAAACAAGGTTTCTCTTTTTTTATGCACAAGTGTTTGTTTCATTAGTTAGATCTTAAAACAAATGAATATTTGTTGTGAACGAAACAGACGTCAAAGTTTGCATTTCTTGTCAGGAGTATAAGAACTTATCTTTTGCAGCTACATGAGCTAGAACAGTGTTGGTTTATCAGACTTTTTCTATTATAGTTGGATATCAGATTTCCTAATGAAATTGCCCATCAAAACTACTACTGTTTCAGTGAAAGTGACAGAAAAATAAAACAAATAACCCTAACTTTTTAATACCAGTATTTATTTTCCAGAGATTGTTGCAACACAAACAGTAAAGAGTATTGTGGTATGTTAACAATTATGCCATTAAAATATGTTAGTTAACATGCTACATGGCTCTTTGTGGGTTTTACCACTATGTGTGTTTCCAGAATATCAGTGTCCTATAGTTGTAATACATGTATGAGTTGCAAGTGCATATTATTTCAGTTGTTTTGGGCTGTTGATTTGGACAAAACACTTGAATCTGTCTTCTCCCTTGCATGTAAGTTCAATTTTTGCCAATCATGGTTGGTATGTTCCAACAGAAATGGATTAGGTGAGTGGGTCCAGGGGAGTCAGGAGTGGGCCTGCTGTTTTAAAAGAGATAATGGTTGCCCTTTCGAGAAACAGATCTTTCTGGACCTGATAGTATTTTGTCCAATTTCAAATGGTTGTTAAAGCACTTCTGGACAGAGTTCAAGTTGTTGGTTACAAATATGAAAACCTCAGATGGTTTGGGACCTCGACCCTTAAGAGAGTGCCTCTTCGTAAGTATCCCTGCTTGATCCCTGTTAGATCTGTCAGTGGTAGGGGTTTTTCTCTTTGCCCTAGCAATGCACTTTCAAATATGTCCTAGTTGTGAAATGGCCTCCCTGTGAAGGTCCATCCGGTGCCAAAATTGCCAATATTTTGCTGTCAAGTTAAAACCAAGTTGTTCATCTGAGCATTCAGGGCCTAGTCTTGGTTTTCAGTTGTGGTTTTGCAAATTTTGTTTTATTTAAGTTGTTGAATTGTTTTAAGATACTTGAACTGTTTTACATCATCTTCTTGTCATATTGTTGGTTGTGCTCCACCCTCAGATATACTCACTCAGGGCAACTTAGAAATACTTAAATAAATAAATGAAATTATTCCTGAATATGTACAGCATGTGCACGGGTTATGCATATATATGATCATATTATAAATGTTCAATATTTGTCTTTTTCTTTAGGTACCTTTCAAAGAAGCAAGGCCAGTAGCTTTAATTTGTGGCACTGAAACCAGATGGAACTTAGAGACCCTCTGACCTTTCCTCCTGTGTAAGCTAGAATAAAGTAGTGCTGGACACTGACTTAACAACCAGAATGACTGCTTATACCTGGTCTTCCTTTTGGTTTGCTATAGGTCTCTATGTATATCTCTCTGTCTTCTGAAGGTCACTGCGAACAACAGAAAGTAAAACTGGTTGCATTTATCTCTGGTATTACCATTTAAATCAATGCCACTTGTTCTGCTATTGTAGTATTCTCCAAATTATAAAGACCATGTTGCTTTGAAGTAGGGGAAGAAGCATAGTTTCAGACCAAAAAAAACCCCAGCTCAGACCCAGAAGTTTTATTGTGGAGACAGTATTGGCATCTTCCGTGATTAAAACAGTTTCCCTTCCCTGTTAAGGTATTTAAGTCTATGAAGTATAAACTGTCTAATTATGTATTAGTCTGTCAAGTGTTTCTTTTGTGCAAGACAGTTTTAAGGGTGCAATGCACCACTAGAGGGCAAAGATGCTTTCATGTGTAGAACTCAGTGATAAAACTGTGATGAGAAGACAGGAAAAGTTTTTTTTTTAAAAAAAACATTCATGCTTGGTTGGAAAGCATTTCTTTTCTTCTTAACAAAAATATTTCTAACCATAGGAAAGGTTGAATCAGAAGAGAGCCAAAGGCTAGCTCTTTACTGCATGAGCAGTAGTTGTGTCTTGTTAGGATACAAGCTCTCTTGATAGCAGTCACCGTTGTTCTAAAGTATCACTTAACACGTGCAGCTTCAACCTCCAGTATGGAGTTGTAATGTGCACAGTGTCTTGCATTGCCGACAGTCCCTCTTCATGCCGCTCATGTATTTGAAAACAGAATTCTTCTTTCAAATGAAGATAGCATATATTGTTCTTATGGAGCTATAGCAGGTGCACTAATAATAATAATAATAATAATAATAATAATAATAATAATAATAATGCCTTTTCTTAAAAAATGTGTTCTTTTTTCTCCAGTTTCACTGCAGTCCTAGACTAAATCTCTGATACAGAAGAGAACAGGATTTTAAGCAGTAGTAGTATATGACACTCTTAATAAAAATCTCTCAAGGCTAGTAGGATGGGTGACTTCAATTATCCTGATATTTGCTGGAATTTAAACTCAGCAAAATCCTCAAGGTCTATCAAATTCCTCACTTTCCTCTGTTCTGGAAAACAGCCACCTGTGACCTTCTCTCACCAGCCCACAGCAAACCTTCAGCTTGACAGAGCAGAGGAATGAGCGGGGACCAAAGTCAGTTTTAAACACAAAGTCCTTTATTATGCTGGCAGTCCCAAAAGGAATTAATATTCCAAAGTTTCTGGGACCCAGACCAAAGGAAAATGGCCACTTTTATACCCTCTAATACATCTAATACATCTCATTGGTCACAGGAAATTTAAACACATAGAACTTTCTTACAATCAGAGCAAACTGAATTAAAGACTATATTGTTTAGAGAAGCATTCCCAGAGGTGAGCCCCTCTCTGACCCAGGAAGCCTCCTTTTAACCATCCATCAAGAAGCCAAGCCCTTCCTCCAGTCCATCTGCCTTGGTCCAGGCCTTGGAGGTTGAGAAGATCTGCTCGACTGGATCCTATTCCCCACCACCACTCCCTTCTCCTTTTGTGTCGTGTCTTTTAGATTGTAAGCCTGAGGGCAGGGAACCGTCTGACTAAAAAAATTATGTACAGCGCTGTGTAAATTTACAGCGCTTTATAAATAAAGGTTAATAATAATAATAACAAAGATATATGAATACCGTATATACTCGACTATAAGTCGATCTCATGTATAAGTTGAAGGCAAGTTTTGAGGCCAAAATTATGGATTTTGCTATGGCCCATGGATAAGTCGAGGGTAAAATTTAGGGGCATATAGCAAAGGATCTAAAGGATGAAACAAAGCAAAACAATGTCAAAGAACTTCCAAAATTCCAGCAGACATAACTCTTTGTGCTCAGTCTTAAGGCTGGATGGATGAGAGACTAGAGGAGGTCAGTACTTCCAGGACAGATTATGCTCTTGCTTTTCACCAGGGGATGGTTCCTTCTTTTAATTAAGAGTTAAAGTACGGTATTTACATCAACCCATGGATAAGTTGACTCAAGTTTTTTGGATCCATATTTTAACCTAAATTTCTAGACTTATACATGAGTATATACAGTACATTAACATATACTTAAGATACATCTGGCTACATTCCATCCTTCCTTATCATCTATGTGTTATCCTGGGCCCCCTTCCTCTGCCAAGGATGCTGCTTTCTTATCTTTGATTTATTATGGCTTTTAGAGCAGTGCCAAGCACCATATTACCAAGGATCCTTGAAAGGGCCATTCTGGTCTCTAAACACTTTTGCTCCAGATCCTCATCTGGCATTCCTTCTTGGGGCCCTAATTTCAAATTTCTTCCCAAGTATGCAGTTAGGCCAAAGCTCTGCCAGTACCTTTAAATCTAATGTGGCTCTGCTTTCTACATTTCTATTTCTATTTTATATTTAAAAGCTAAATACTGATTATTGAAATCTGTCCATCTTACCTCGAAGACAGTTTAATTGTACAAAAGGTGGAAGAAGCAACAAGGGGGTTAGCTATTTTAGGTCTGATCCTAACCAACAGGGAGGACCTGGTTAATGGGGTGCAAGTAGTGGGATACTTAGATGGGAGTGATCATGCTCTCCTGGAATTTGTAACGCAGTGGAAAGGAGAAGCCAGGCATAGTCAGACATGTATTCTATATGTTAGGAGAGCTGATTTTAGTAAACTTGGAGCAATATTGGGGATGATCCTGTGGTTATAAATACTAAAAGAGAAGGGAGTTCAAGATGGATGGGAGCTGCTCAAAAGGGAGATACTGAAGGCATTTAAAACAGTTCCAATGAAGAAGAAAAATGGGAGGTGTCTCAAGAAACCAGGATGGATGACTAAAGAACTTTCAATTGAGCTAAGTTTTAAACAGAACATGTATAAGAAATGAAAAAATGGGAAATCACCAAAGAGGAATTCAAACAAATAGTGAGCATGTGTAGGGGTAAAGTTGGAAAAGCTAAAGCGCAGAATGAACTCAGACTTGCTAGAGGTTAAGAACAATAAAAGGGGATTTTTTGGGGGGTATATCTGCAGCAAAAGGAAGAAGAAGATGGCAAAATGCTAACAGTATAGAGAAAAGGCAGAATTACTCAACACCTTCTTTGCTTCAATCTTCTCAGAAAAGTCAAAGGATGCTCAACCTGAGGACAATGGAGCAGAGGACAGAATAGGGGAAATCCAGCACAGAATAAATAAAGAGATAGTACAGGAATACCTTGTTGATCTAAATGAATATAAGTCTCCAGGATGTGATGAACTACATCCAGGAGTATTAAAAGAACTGGCAAATGTAATATCAGATCCCTTGGCAATCTGAAAACTGGAGAACAAGAGAAGTCCCAGCAGACTGGAGGATGC
Organism: Sceloporus undulatus; assembly: GCF_019175285.1. Classification (NCBI taxonomy): domain Eukaryota; kingdom Metazoa; phylum Chordata; class Lepidosauria; order Squamata; family Phrynosomatidae; genus Sceloporus; species Sceloporus undulatus. Next base: position 83,371,451 of record NC_056523.1, on the reverse strand, counting down.
AAGCGTTATTCCCATCTTCAAAAATAGGAAAAAAGAGGATCCCGAAAATTATCATCCAGTTAGTCTGACATCAATACCAGGAAAGATTCTAGAGCAGATCATTAAACAGAGAGTCTGTTAACATCTAGAAGGCAATGCCATAATCACAAAGCATGGGCTTCAGAGAAAGAAGTCATGCCAGACAAATCTAATTTTTTTTTTTGATAAAATTACCAGCTTGTTAGATGAAGGGAATGCTGTGGATATAGTATATCTTGATTTCAGTAAGGCCTTTGACAAAGTTTCCCATTACATTATTGCAAACAAGATTGTAAAATATGGGCTAGACAAGATAACTTTTACGTGGATTTGTAATTGGTTGACTGGCTGAACCCAAAGGGTGCTCAACAATGGCTCCTTTTCATCCTGGAGAGAAGTGACCAGTGGGGTCCCACAGGGCTCTGTCCTGGGCCCAGTGCTATTCAACAGCTTTATCAATGATTTGGATGACAGAATTGGGGGCATACTTATCAAATTTGCGGATGACACCAAATTAAGAGGAATAGTTAATACCCCAGAGGACAGGCTCAAGATTCAAAATGACCTGAAGAGACTAGAAAGCTGGGCCAAAGCTAACAAAATGAATTTCAACACTGATAAATGTAAGGTACTGCACTTAGGGCGGAGAAATGAAATGTACAGATATAGGATGGGGGACACCTGGCTGAACGAGGCTACATGTGAAAGGGATCTAGGAGTCCAAGTAGACTACAAGTTGAACATGAATCAACAGTGCGATGCGGCAACTAAAAAGGCCAATGCAATTTTAGGCTGTATGATAAAAGTATAGTGTCTAGATCAAGAGAAGTAACAGTGCCACTCTATTCTGCTTTGGTCAAGCCTCACCTGGAATATTGTGTCCAGTTCTGGGCACCACAATTCAAAAAGGATGTGGAGAAACTGGAGCATGTCCAAACGAGGGCGACTAAAATGGTGAAGGGTCTGGAAACCATGCCCTATGAGGAACAACTTAGGGAGCTGGAATGTTTAGTCTGGAGAAGAAAAGGTTAAGAGGTGGTATGATATCCCTGTTTAAATATTTGAAGGGATGCCATATTGAGGAGGGAGCAAGCTTTTTTTCTGCTGCTCCAGAAACTAGGACCTGCAACAATGGATGCAAGCTACAGGAAAAGAAATTCCATCTCAACTTTAGGAGGAACTTCCTGACAGGGCTGTTTGACAGTGGAACACACTCCCTAGGAGTGTAGTGGAGTCTCCTTCTTTGGAGGTCTTTAAACAAAGGCTGGATGACCATCTGTCAGGGAAGCTTTGGTTGAGAGTTCCTGCATGGCAGGGGTTGGACTGGATGGCCCTTGTGATCTCTTCTAACTCTATGATTCTATGATAAAGCTATTGCTATGGACTCTGCAGGAACTCAGAAGCTTCCAATAAGTGCAGAACTTCATCTTTATTCAAGTGCTGACACGTTTGAACAACTGAACTTGCAAAAATGCACATAAGTGCAGTTCCATAGTGTGAACAACAACCTCGGAATGCGTAAGATTATTTGCACAGTCATGCTATAAAAACACAATGTGTGAATGACCCCTACGTTAAAACATGTCTCTGTGAAATTGGATATGGTGTATATTCTTACAAGCAATTTAGGCATGATTTAAACTTTGATTTAAATAGTTTGTTGCTCCTTGGTTATCTGCTGCCTTAATGCTGACAATTCCAGCCAATGCTACTATGAAGAGCTGAAAACTTCAGTGCTTTAATTTTATCTGCCTGTGTTTCAAAAGAGTGAAGCTATCCTTAGTTCATTAGAATTCCTCTATAAATATTACAGAGAGAGAAGCTGTGTAAATACTCCATTTTATTAGTTTGAAAGCATACTATGGACAACGTACTGTAGCTAAATAACCACTCTGAGTTTCAGTTTTAGGGAGAAGATGGGGTATAAATAAATTTAATAATAATAAGTGAAAGATCTGTAGCTAAAGATGATAGAAACAGAGATACTGAGCCCTTCTACATTATAGTAGGTTGAATTAGTTTACAAAATTTGCAAAATAACAGAGACTGATTTTGGATTACCGATATCAAAATTCTCCAGCCAACATGTCCTGTGGCAATGTTAGTTGCAGGTTTCTGGGAACGATAGGAAAGAAATTTTTCCAAGTTCTGGGTAAAGTACACTAGGAGTACCCATTCAGCTGGAGATAATTCCTGAGTTGAAATGCATCTAGTCATGTAATGAGAATAGTTGATCCTTGATCTACTTTATTTGTTACAAAGTACAAGTGATTTCAGTGCGGTTAGTGATTTTTGAAGGCTGCTATCATGGATATCAAGTTCCATTCCCATTTCATCCTGTAAGACTAGGAGTGCTGGCACACTGCAGGATTAATACAATTTGACATTGCTTTAACTGTCATGGCTCCATCCTATGGCATCCTTGGATTTGTAGTTTGTTGTAGCACCAGAGCTCTCTGACAAGAGGAGGCTCAATCTCTCATAAAACAACAAATCTTATAATTCCATACCATTCGGCCATGGCAGTTAAAGCACTGTCAAACTGCATTAATTCTGCAGTGTCAATGCAGCCTATGATGTTCAAATATAAAATAACCTAACTGTGCTTTTGTAAAGTATCAACCTTACACACAGGTCTGGGCTTATTGTGTATTGTCAATATTTTAAAGAGATAAAGAGACAGCTTTTTCACATACTAGCAAGAGTTTTTATTTTAAACCAACATATTGAAAAGAAGAAGTGTCTGAGTGGATTAGAATGGACCAGGGTGGAGTGAGATGAGCAAGGCTGCCATGTCAGATGGATAAAGCATGTTTCCACTGGTCATCAGTGGCAATGATTCAGCAGTTCCCATAATGCTTAAAATGGATCTTCCCTTGACTTGCCCTAGGGAGAAACAAGGAAATGAGATTAAGATAATACTTAATGTTTGCATCATGCTTGCAGATGTTCCAGGTGTTTTGTGCAGATTCTGTACTAGTGATCCTTACCATGACCCTGTAAGATAAAGCAGTACTATTTTCCTTCTTATTTCCAGGTGAGCAAGGAGGGGGTGAGAGAGTGGCTTGTTTAAGCCCATCTAGTGAATTCACAACCCAGGAGAATTAAAGGCTTTCTGAGCAGGAATGCAATCTATAGCCACTAGACTATGCTACCTTTATAGCCGGGGTAGGCAACCTGCGGCCCGCGGGCTGGATGCGGCCCAGCAAGGCCTTGGGACCGGCCCCAGCCCGGTCCTGCCGCCGATTGCCGCCTGAGCCTTTGGCCTGTTGCGTGAGTGCATGGGGCCCTTGGCCTATCAGGAGGAGACGGGCAAGGGGGGGCAAGCGGCGGGCAAGGAGGGCAATTGTCTATAGAAGCCTCCGAAACATGCATTTATATTAACATTTTTTAAAAAATCAGCAAATTTTTTAGCGTGCCCTCCATTTTTTTTAAAATAAAAAGTGTCCTCCATTTGAAATTTTTGTCCTACATTTGTCCCGGTTTATTTATTTATTTAATTTTTTTACAAAATTATTTAATTATTTATTTTTTTGGCTTCGGCCCCTCCAGTTGTCTGAGGGACAGCAACCTGGCCCCCGGCTCAAAAAGGTTGCCTATCCCTGCTTTATAGCCTTAGACAGCCATACAGAAAAACATCAGTTAGGCATTCCTGCTGCTCTTCAAACTTCTGCATCTGAACCTATATCTTTAGTCCAAACTGTCTAAACTGTGGCATTCCAAGAGTTGTAGGATTCCAATTCCCATCAGGTTCAGCCAACATGATCAGTCAGGGAGGAAGGGAGTTATAGTTCAACCACAGCAGCACAACTATGGATGATTTAACATTTTACAAGGAAGATGTCCTTTAGAAAAGGCAGGTTATCTCAGATTCTCTTTTTCAGAAGTAATACTTCTATACTCACACCACTGCGCTGCAGAAGAGGCATTTGTTGGTGTATGTTTGAGCATTGGTGCCACATATTGGGAAGTACTCCAGGGTGCATCTTGTGGGTTTGGTCCTATCAGAAGGTTTCTTGTAACCACTGCAGTCAACCTACATAAGGAAAAATGATATCTTTTAAAATAGCATCACATTTGTGTTGTTCCAAGAATCATAGCAAATGATATTTTCTCATCTTAGGCCTGAGGAAATTATATAAAATGAAATATTTTAAAAGATACTTTCTCTTGCTAGAGAAGGCCCCTGGATCAGCTTAACAGTACAATTTCCCCTGTGTTTAATACATTATACTCCAGAGCATGGTACTTTTTCAGACAACAGTTCCCAGACTCTCTTCTGCCAGCATGACAAGAGCCAAACAGTCCTCCAGATGTAGCTGAACTGCAACTCTCAGTGTTCTTCACCACTGAACTAACTGGACAGGACTTCTGAGAATGGTGGTTCAACAGTATCTGGAGGGTCACAAAATTCTCACCCATGATTTAGATTAGTGTTTGATTTCTAATACTGCTCATTGTCATTGTTGTTATTGTGTGCCTTCAAGTAATTTCTGACTTCTGGTACCCTTAGATGACATGGGTTTTTCAGGGGCTGAAAGGGTGTGGCTTACCCAAGATCACCCAGCTGGTTTTCATGGCTGAGTGGAGAATTGAACCTCAATCTCAAGGGTCTAGTGATCCCCAAACGTTGGTCCTTAAGTTGTTCTGGACTTCTACTCCCAGAAGCCCCAGTCAGCTTGGCTAACAGGCAACAATTCTGGGAGTTGAAGTCCGAAATACCTGGAAGACCAAAGTTTGGGAACCAATGGTGTCAGATAACAACTGGAATATTCACAGTGCAGGGCATGATAGGTAGGACCTAGCACTGACATTTTTCACCAGCATTATAAACATGGATGTTTATTGTTTCAATCATTTAATTAGGTCCATTGAGGTTTCTTTATTTAGCCCCCTATACCTACATGGATTTGTCTTTTAAAATAAATAAACACTTCATTTGGTTTTATACAGTTGGCTGCATACTCTGTTACATTTTAATCCAGGGGTGGGGAGCCTATAGCCTCCACTCAGTGCAGGGGTTTTGGACCACATCAGGTGACACCCTAAGGGTGTGTGTAGCATCATTGCTCCTTAAACATCTGTATTTTGGCAGAAACAGTCTGGCATTTGGCTGTATCTCTTTAAAATGCTAAAGAGATGGTGTGAGTGGGGCGAAGGTCAGTGAGAGGAGAAAGGAAAGGCCCCAGGATTTTTTTTTTTTAAAAAAAGAAGTAAAATGTAAAATTTAGTTAGACTGCTTTTAAAAAACCCTCCCTGGACCCCCTGGTGAGAGCCAATTATAGACCGGTCTCCTTATTACCATTTCTGGGCAAAGTGATCGAGAGGGCAGTTGCCTTCCAGCTCCAGGTTGTCTTGGATGAAGCCAATTATCTGGACCCATTTCAAACCGGCTTCGGGGCAGGATATGGAGTGGAGACGGCCATCGTCGCCTTAGTCGATGATCTCCCTCTGGGCATCGACAAGGGAAGTGGGACCCTGTTGGTGCTCTTGAACATCTCAGCGGCCTTCGATACAATTGACTGTGGTATCCTTCTGGAATGCCTGAGAGTTAAGTATCGGGGGCACTGCTCGGGCAGATTTCAGACGGTGTCACTTAGGGACAGTTATTTGTCCAAGAGGGAGCTCAAAGTGGGCATTGCTCAAGGTGCGATTCTGTCCCCAGTGCTGTTTAACATTTACATGAAGCTACTGGGAGAGATCATCTGAAGACATGGGGCGTGTTGTTATCAGTACGCTGATGACACCCAAATTTATTTCTCTATGTTTCTGACTGCTGCAGTAATTAAGGATAGCATCTCTTCTCTGGGTGCCTGCTTTGGGTCGGTAATGGGCTGGATGAGGGAAAACAAACTCAAGCTGAATCCAGAGAAAACGGAGGTACTTGCGATAGGCACGCCAAGTCCAGGGAAGGAGTTTTGTTAACTAGTCCTGGACAGGGTCACATTTCCCCTAAAGGACAAAGTTAGCAGTTTGGGAGTACTCCTGGATTCATCTCTACAGCTGTCATCTCAAATAGATGTGATGGCCAGGAGTGCTTGGTACCAACTTTGGTTGATGTGCAAACTGTGTCCCTACCTGGACAAAAAGGACCTTGAAGCAGTAGTACTTGCACTGGAAATCTTTCGTCTAGATTTCTGTAATGCGCTATACATGGAGCTACCTCTGTACCAATTTCAGAAGCTTCAATTGGTTCAAAATGCAGCAGCCAGAGTGGTCACTGGAACACACAGATTGGCCCATATAACACTTGTGTTAAAAACTCTTCACTGGCTGCTGATTAGCTTCTGGGCGCAGTACAAAGTGTTGGTTGTTTCCTTTAAAGCCTTGAATGGCTTGGGTCTGAATTACTTGAGGGAATGCCTCTCCCTACACAATCCACCCCGCACTCTCAGAACACCTGGGAAAAATTTATTAGAATACCATAAACCCAGGTTAATGTCAACTTCCCATAGATTGTTTACAGCTGCAGCCCCCAAACTATGGAACAGCCTACCAGAAGAGATCAGTCTTATCACCACCTTAGATGCACTTAAGACAGATCTCTTTCGGGGGGCTTATCCATCCGACCTCTTATAGGAGAGCTTTAAGATAAAATGCTTCACTTCTGGTTATGATGTATGTTTTTGAGATGTTGTTCTAGATGTTTTAGGTATTTTATTGAATCAATAATAATGTCAGTGTTTTATTGATTGTATTTTATATCTGTACTGTGTTATTTTATTGATGTAAAACCCCCTCAATCTGGAGGGAGAGGCAGGAAAATACAAATTATTATTATTATTATTATTATTATTATTAATTTTTTTAAATATTTTAAAATTTAAAAAAATTAAAAATTATTTCAAAACATCACATTTTACCAAATTTTCATTTTAATCATATAATAATAATAAATAAATAAAGTTTTTATTTGTACCCCGCTCCTTCCCAAGATCAGGGCGGCTTACAGCAAATGGTTAAAACAGAATAAATACAGTACAGGTTAAACAACTAATACAATAAGAAAACAAGCTAAAATGCCCCATAAGCCCAACCTCTTGGCCACGGAAGAGGAGGGAGGCCCATAGGATTTTAATCGGGAAATGCCTGTTGGAACAGGAAGGTTTTCAGGTCCTTCCTGAATTGGGCCAGGGTGGTAGTCGAGCGGAGCTCGGTGGGCAGCGTATTCCAAAGGCCTGGGGCAGCAGTGGAAAATGTCCTCCGTGTGGTGGAGGATAATCTAGCCCCAGGGACCTTCAGTAGTTGCTGCCCAGACGTTCTGAGGGTGCGAGGCGGAATATACGGGGAGAGGCGGTCCTTTAGGTATCCTGGACCCAAGCCATTTAGGGCTTTATAGGTCATCACCAACGCCTTGTATTGAGCCCGGAAGCGGATGGGCAGCCAATGGAGATCTTTCAGTACTGGTGTTATGTGGCTGGTCCTGGATACGCCAGTGACCAGCTGGACTGCCATGTTTTGCACCATATGAAACTATGTGTATGTAAACACATTTATTCTATGCATATATTATAATTTTAAGATCATTTTAATTTTGCCAGTTGTTTATGTCACAACTATTACCATTAGATTTAGTGATATATGGGAATTAAGATTTATGAATAAATTAGTACAAAAACATTTCTAAGGATTCTGTATGGGTGCTGTACGGAAGGAGATCAATGGGGGGGATGACACCATGAGTTATCGCACAGGGTGACACCAACCCTAGTGATGCCACTGCTTTCACCCTTGATGTTTTGGATTCCAGCTTACATTAGCCCTAGCCAGTGTGATCAGTGATCAGGGATGATGGGCATCACTGGCTTAATCTATTTAAACTGATGGGACATTTTGGACAGCATGACAAACATCCATAAAACTGAAATGTTCCTTCGCCTGGATCTATGTTTGCTTATCTTATATCAAAAAAGTAACATTCAGCTGCAGAAAGGGTCATGATAAATTATAGCAATAATAATTTTTCATAGTCATACAGAATTATAACACCCATTTCCATCATAGAACAAAAAGATAATTGCCAGTGTTGTGCATACCAGTATTAAAATAGTTGGTCTAACCCCTTAAAAAATATCCAGGGGCAGCTGTGTTGGCCATTTAGCAAATTCAAACAAAAATTCACCAAACAGTGATACCTTTATTGACCATCCAAAATGCAAAATATACATGTTGCAATATAAATGTAGCTTTGACCTTTAAAAATGGTCAAAGCTAGCTCCTATTACTGCATCTTAAGACAATGTAACTCCTACATATTTCCTTTAGTCACTCCTTAAATGATTCTCTATCAATGTTTTGGAAACCTCATTTTCTAAATTATTTTTTCTGTTCTTTCTTAGCTCAGTCCCACAGAATTAAATTTTACAACCAGCAATGCTTAAGATATTTCCCTAATATGAAAACCAATTTGCACAATCAAATTAGTGGGAAAGTAATTTGGGTCTCATATAAGCAACTATCTATAGTAAATATTTAGATTATAAGCTTGTGGGCAAAGAGTTCTGTATTTTATATTTGTACAGGATTTACATTTCTTTTTAATTGTGGATAAATGATTGTTATCTTTATCACTGTTGTTATAATCAATCAGATATATCACCTGAAAACAATAAAGCAAGAATCTCATCAGCACATGGTAAAATGCAGAATGATAGTGAATTATTAAATCTTAATAGTTTTTTTTTAGAAAGTATTGGAATTACGTTGTAGTAGAAATAACATTTCTTTCTTCTTTATCTACATGTATGGTTGTGAAAGCTGGACTGTGAAGAAAGATGACAGACAGGAAATGAACTTGTTTGAAATGTAGTGCTGGAGGAGAGTTTTACAGATACCAGATACTATGGAATTTAGAACTGTGATACTTAAAGGGTCCTAATTGACCCTGTCTATGCAATGAGACCAAGTGTTTCTAACTTCCAAACGTCAAATGTCTGGAACATATCACATACATTTATTTTATGAAAATGAGATCACATTAGTTTCAAGCACTCAATTCCTCATGGAGCAATAACCAGAGATTTTTCATCAGTTTATTTATTACACATTGCACTCACAAGTGAATCTCTCACTTATCCAAATTATCAATAGGAAATGACAATTGAGGCAATAGATGGACTCACCTGTGGCTCACGAGAATGAGACATGCCTACAAGAAAAGGGAGAACAAATAAATATGATTAAAATATTTTAGACTGAATTATATATTATTATATGATAGTGTAAAAGTCACATCATCAACATCATCATCACCACAACAAGAAGCTGGGATGATGAACTGAGCCCTATTTTGCCTTACACAAACACGAAGAGTTCACAGCAAGGGTGATTTCTCAGACCTGTCTGGAATGGTAGTTGATTACTTTTTTTAGGAGTGGTGGCAGATGCTGGTGCCATAGTATCCAGAAATGCTAATCAGAAACCCAATGATCTTTGCAGGGCTCAGCCTGTCTGCACCTCTAACACACTGTAGTAAATGCTTGAAATGCCACTATGCACAGTGTCAGTGTGCACAAAATGTGTGGCATGTCAGCCTTTGCATAACTGAAACTGCCGTGTGTGATCCTAAAAATCAGACTGGACAGTGGCAGGTCTGGGGATGCCTTGAAAATCAAAAGATGCCAATATGGCTGTGGCAAAGAAATTTCAAAAGCAAGAGAAAAATATTATCTGTTTCTCCTTTGGTGATCTGTAACAAACTCTTGCATGCATTCTACACTTGAACACCATACAGTGTCTGTACACACTGATATGACTCTCAGGCACACACCTCTCCCTGGGTTTTGCTGAGCTGTAGCTACAGAGTCTTTCAAGTTGCACCCTGTATATTCTTTCACTAAACAACCATTTAAAACAACTTGACAGAAATCCACAGCCCCCAAGTCTTTGAGGAAGAACTAGAGGGCCATTCCCATTGGGCATATAAATGCGATGTATATTGCTGCAATTCTGACTTGGATTTTTTTTCCAAGACGTAATCGAATCTGACCCATCGTTCCCATTAAAAACGGGTGCAAACAGACCCGGGGTTTTTTACCCCTGTTTTCGTTCTCATTGGTATTTTCCCCGTGGTAATTTGAAGCGGGTTATTTTGCTCCCCGTTCCCATTGCCCTTCCGGAACCTCTTTTTTTAAAAGCTGTCAATCAAGCGCCAAAGCACTTGACGTCACAGCCAATCAGTCGCTTAGGCGCTTTTCCCCTCCGGGAAAGGAAGAATAGTCTGTCTGGGAAAGAGAGAAGGAGCCTCTGTTCATCCCAAATCTAGGGTTGCCAAATCCTTCTGCATCCCAGGCTCTTCTGTGTCTTCCCAGACTCCCTCTGGGAAAGAGAGAAGGAGCCTCTATTCACCCCAAATCTAGGGTTGCCAAATCCCTCTGCATCCCAGGATCTTCTGTGTCTTCCCAGATGCCCTCTGGGAAAGAGAGAAGGAGCCTCTACTCACCCCAAATCTAGGGTTGCCAAATCCCTCTGCATCCCAGGCTCTTCTGTGTCTTCCCATAGTCCGTCTGGGAAAGGGGAAAGGGAGCCTCTATTCCCCACAAATCCCTTTCCCTCCCCCATTTCTCCCTGGGCTGTCTGGGGGCTGATCAAACAGGCATGTAATCCAAAACTGATCTGCTGCTCAGGTGTTCAGGCAGAGGCAAAAAAAAAAAAAATAGTTATAAAATGGTGTTCAATGGGTCTCCTCACACATTGGTCTATGAATGTGGAGCAGAGGGGAGGTTGCAGGGGGAGTAATGTGTTTACTGCGTTTGGAGCTCAATGTAGTGCGATCGCCTTACCCTGCTTTTCACTCCACTGAGGGAAAGGCTATGCAAACGGGGGGAAATGGCGCCAGTAATGCAGGAAAGAGAACAAGTAGGTGACACCCCCAGGCCAGCCCCTTGAGCACTGCAACTCCCATCCCCAAGTTCCCGAATCAAACACGCTTTTGTTCCCATTCATTTGCCCCGAATCAGACTCAGGAGGCACAGGAAAAACCTCTAAAAATGTGCACTCTTTTTAAACCAGTTTATCTACCACTGATTCGGGTTTACCAAGGAAAAATCGAATACATGAGGATCAGATCCGAATTCCAATGGGAACGAAATCAGTGCAATGAGGATCGAACACACGCTGAAATGGGAATGATGCACCCCTGATTCGATTCTTGATCTGCGTTATTACCCAGTGGGAATGGGGCCTAGGTTTTCATCTGGTGCTGAAACGACAGTCAAATGATCCAGAAGTGAACAGCATTCCACAGCTGTGGAGGATGCAGTGAGCAAAGCTGTTTTCCACATCTGCACTTAATTTATGGCTTCCATGTGGGACTGCCCTACCTTACTGAGCACTGAAAGGGTTGGTACCATAATGCTAGCCTTTGGAGTGCTTAGGAGAAATTATCTATGTATTCTGAATATAATAAAGGCTACTATATGGCCCAGAGGTAACAAAAAAGAGTGGATCTCCCCCTCCAAGGCTTCTAATGATACCAGATGAAACTCCAGCCTTGAAGGAGGGTTTTAGAGTTGGATCTCCCTTCCTGACCCCAACTGAGTGGCTCTTCCTCCAAGTCAGATCATCATTGGAATGGAGCAAAAATGGATGTGTTAGAGGAAGAAAAAGGACCAGGCCCAGATCCCACTGGATGAAGGGCCCTCACAGCCCCTGATCACACATCCAATTCAAAGAGTTAGAAGCATCTCAAAATGCAATTAACTTAGGTTCCACCCATTTATTATAACAGGAGGTTTCCCATTTGAGAAAATGAGGACAGACAAGATCTATGGGAGTGGAACAAAGCAAAAAATTGGCTCTACTGAAAGTTCTGCAGGGTTTTGGACATGTTGGAAGTACAGACACTGGAGCTCTCCCTTCTTTGAGCCTCCTCTGATATAGCCAAAATATACTAACTTTTTTTAAAAAAATTGGGGAAACAAGGATATATCACTTGCAATGAGAGATATTTTGACATGTTTGCCTTACATATGCTATGCTTAGATTATGTGTTTAACTTTTGTATATTTTAATCCTAATTTTATACTGTTTTAACTGGGTTATGTTAATTTTTTTTAAAAAAAACTTGTTTTTAAAGTGTTTTTATTTTGTGAGCCACCTTGGGTCCCTTTTTTGGGAGAAATAAATAATAAAATAATATACAGAATAATTCACAGTAAGAAATATGTCACTATCAGGCAAAAACAAAAAACAAACAAACAAAAACCACAGACCCAAAACTCCTATGGTCATCATCCCTCCCTCCCTCATGACTAGTCAATTTTACCTTTTTAGTGACATGTTAAAATATCCAGAATGATATCAATCACTCTTTCAAGATGCACAGCATTCAAAGGGCTATATGCATCTGAGTCAAAGTGGTACTGAGTCTAGGGCCTGGAAATTTATGGATTTTTTGACTGCAACTCCAAGAATCTAACGGCTACTGGCTGTGTTGGCTATGGAATCCTGGGAACTGTAGTCCTCACCCCCCCCCCCCCATGCTCAGGCAGTGCTATTGTGTCCTTCAATGAAATATATACCCACCTGAGGTAAAGAAGCAGCACCAGAGAGCCAGCAGAATGAAGATGAACCTAAATGCAGCCTTCATGATGCCTTGAGTATGATGGTGCTGGTTTATGAATGTCCACCTTCTAGATACTTCTCAGCAGCAACATCTAGGTGTATATATACCCAAGAAATCCTATTTCTCCCACCCACATGGACACTCTTGAAATGATGGAATCTCACTCCCACCCCCAAATTTGGAGCAAACAATAGAACCCAAAAGGTCTTTGAGGTGTTCCTGCTTCAGACTAATTTGCTGGAACAAGTGAGGCAATTATATCCTTGCTTTGTTCTGTGTCTTGTAAACATTCAAAATGTATAATTAAAATAAGTTGGCCATTTCCCATGGCATGCAGCAAGGAGATTTGAAGGACCTCACTCTTCTCTCCCATCCCACAACAGCAACAGTCCAACAGTGCTTACAGCATTTAGGCTGTGGTCTGTCAAAACAGCATTTGACTGCAGGAATTCTAACATATACACTGATTAAGACTGAAAGCTATACAGAGGAAACCCACTTGGCTATGTGCGTCATAGCTACCCCCTAGTGACAATGCATAAATGAAGATCAGTGATCTAATAACCTACCTCTGAAGCCTGCTGCCTTGAGAGCTGAACGCCAAATCCTAACAGCTGGTACTGCATTCATTTGCGGAAGTGACAGAAGTAGCTACTATGGCTCAATTTTGACACTTGACTTTGTGTTGGATTGAGCCTGCCCTCAACTCATTACCCAGATGGGTAATAAGGAAGAGGATAGATAGTGTGTATTTGTTTGCTCCATTTCAATTTGCACGTCATTATGTTGTAATAATCTGTCAGAGGCAATCAGCTTTCTCTAAGTGTTACTGAGCAGTTCAACAAAATCATTTGGAGATATGTAACCACTTTGAGAATGTGTGATGGGGGAAGGTGAAACATGAACGTCCATCTAGCCTGAGGCATACATAAAGATATGAGTATGTGCTTTTATGGCAAATGTTGTCAGGGGCCTTCAAGTCAACTTATGGTGACCCTATCAGAGGGTTTTTGTGACAAGATTTATTCAGGGGAAGTATGCCATTGCCTTCCTTTAAGGCCAAGAGAATATGACTTGCTAAATGTCACCCAGTGGGTTTCCATGGCTGAACTAGGATTCAAACTCTGTTTTCCAGAATCTGAGTTCAAGATTTAAACCATTTTTCTCCAAAAGCAGGGAATCCCTATAAACTAGATGATAGGAGACTTGGGTAAATCCAATTGCTACTTCCCAAAAGAGCAGACCTACTGCCTCCTTGAGACATATCAGTTTTGACTGAACTGAGTCTAAGTGTACAGCCATTAAATTAAAGCAGTTTGACACCAGTTTAACTGCCTTGACTCTATCATGTCGAATCTTGGGATTTGTAGTTTGGTGAGATCTCAGTTTAGATCAGGCTGCATACCTCACCAAAATCTCACAGGATAGAGTCATGGCAATTAAAGTGATGTCAAACTGCTATAATTCTGCAGTGTGGCTGCACCCTCACAGATTCAATAGATCCTCTCAACTTGGGACTAGCAACTGGGCTGAGTCTACGATTCCTCATAAAAGTGTGTGTGTGGATACCTGCAGTGGGTCCAGGTTCTATCATATTTGCTTTTATTGTGAACTGCTTTGAGATTTATTCATTTTAAAAAAAAAACCAAGCAAACAAACGTGTACAGTGGGCCCTTGGTATCTGCTGAGGTTTGTTTCCAGGAACACCCCCCCCCCAATGGATACCAAAATCCAAGGATGCTCAAGTCTCATTAAATTCAATGGCATAGTTAAATTGTGTCCCTTCTATAAAATGGAGAAATCAGAGTTTGCTTTTTGGAATTGATTTTTTAAAATATATTTTCAAGCTGTGGATGCTTGAATCCATGGAAAAAGAATCTGTGGGGGGATGACTGCATAGAAATGTTGTGCCAGAAAGCAATCAAGGAAAGAGAGATGGCTGCAAAAGAAGTAGTTCGTAGTTATGCAAAGGCAAGATAATTTCATCTCACCTGAATACCTCCTTCATCTCAAGTTCTCTGTCCTCCTTGTTGAAATTTATCTGGCTAAAGATCATACACCTTAAAGCTTGTTTTAAAAAGCTGCCCTCTTCTTTCTTTTTTTAGGAACATGCAATGGTATTGCAATGGCAGATGACAGATTCCATACTAGTAGAATGATGAACTCTCCCTGGCTTGTCCAGATCTTAAATGCACTATCCAAGGCATTCAACTCTATTCCCAAACTACAGTCAGCACCTTGGACAGCTCTTTTAAAGTTTTGCTTCCCCACTGACATGCAAGCCATCTGAGGTAGGTCTGGACACATAATAGGGTTGCCTGGGGACGGAGTGACTGCAAGCCCCGCAACCCTACTACGTGGTGGCAGCGTAAGAATGGCGGCACCCCGTGTACACTGGGGCTGCCATTGTGATGTAAGACGGCGCTGCCCATCACTTACATCTTGAGTGCGCCAATGGCGCACTCGCAATGTCACTGTGACATCACACAAAGAGCCCGGAAATTCTGGGTTCTTCTTGCTCCGCAGTGGCAGAGCACCATTTGGGGGCTGCACCATCCCTGAGGAACAAAAATGGGCACCGGAAGACCACCTTGGCGCCATAGATCCATTTAAAAATCTATGGTTAAATCTTACTGTTTTCAATAGGTCTACTCTAAATGAATCCAACCCAGAGTCTCAAAGAAGGCAAGAGACTTGTGGAAGTTATGAAGAGCTGGGCTTTTGTTCAGATGAAACCAAATGGGCTTGAAGAAGGCCATTGTTCTTTTACATGTTTAACGGCACCTGTGGCTATCCAGATGTTATTTGATTGCAAAACCCATCAATTCTAGCCAGCATAGCGAATGGAGGGGGCTGACAGAGATTGCAAACAACACCTGAAATACTGTGTCCAGTACTGGGCACAATAATTCAAAAAGGAGGTTGACAAGCTGGAGCATGTCCAAAGGAGGGTCACCAAAATGGTGAAGGGCCTGGAAAACATGCCTTATGAGGAAAGACTTACGGAGCTGGGTATGTTTAGCCTGAAAAAGAGATGGTTAAAAAGTGATATGATAGCCCTGTTTAAATATTTGAAGGGGTGTCACATTGAGGAGGGAGCAAACTTGTTTTCTGCTGCTCCAGAAACTAGAACACGGAACAATGGATGTAAGCTTCAGGAAAAGAGATTCAACCTCAACATTAGGAGGAACTTCCTGACAGTAAGAACCATTAGATAGTGGAATGCACTCCCTCAGAGTGTGATGGAGCCTCCTTCTTTGGAGGTCTTTAAGTAGAGGCTGGATGGCCATCTGTTGGTGATGCTTTGATTGTGATTTCCTTCATGGCAGGGAGTTGGACTGGAGGGCCCTTGTGGTCTCTTCCAACTCTATGATTCTAACAAAAATCACACAAAACAACTTTTACTGTATGCGTTCAAAATTAAAGTGGCATACTGAAAGTATGAATGGCTTCATACTTTATACTCATTGAAGGATGACTTCAGAAAGGAGAACTCTGGCAAAATACTTATGTGTGGAAGAGTTAAATCACATCACCTGTGAATGTAGAGGTAGATTTCTACATGGGTTTTGCCTTTTCTGAGCATCTGAAGCACAGGTCTATGATGTTAACTTACAAGTCAGTTGAAGCTTACTTTCTCAATTATGGCCCATTACAGACGGGCACCCTAGTACATGCTTGGCACATACTAGGGTTAGAAAGGGGCGTCCTTTCCAGACGCCCCTAACCCTAGTACACGCCGAGCGCATACAAAATAGCGGCGCCCGTGCAACACGGGCGCCGCCATTTTGACTTCGTGGATGCCTAGCGTCCACACGTCACATGGCGGAAATGACGCCGTGAGTGCACCATTTGTGCCTTGCAGCGTCATTTCTGTGGTGCAAAAAGAAGCCGCTTTTAGTGGCTTCTTTTTGCTTCGCAAGGGAGCCCCGTAGTATGGAAACTGCGGCTATCTCGCAGAGCAAGTGGAGGCGCCGACAGACCGCCCTTTTCAGGCGGTCTGTAAAGGGCCTATAGCACTGCTGTTCCACTTTAACTACCACAGCGTCATCTGATTGAATCCTGGGATTTTTAGTTTGGTCAGATATTACAGTTCTCTGACAGAGAATCTGAAATAGCTCAAAAACTGCAGGATTTTATCAGATGCTGTTAAAATGGGATCATACTGCTATAACTGTGTAGCTTGAAAGCAGTATAAGTGTGTTAAGGGTTGTTTCCTCATCTTTTACTATATAGTCACATTCTTCAGTACTCATTCTCAACAATTAATTTCTTAAAATGTGTTTGAGAACTAGAACTCATTATTAACATTAAACTGAAGAACACACCTTCTTTTTCTCCTTGATGAATGGATTTCTTCTTCTTTTGGGGAACAGTTTTTATTAGAACCATCTGCAGTTCAATAAGTGGCTACACACACAGCTATTTCAATACCCCACTATTAAACCTGACAGCTTTCCCAATAACAAGAGAGCAAGTGTCTCCACTGAATCATCTCCTTTAAGAAAAGGCTTCTCTGTGCATTCCATCACACCCAAAGTTGTTTTTATATTGCTTCTTCCCTTAAGTGATGTTACTCCTTCACTCCATAATTATTCATGTGATGGATGATGAGAATTCTAACAGTGCAGTGAGGATTTCCATTTCTTGGAATGAGACACTGTGGGCTTATACTGTTTTGTGCTACTTGTTTGTTGTTTTTATACTTACATAAAGATTGAGCACTGCAAACGATTTGTACCTTTCCCCCATCACTGAGTTCAGGAGAGTATCCCCATTTTTGGATGTCCTACAAAGGTAACAGGGTTGTCATATTCCAGTCCCTCAAATCCAGGCATATAATTTGGGTATTAAGCAGATTGTTATAATTATGCATATTATTAATTTGCATTCTGGTTATGCAAATTCGACACATTAATCGTTGCACTTTTTCTACCATTATGTTTCAACCTCAGTATCAGTACTCAGTTAAGAGCTGTTTTTTCCTTCTTTTTTCCCCTAGCTAGTGTGAAGAAAGTGAGGCTTCCAAGCAGCCCCGGAGAGTAAAGGGACTTCATTAACTCTCTTGAGGCTATTTGGAAGTGAAGTTCTACCGTGCTGGCTAGCCCTAGGCTCAAACCACTGACACAATCACCACACAACACAAGGTCATTTCTGCTTGCCTCTTTTCCTTTCCTGCCTTCCCGAACTGTTGGAGGAAGAGGGGAGGGGATGGAAGAATAAGTTGATAATGTTACACCTATGCATTAGCAACCATAGCCTGCAGGGCAGGGTGAGACTCCCACCAGTAACAGACTTCTTGCATGGCTTCCTACTTCATCACCACTAGTCACATTTTGACCTACCCATTGCACTGTGACAAAGGAGAAATATGTGATTCACTTTTTGTAACCTGCCTTGATCCATAAGGAAAGGCGGGATATAAATAAAAATTATTATTATTATTATTATTATTATTATTCAACTCACCCAGCCAGCTGGGACATTTTTTAATCTCTTCAATCAGGGATTTTCCAGGTTTTCCAGGACAAATGTCAACTGTAGCCAGATGTCTCCAAGGAGTCTGTTTGCAGTGGTCTTAACAGATAACTTGTTATCTCATGTCCCTCTAATAAAGGGATGAGAAAATGACAGGAGATGAGGGGCCACATTGGTCTACCCCAGAGAATTACCTAACTGCTGCCCTTCTTGAAAAATGTTTACAATAGTTTTTAGGCCTAAATACCTCTCATGTTCCCTAATGGCGTGGAGGGCATTTTCACCACTTTTTCAGCCTAGGCTTTTTTAAATGGAAAAGTGGTCCCCAAAGTCAAGTTTCATATCATTTCCTGTTTAACAGAGGCTTCTCCTGTGCCTAAGACAACCCATCTCTCTCCCTGAAAATGTGGCAGAATTCACCATCACACCTTAGGGTAGCATTTGGATAGCATTTTAAAACTCATTATTACAAAAATGCTGTGTTTCACCTCATCCACTGGTGTCTGCCTCTTTATTTCCTCTGAGTGCAACCACATCCCAAGAGCCCATTCTTGCCCTAGGAAAACAACACTTAACAATGTTATACACTGTGTACAATAACATTTACAAATAGGTTTAAAACTAAAATGAACATTCTCTCTGTCTTTCCATTCTTGTACATCTAAATCCACATTGTTTTTGTTTGTTGTTTTTTTTTAAAAAACTGATCACATTAGGCATGCTGTGATTCAGTTCTATTACACCACTGTGACCCCAGTATTAAAGAGAAAATATTTTTCAAAAAAAGTTTTAATCACATTGCTTAAAATGTTTTTTAAAAAAACTTTTAACTTTACTTCCATTACCAGAAGAGCAAGAAGAATTAGTGAATAGTATGCCCTATATAGCACCAAACTGTCTTTTGAAAGCCCTTGTAATTCCAATAATGTCACCAGCATTGCCTGAAGCTGGCAAGGAAAAATGACAAACAAGAGAGCTGTCTAGAGCAGTGAAACAAGGGGAAGTCAGAGAAGGGGCTATTGTGTTTTAGTCATTTTTGCTGTCTTCCTGGGACCTGAACTTCAAATACCTAACCTTGTGGTGAACTTTCTTTTTATCTGAACATTAGGTGGAATATTAGACTTCACTTTCAGTGTGACCAATACGAAGCAAAATACCGCAGTGTTTAGTTTTGTCAGTGAGACCTTTGCTCTTGTCCAAGATTGGCCCTACATCAAGCAATGGATTTTGGGATAGATGGTGCAGGCTGTGTTCCCCTTATCTGAAATGCTTGGGGCCAGAGGTATTTTGGATTTTGCTGGTTTTTTTACTTTTTAATAATTGTATATATATAATGAGATATCTTGGAGATGGTACTCAAATCTAAACATGAAATTCATTTTTGCTTCATATACATTTTATAGATATACCCTGAAGATAATTTTATATACAATATTTTTTATTAATTTTGTGCCTGAAACAAAGTTTGTGCTCTCTGAATTATCAGAAAGCAAATGTGTCACTATGGCCCGAAATGCACAGGCTAAATAAGGCGGCTTCTGGCTGCTTTGGAGATGTGGTGTTCAAACAACACATGCCCCCAAAGTGGTCAGACACCACCCCAGCATTGCTATCTGGTCCTTCAGACCCGATAAAAAGGAGTAGATTAATTTCAACTCCTGGTGGCACTGGCCTGGGACTGCAGTGGCCTCAGGGTACTCCTTCTGGATCATCTCTTCTGGGCCTATCTCAACAGATGGTTTTGGATTTCAGAATTTATAATAAAGGAGACTTTATAGGAAATATTATCCTTGATCCCAACATGGTACTTTAGGTTGTGGGGAATCTATATTTTTGGCTTTATGGGAAGATGAGGAATGTGGCACAGTGGAATGTGTTTCCTCTGATTATTAATCTGATGTGGCTTCCTTTAAAATCAATTCCATCCTAGTTGGTGGTAGAAATGGTGATACAGTACCATTTGTCATTCTACTTCAGGCAAAATTGGTCAACAGCCCTGATCTGGACTGCTGCTACGCTACAGAATTAATGCAGTTTGACACTGCTTTAACTGTTATGGATCTATCCTATAGAATCCTGGGATTTGAAGTTTGTTGGAGCTGACAGGAAGCAAGGACAACAAGCATCATTCCTACTTAACCTCCATACTTCTGAGCAAGGGATTGCTTTTTCAGGACAGAATCTCTGAGAGATTTATAAGAGATTTAATATACATATACATATGATTTGCAGTGTATGTGTGTATAGGCGCATATATATATGTTGCAAATCTTAATTGTATCATTAAACTGACTATTTGCATACAAAAATAGTCTTTTGAAAAGTTTTTTGTTCCAAAGGAAAGCCTTTGCCTTATTGTTTTATAACAAGCAACATGTTATTGATGAGAAATGATAGGAAAGCATGGGAATCTCCAGCCGGCAACAACATCACCCACAGAAGGAAGACAATGGACCGGCCTAGCACATCTTAAGGGTAATGTATATCTGCTGCATTTAGAAGACTGACACTGAGCAAACAGAAGTCAGTTCTACTTTATTGAAGATATACAGTGGAGACTGTAGTACCACCAGGAGACCATGACAGTGGAAAGGAAACAAACATTGGTCATAGGTTTCATCTTAACACTGGGAATTGCCAAGCTTTCCATGGGAACGGAACAAAGAAATGTAGCTCTCAGTTTCAGCTGCAGAGACTTCATCAGCATCTCCCAATGTGTTGAAGACCAAGTCTCCGATTACTTCTCCTAGGAAAAAAAGAGGAGTTTGCATGCCTAATTAAAACTATTCGTGCTTGAATTGTGGAAGTAGGATTACATACATGTGCATATACCAGGAACTGCTGAATAATGACACACTAATCTTCTTAAATAAGGCCAATTTCAGATATTTTAATGGGAAAATTATCCACTTGTATGATTTTTCCCCTTTTATCTGTTTGGGCTGTTAGGATGTGAACAGCTTTGTTATCTTTCATTTGTAAGTCCAATGGGGAACAGCAGTGGGCAAAAGTGACAGGACAATCCTATACATGTCTACTGAAAAATAAGCCTCACTGCATTAAATGTGGTTTAGGACCCTTTCATGATGCACAGTTATAGCACCATCATTCTGGAATCCTAGTATTTTTAATTGTACTTTTTTTAATCTTGTAAGTTGCTCTGAGTCCCAGTTTTGGGGAAAGGGCAGAATACAAATAAATAAATAAATAAATACTAATACTAATACTAATACTAATACTAATATAATGAGATTTGTAGTTTGGTGAGGCACTAATACTCTCTGGCTAAAAATCTGAAATACCAGCCCCTGCAACTATGCAGTCAAAGTGGAAGGCATATAGAAATACAGTCTTACTAGCTGAAGTAGCAGATTCCCTTAACTACCAATAAGGGAGCCTAGGCCCATTGGTGCAAGCAGTCCAAGCAATAGTTAAAGGCAGCAACATTTTGAGGAACACAGATGAAGCAACCCAACAACATGAAAGGTGCTTCTTTCACATGTATATTCTATACCAAAACTATGCATATTTTCTGTCTAAAATACACTCAGTTACTCTCCAACTCACAGGAATGCTTATTGCATTAGAAATGTGTATTCTTTGTTAATTTAGTATTTATTTTTCTCCTCTACCAATCCTGGTGTCCACAAAGAGTTCTTCAGGGAAGCAATAATTCCTATTCCCATAGTGACTAGAATGCTTTTTGAACCCACAACCCCTTCCAGTTCCTCTCAGTATTGGCTCTCCATTCAAGGGCCAGAAATTTACATCAGATCCAAGATGTAGCTCTGGATGTTTCATAATCTTAGGGAAACCTGGCAGCAACAATGTGGAAAGAATTCAAAATGAATCTGTAGTTCAACCCTTTTTCAAGTGAGTACTTTTTACTGGGAAAACAGCCCTGCCCAGTTTTGACTGAAACAGATTCCTGGAGGGAGTGGGAAGATGTGAAAAACCAAGAAATACATCTATCTACCTGACCAGAAAACTATACAGCAATTATATTTTTATCGCTTTTCCCTCCATAGGAGACTGTATACTTACCCAACTGCCATGCAAAAGGCACATTTGTTTCCATAAGTATGTCCATTTGTACCACAGTGAGGGGCAGATTCCCTGGTGCAGTATACTGCGTTGTTCAGGTACTCACTGCAGTAAGTGGACTAAAATAAATAAAAAATAAATTTGAAGACACACTTTTCTTTATAGCTCTCTACTACAGAATAGTTCTGTTAGCCCTTCCATTTTTCATTAACAGTGGAAACACTGGACATTCTGCACACCATTGCAATTATTGTCTGGTTCGTACTGAAGAAATATCTGTCTGGGCCAGAGACTGGAAAAGTTAGTTTTTAGGGGTTACACCTTTCAGAATCTGCTGAGCAAGGTGGCCACTGATTTTGTGTGTGTGTGTGTGTGTGTGTACATGTGCACATACCATACTCTCCAACATTTCACAGATGAAAACCAGGTCATGTGTCAACAAGCAACAGCAGAATATGTCAAAATGGCAAAATTTATTAGTGAGGAAGAACACGCAAACTGGGAGCTGCAGCAGTTTGAAAGGAATCCGTCTTGTCTTCCCTCCCTCTTGCTGCATTAAGTGAGTGCAAACTACTTTTGTACTTTTCAGTTAGTTTGCATCAATGGAAATAATCCTAAAATAAAGGGGGAAACCAGGAGGAGGAGGGAGAAATTTGGACATTTTACAAACAGCTAAACAAGTGGGATAACAGGATGATTTCAGTCTATCCTTGCCAAATTGGGCAATTGAAAGGTAGGTTACTAATGTAACAATTTAACCACCTGAATGAGAACTGGGACTTTGTATAAGAAAATCAATGCTGAATTAGTCCAGAGATAGGTAATGTGTGTCCTCTGGGCTACAGGAGGCTCCAACCTCCTCTTTCATGTCCCTCAAATAGATCAGGAACCTAAATCTATCCCCACAAACACCATGATCCCAAGACATCACACTCTACAGTGAATGATGTGAGTGGGAATCCTACAACTTCTGGAAGGCCACATGTTCCTCACCTTTGCATTACAGCAAATGGTATTTGAAAGCATTTGGCTTTATGCAAACATCATGAATTAATTTAATTGCATTGCAACCATCTTACTCATGGCTATTGCCAACCAAGCCTCTACATTTAACAATTCATTGCCGTAATCACAGACAAAAATTCTTTCCAGGGGGGAAGGCAACCAGATACTCCACCCACCCTCTTCAAAATGACTTTTCAGTAGAACTAGCTTGCTGACCAGTGCAACTTTTGCCAACAGTTTGTCAGGAGTAAATAGAAACAACTGCACTAACCTCTCTCCCATGTTGAGCAGCAACATCTATAGCACACACAAGGAGAAACAGGGAAGATTATTTACATTTTGTACATTTAAGGTACCAAAAGAGTTGTAGAAATGGATTGTGGAAAGTATTGTGCATTTGAACCAAATGAATATTTAATGTTTCTTCTAAACCAAACAGAAACAATGTCTTTGTTAGGCTCCTTACAAGCTTGCCTGGCCTTGTGAAATCAGGAAACATTTACACCAGGGATATATGTGGTGAAAATCCTCCAAAATGTTTTTTTTTTTCAAAAAAAGAAAAGACATGGATGACTAGCAACTTTGTTTTGTTATTTCTTTTCCACTTTCAGACTGGATGTAGTCAGTGGTGGTGAAAAACCTGGCCAAAATGGTCTTTCTTTGATTTAGACCTTAGACGTTTCATTGTCTCCTTAAGGGATGGTATGGTCCCTGCTGCAGTATCACGTGTTTATTTAAAAGCCATTCTTGATCCTAAAATGGATAATTTTGACCACTTAGTTTTGGTTAATTATCATCCAATGTCTAATTTGCTATTTTTCAACAAGGGGGAGGTGTCTTCAAGCCAGGGCAGATTATACTGATTACTTTGACCCATTCTAAATTGGTTGTTTGTGAGATCCAGTGTGGCCTAGTGGTTTTAGTGGACAATGACTCTGGAGACATTGGCCTGTTACAGACAGCCAAAATAAAGCTGCTTCGAGTCACAGTGGAGGTATGGTGTTTCAATGATGCATGTGTCCTAAGAGTCCAGAAGTCACACCAAAGCCACGCTCCAGCCCTAAGGACTGGAGCGTGGCTTTGGTATGGCTTCTAGACTCTTAGGACACATGCATCATTGAAACACCATACGTCCACTGTGACTCGAAGCAGCTTTATTTTGGCTGTGTGTAACAGGCCTAAGATTCAATTCCCAGCTCAGTCATGTAAACCCATTGGGTGACCTTGAGCAAGTCATACTCTCTCAGCCTCAGAGAAAGGCAATAGTAAACCTCCTCTGAACAAATCTTGCCAAGTAAACCCCAGGATAGGTTCACTTTAGGGTTACCATAAGTCGGAAATGATTTGAAGGCACACAACAAACAAAAATGGGCTGTAGCTCTGGATAGGGCAAGAAAACAGTCTTGGATGCCCTAGTTAAAGGTATATGCTGGGAAATGAATGATAATATGTGGGCAGTTAGTACTTCTGGATCTCTCAGGGGCTTTCATTCAGTACCATCAACCATAATATCATCTGGTATCATTTTTGTGGAATGGATCATGGGAGGTCTGCTGGAGTTTTAGGAGATTATTGCACTTCTATTCCTTCCAGCCTCAGTGGGGGCTGAAACTTTTGATTTTTTTGTTTTAAATGGGTGTTTTTGCATACCTCCATGTCCAGTCTGGAGGCATTGTATATCCAGTCTTGGCATCCCATCCCTGATCCATACCTGTCTGGCATTGCAATAGAAGGATATGCTATGAGTATTAGTTTTTCTTTTAATGTAATATGTGCATAATGTTCTTTTAATTGTTTTAAAACGATGTTTTAATTAGACCAACTGTTTACTGCTTTTTATACTTTGTACCACATAGTATTTTAGTCATTTTGTTTTAAATTGTATTGTAAACTCCTTTGGGTCTCATATTGAGAGAAAGGTGGTATATAAATAAATAAATAAATAAATAAATAAATATCTCTAGTCATTTAATTATTAATTCAGATATTTATATCCTGCCCTATATCTGAAGATCTCAGAGCAGATTTAAAACAATAAGTGCTAACATTGTTTAAAGATTAAAAATATATTGTTTATCGATTAAAAACAGCCACTTTAAAACTGGTTAAAACAATATTAATCCATAGGACATGCATAGCATGGGTAAAATAAGTTATGGTCAAGGTTTACTAAAAAGCTTGGATTTGATGGTGCTGAAATGATCCTAAAGTTGGGAGAGAATTCCACAATTGCAGATGTCTCTGCAGAGCAGGTTCTCTGCCATGTCCTCCTACTTTGCATTTCCCCTCCTTTTGGAACACAGAGGAGGCCCCCTCAACTAGAATGCATGTGGTTGTAGTGGTTCCAGGAGGAGTGATCTCAGACTGTTGTGGTGGTAAATGAGTGGGTTTTCCTGACCACTGCCTACATTGTGTGCTACAAAGTTCCATTTTGTCTCCCTGTTTTTTTTTGCTACATCTGAAGATTTGTTTGACAATCTGATTTATGACAACCTAAGGCAAACCTATTACAGGGTTTTCTTGGCAAGATTTGTTCAGAGGGGATTTGCTTTACTTCTCTTGAGAGAGTGTGATTCCATGGCTGTGTAGATATTCGAACCCTAGTCACCAGAGTTGTAGTCCTTTCAGCTACATTTTATTAATAGTTAATTTTGAAAGTAGATTTATTGTTGTATTATTATCTAACATTGATCTAAAATAAATAAATATCTTGCATACATTTTTAAAAGAACATGCAACAGTGATACTCTTCTGGGAATAAGGTGGCACCACTGTTTCGTTAGTTTAGCAGTCTTGGAGCTTATCCAGACTGGTGAAATATATCAAGATATCATGATTTTTAATCCTGTAATTATAGCTTTTGTTTCCAAGATCCAGATGATGCACTGGTAATTCTAGGACCTTTTGCTTTCTCCCCTCCTTTCCTGAGTCTTTTTCTTCCTACCAGCAGGGTACTTTAAAAACAAAAAAACAATCCTGACACTTTCTAATCTGCCAGCCTTCTCCTTTTCTTTCCCTTTCTCCTGTCCTGCACATTTTAAGTTGGATCTGTAATACTGTGTGTGCATACATGCCCACACAAGCAGAGGAGAGAGGAAAAGAAGATGGGGGAAGAGGTGGTACCCATTTCTCCCCATTGTTTTGCAAAACCCTTCTGAGTGGGGTGGGAGGGCAAGGGTGGCAAAAAGAAGAAAAGGGAATGGGAGAAAGAGGTCATCAGGATTCCCTGTTCAACAAGATGCCAGAAGACTCTCCTTGTATGGGGGAATGGGGATGGGATGATCTCATTCAATAATTAATAAATAATTAATAAGTAAGAGTAGACCATGCATTATATTCATCTTTATTTTATTTTATTCAAAAGTGTATGTATATGGAAATAAAAAGAAGCAGTCCAAAGTGACATTAAATGCAGCTCATTGAATCAGAACTAGTTGCCAATTTGGATGAGTCCATGGTTTAGGTATTTGTTTGGAAACTATTCAGTATCTCATCATTGCTCATGTATACAAGTAATTCAGAGAGGCACCATGGCTTAGTTTGAGTGTTGGACTATTGGAGACCAGGGTTTGAATCCTGGCTTGGCCATGAAAACCCACTGTCCGAGCTTTGGCAAGTCACACTCTCAGAAAATGGCAATGGAACACTCCATCTGAAGAAAACCTTATGGTAGGTCTGCCTTAGGATCACCATAAAAAAAAATGATTAGGAGGCACACAACAACAATGGCATTCAGACACAGCCATGTTAATCTGGAATGTTTGTTGTTAACTGTTCTCTACTCAACCTCGATTCATGGCCACCCTGTGAATGAGACATCTCCAAGACCCCCTGTCTTGCACTATTCTGATCAGTTCCTGCAGCTTCATGCCTGTGACCTCTCTGATTGAGTCTAACCATATGGCATACAGTCTTTCTTTTTCTACTGCCTTCTACCTTTCCTAGCATTATTGTCTTTTCCAATGAGTCGTGCCTTTTCATGATGTGGCCAAAGTATGACAGCCTCAATTTAGTCATCTTGGGCACGGTACAGACCACCCCAAAGGAACAATCTGGAGCTGCCCATTCTCCCTCCGGCAGCAACCAAACCCCATGAGCTCCCTCTGTTCCGAAAAGAACCTACTAAAAGCGGGTTCTTTTCAGCACGCGGGGAGGAAATAATTAGTGCTCACAACGCAAGCGCAGCACCCAGAGGTATGGATGCGGTGCTGCACTTGCATTGTGCACATGTGTCACATATGGATGGCGTCACATAAAGATGACACCATCCATGCGTATTAGGGTTGCAGAGTGTGCAATTGCTGTGTGCTTTTCAACTCTAATTTTGGCGCCAATACAGCACTTGTGGCTCGTCTGTACCGGGCCTTAGCTTCCAGGGAGAGTTAGGGCTTGATCTGTTCTAGGACCTATTTTTTGTCTTTTTGACTGTCCATTGTATATTCAGCTTTTGTAAACTTGGTCTGTTTGGCATCTGAGGAAGTAGATGCAAGTCTACATAAGCTCCTGGTACAACTTCTTTCACACCATTTCCAAGGTGCTACAAGATTCTTTTGCATACTGGTATACAGTAATATCATAGAATCATAAGTTGTAAGGGGCCACAAACGCCATCTAATTCAGTCCCTGTCATACAGGACACATCATTAAAATGCATCCTATAAATCATGTATTCATTGTGACTGAAAAAGCAGCCGTGCATGCACAGTGTAGCTTGACTATGGAAAAGGCTGTTTCCTCATTTATAAGTCCTTGCCAGTCTCTTTATACATTGTGGGCCAAGATGTCAGCATGGTCACTGAATTAAATTTGGCTGAGAGTATTGGCGGCTAGTGGCTCTGATTTCAATGTGGGAGGGGAATTTTATCTGCTCTGGGTTGTTGTTTGAACATTAAAGGTGCTATTCAGGGTGCAAACCTTTTCTTCTCCCAAATAGTCTTGCAGAGGCAAGGCAAAGGCAGAGGCAACAGCAGCTGAGGAAAGGGGCTTGGGTTGAGATATTTTAAACCCTCCCCAAACACTCCGTCAGGAAAACCACTCCACCCTGAAGCCAGAAGCCGAAGCCAGAGCAGCAGCATCAAGCTTTTCCACACAGCCATTGGGAACTTAAAGCAGAGGCAAGCAAAGGCAGAGGCAACAGCCAGCTGAGGAAAGGTGGCGTGGCTTGGGTGAGATTTTATACCCGCCCAAAACTCTTCAGGAACCCACTCCAGCCCTGAAGCCAAAGCCAGATCCAGCAGCAGCAGCAGCAGCTCAGCAGCAGCAGCAGCACAAGCAACACAGCAGCAGCTAGCTTCCACACACCATTGGGACGACAGACCTCAAGCAGAGCTCGGCGTTGTTGGCTGAAGGGAGAGGTGTGGACGCAATTGGGTTCCCTTGAGGGCCTAGTGACACCACCACCCTCCCAATTCAGTGGGGTTTTGACCTCTCAAACTCAACCAATCTCACATGATGGCCGGGAATGTGGCAGGGCAAGCCATATGGGTTGTGCTGGGAAATGGGAGGATGGTTGGGATAAGAGGTAACAGATTTACAAAAGAAGACGGGATCGCTATCTGAAAGCGAGCCCGCTTCAGTCCCTCTGTTTCTCAGGATGCTTGGAGATCGACAACCATTACAACGAACATCACTCTGCCCTTTTGCATGCCAGTCGGTAAAAAAACCAAACCCATATCATCCAGGACCACCTCCTGGATGAAGAATGCTGACCTGGCTTGCTTCACACAGAGACACCTGGCTGGGCGAGGAATGCAATGCCATATGGGCGGCATGCAAGGCCCTCCCAGCTGGTTACTCGTCGTGAGCATGTGAGGAGGGAGTGGGCGGGGGGGGGGCGGAGTGGCTCTAGTCTAGAAGAAACCATCGACCTTGGCATGATAAACCTGTCCGAACACAGTCCATTTCGAGTGTAGTACCCCTTAGCCTGAGGACCAGGGATATTTGTGGGAATTTTGCTGTATACGGCGGCCTCCACACTGGTTGGGTGCGTTGGGCAGACTCCCTGACCCATAGCTGAAACAAGCTGAGGCTGGTCCTCTGAGCTGTTGTTGGAGACCCCCAGATTTAGTTTTGGGGACTTCAACCTCCCGCTCGACCAGTTTAACAGGTTCAGCTCGGAGTTCATGGAGACCCATGACAAACATGGGCCTATCCAATTGGGGCAAATGGCCCAACTTTGCGGGCAATACACTCGATGCGGTCGTCAGTAACGGAAACAGGAGATCCGTGGGCGGAGGTGGTAAGTACCATCACGATTGTCATGGACGAGATCAATTTCCTGGTCAAGATGAAACTTAGAGCCAATATCTGCCCCACCGGGGTCGGGACCCATTAGAATGGTCCGCCCTCGATAGGCTGATGGAGCCCATTGGATTCCAAACAGCCTTAGAGAGTTTATGGTTGGGAATGCCGGGACCGTCGATGCTCTGGTCAATACCTGGACACGTCTTACCAGGGCTAATCGACAACATGTCGCGTCCCAACGCCCCTGCCATACAGCCCCAAATCGGGGCCCTGGTTTCAGCACAAGAGCTAGGAAGATGAAGCGTTGGACGACGCGAGAGCGAGGGGGCGGAAGCTCACTCTTTATTCCGACAGGACTCGCCATAGAACTTTCTTCGTGACGATCGGGAGGCAATACGTGCAGCGAAGAGAGCCCGCTCCTCTGCACGTAATTGCGTCGCAAGAGGCCCGTCCAGCAGAGCTGTTAAGTGATGAGGGAATGACGCAGGTGACCCCTGCGCCAAATCCCTTACTAACCAACCCGACGACGGCCTGCTTTGACGCGTTAACAACTTCTTTTGCAGACAAATCTCTCAGATAAAGCCGACTTAGAATTGCCACCAGTGAAACAGAGTCGACAGGCGAGGCGTCCAGTGACCTGCCGATGTATCATACTGGATCAGCTGGCCATCTGTGGTACTGATTACGTGGAACACTGCTTGGTAGGGGAGAAGACAAACTTGCCCTCTTACACCTGGGCCCATCAGGGCTGGCGTCCGGGGGGGGAGTGCATTTGAATGAGATTCCTCACGGATATAATCGGTGGCATCCTTCAGGGAAGGAACAGTTCCATCTTGTTGTTAAAGGAAGCGGGCAGTTCGGCGCCCTGAAAAAAACCGTCCGGACCCCCTGGATATGAGGAAGTATGCCGGTGGTCCAGTCGCGCCATTTTTTGAGCAAGGTGTCGAGAGGGGCGGTTGCCCTTCAGCTCCAAGCTGTACTTGGATTAAGCAGATATCTAGACCCATTTCAAATCAAAACCGGCTTGAGGACAGGCTTTGGGTTGAACTGCCATGGTTTGCCGTGACCGACGATCGTGGCGTCCTGAGCATTGACAGGGGGAGTGTGACCTGTTGGGGCTCTTAGACCTCTCATCGCGGCTTTGAGACTATAGATCACGGCATCCTCTGGACCGCCTGAGGGGTTAGGATATTGGGTGGCACTGCTTTTGCAGGGGTTCCGGCCTCCTCTCGGGCAGGTCTCAGAGGGTCTACTCGGGGACTGTAGCTCCGTAAGAGGTACCCATAACTTGTGGGGTTTCCTCAGGGGGCTATTTTGTCCCCGATGTTATTAACATCTATAATGAAGCCGCTGGTGAGATAAATACGGAGTTTGGTGATGGGTGTTATCATACTGATGACACCCAAATCTATTTCTCCGTATCCTCGGTTCGCGCACGCGAATTCCCCGATGGCATGCTTCTCTCATGATGTTTCAGGCAGTATGGGCTGGTAGGAAAAACAGACGGACACGTGAATCCATACAGACGGAGTGCATGGTAGCGGCCCCGAAACAAGAATTGGTCAACCTCCAGTCCTGGATGGGGTCCACTCTCCTCCAGCGACTGGTGGTTCGCAGTCTGGGGTCTCCTTGACTCGTGCGCTCCTGAGGACAAATCAGGTAATGCGACGGTCAGGAGTGCCTGTATATCAGCTTTGGCTGATAACGCCAGCCTGGCGGCCCTTTTTCCTGGAAGTAAGGGAGTCGCGAGATGGTTGTGCACGTGCCCTGGTTTAACCTCCACCTTGACTTCTGGGAATGCACTCTACTGGGGCTACCCCTGGGCTTTGACTCGAAATTACAGTCTGGTTCAAACATGGCAGCCAGGCTTGTGTCAAGTAACATCTAGGAGGGACACATTACTCACTCATTTTGAGGTCCCCCACTGCTGACTACCAGCTCTTCCGGGCCCAGTACAAGGTGTTTGTTATCACCTTTAAGCCCTAAGTGGCTTGGGTCCAAACGATCGTAGAGAACCCGCCTCCCCTCCCGTCATCCCCCGCGCTCTCCGGTCTCGGGGAGGAGACTTACTGCAAGCCTCCTGAAAATCTTAGGCTTGCGCAACCGCCCAGAGGGCGGTCTCTGCTGTCGCCCAAACTCTGGAAGAGGCCCCTGCACGGAAAAGAGAATCCGTCAGATAACATCCATTAAACAGCTTTAAAAGCGTCAAGAACGGATCCTTCCGGCAGGCCTTTCCAGATTAACCATTCCGGCCACAGGTTCCCCAGGTCCCTGATCCATCATTCCGCCCGTGGCCACCATCTTAGTGATGGTTAGATCAACAAGGGATATCCAGGGTTGTTAGGTTTAAACTGCTGGTTTTATGCGTTGGTATTTTGTGTTTTTTAATATGTTATACTGTTTAATACTGGTCCTTAAGGGGTGAGGATAAAGTGTTTTTAATTGTCATATTTGTTATTTTAACTGTTGTTTAACACGCCCGGATTGGTTTGCCGAGGGCGTTATACAAATAATAATAATATAATAAGAATTATTTATTATTATTATTAGTAGATGAGAGCTACACTTTCCAGCATTCATGGATGAAAGTTTGGCACAAAAATGCATGCCTAAGGAAGTTCAGTTATATGAAGAGGGAGAAAGTTATTATAATAAGGAAGAATACACTGCTACAGAGCTTGACTTTTGCTGAGGCCTGCTGGAAGTCAGATTCTGCCGCCTTCTCTCTTCGCCTTCCCCTTCGCCTTGGCAGAATCAAATTGAGTGGCAAACGACTTTTTGGAGTGGGAACGGATTTGCAAATGATTGAATAAGCCTGAGGACAAAGGTGGAAAGTGTAGGAGGAGGATGAAGCTGACTTTTAAAGCCTGCTGACTAATGGGATGATAGCTTAATTGAGCACTGCCACCTTTCAAATTGGGACATTTAGAGAACCATACTTGGAGAGTATGGAGAACCATGCTTGATATCAATAGTAATGAGTGTGGTTGACGTTGAAGTGGATTGTAGATTGTGAGCACTGCATGAGTTCACATATAAAATAAATTTAAAGTATTATACAATAAAAACTGGAACTACTTGGTGGAAGAGAGACAATGTTCTCAGGGCGTATAAAAAGCAGTTTTTTTATTTAAAAAATAATTCAACACATTTGTGGCCAAGAAATATTGCATGGCCTCTTTACTTTTGCCATCTGCAAAGATTTGGAGAGACTGCCCATATTTTTAATTGTTTTTTTTTTTTAGAAATCCTGTGGTCCCTTGAAGAAGCCATAAAATATTTCAGTGCTGAATTGCACTAGGCCTCTTGCTTAAAAGACAAAAAACAAACAAACAAAAACCCAATTATT
Organism: Sceloporus undulatus; assembly: GCF_019175285.1. Classification (NCBI taxonomy): domain Eukaryota; kingdom Metazoa; phylum Chordata; class Lepidosauria; order Squamata; family Phrynosomatidae; genus Sceloporus; species Sceloporus undulatus. The sequence continues at coordinate 83,338,749 of NC_056523.1, read as the reverse complement.
TTATTATCCTGTTTATGGTGTTTCTTTTCTCTTTCATAGAATCATAGAAGCATAAATCATAGAGTTGGAAGAGACCACTAGGGCCATCCAGTCAACCCCCGCCATGCAGGAAATACAAAATAAAAAAGCATTTCCATGACAGATGGCATCCAGCCATCTGTTTAAAGACCTCCAAGGAAGAGACGCTATCAACCCTCCGAGGAGTGCATTCCATTGTCGAACAGCCCTAATGCAGGAAGTTCTTCCTAATGTTAGGGTGAAAATCTCTGTTCCTCTTTTTTTACAGCAGGTTCTCAAAAGGATGGGGCACTTGTTGCTGACGACACTGATATAACACTTGTTGTATGGTCCTTATTGGGGGCTTACAGAGGAAGGAAATTTACTATCTGCCTTGGCAATGAGCCCCAACCCCCTCAGCACTGGTGCTGAAGCTACCCTCCCCCAATAAGGGAGTAGGGGCATGGCTGGTGGAGGCCGAGATGCCTTTGTTGCTATTGTACTCTGGCTATAGGGACCAGTCAGATGTCTGGCCCTATCCTTTTCGCTCTACAGGCCAAGAACACGCAGACAAAAAATCCAAACACCAAACAAAGAGCTTCAGGCAACACATTTGTCCAACAAGTGGGGAGAAGGGAGTCTGAGTGGAGCCGCCTCCTGGTTGGAAACTTCACATTAGCACATTTCCCCATGCAGATCTCATCCAAAGGATTATGAAACCATTAGTTTGTTTATAAAATAAAGATATAGAGAGATGGCCTGTCTAATCAAAACCAACAAAAAAAGAATCTTGTGGCATCGTATTCCAAATAATTATCATGGCTGGTCTTTAATGGTAAGGTCCAGTCATCAAGGCCATCACTCTCTATTTTATATTTATGGATAGACTAATTAAAAATGCACGCTGGGTCATGTAGAGTTGGTAAACATGAGATATAAGGGTAATGAAATGCAAGAAAGAACAGAGGTCTATCAAGCCCACAACCCTCGGTATGTCTACATCCCTCTCTGCTATTTCTGTCTGTCACCCTTTACATTCGGGTAACATTTCATGAATCAGATAAAAGGATTCTTTTCATGACAGCCCTTTCAATGACACACTATAAGCATTATGATTCCACTTTAACTGCTATTGTCCATCCTGTGGAATAGCTAGGATTGTTTGCATTTTGGGAAGGATCATCTAGAATTCTCAGACAAAGTGCTCCTCTCATGCCTCCTCAGACTAAGACCCCAGGATTCCATAAGACATGGCCATCAGCAGTTCAAGTGGATCATCATGCTCTAATTGTGCACATATAAATGGGCCGCTTTGGAAATTATAAAGTATTTAGAGTAATTTCTTGATATCTATCTCAGCGGTGATCCAACTTTTTGGATGCTGAGATAATTGTTGAGATCATAATTCAGCCAAATGTTACCTACCTGAGAAGAGGCAGAAGACAGAAAGGAAGTCAGAAGTACAAGACAAACCTGCAGTTTTCATTCTGGTTTCTAGAGACTGTGTTCAGTAACACAAATATACGTTTGTCATCGTGTTAAAAGCAAGTGCATCTCTCTGGACCCGTTCCAGATTGGTTATTTTATACACCAGTGCAGCAAACCACACCTCAATGATAGAAACAGTCTCTCCCACCCCTTCAAGACTGTCATTGGCCAAGTAACACGCAATGTTTGGAATGCTGTTTTATCCACATTAAACTCAGACTACAACTAATTATGTCAGACACTCCTTGGAATATACTGGCAATGGCTGCTTCCCATTTCTCATATAATCATAGGGTTGTCACCACTATGAACTTTACAACGTCACCCCTAGAGAAAAACAGCAATTGCTGTAAGCACAGAGAAGTTTACTGACTTCTTGCAATGCTGACTGAAAGCATAACAATTTGTCATTGAATACAATGAAAAAAATAATTAAAATGATACATGATGGAGATCATAAGGGTTCCAAAACTGTTTTTGGTCTTTCTTCATAGTTTTGGAACATGAAGGCAGTTATAAAAACACGAATAGCTGTCCCTGAACACATATTTTATAAGAAAATGTGGTCACTGATCACTGCTGGTGAAGTTACACAAGTTATATATCAGCTAGTACAACCTCCAGGAACAATTAAATGGTGAATGTCAATGTTTGCAATTATTTGAACTAACAAATAGACACACCATAGATTTGTTGCTAGGACTGGAAGCTTCTGTTGTGTAAAGACACTTTGGAGCAAGTCAAGAATTGTATGTTGGGTTTCTAATTTGTCTTTGCTCCTTTAAGGGGTCATATAACAAAGGTAATTCCACTTCGAACATACTCCTGTTTGCGAGAAAGGGCCAAATCCCTTCAGAAGCACCTTGTGCTTTGTATTTTTTCCTTTTACATCTTTGTTTCTATCCATGGATGACCCGTGTGATCTGGGATTTGATACCATTTTCCCTTATCACACAATGGGTGGCCCTTACACATGTGAAATTTGAACTAAATTCAAGAGCCAATCCAAAGTGAAGGGGAAGCAGAGTCCAATTCAAAATACAAGGCAATTGAGTGGTGAATTCACATATGAAGAACAAAATGGTGGTCATTCTGGTCAAGTGGAGTGAATGCACATAAATTACCACCCAGTACACCATTACGAGTCACCAATTCAATTGGGATCCTTGCGCAGTGCTCAGAGGGGCTCTGAACGCATCGTGACCTTTGCACTTCCGGGGTGAGAAGGGGGCCACTTCCCTGGTTCAGGTTCATGTGAATGATGAGCCTCACGTGAATGATGGCTTCACATTTCTTCGTCTTCCTCCCTTCTATTTTCCTCCATCCCTGGCAGCCAAATCCTAACGGTCCTCCGTGTCAAGCCCACATCCATTCAATTCAGCCAACATCTACATCTGTCCTCGTGTCAGAGCCCCACATCCATTTAAGCCACATCTACATCTGTCTTCGTGTCAGAGAGCCCACATCATTTCACCCAACATCACATTATCCTCATGTCAGAGCCCCATCCTTCAGCTAATCTACTATGCCCTGTGTCAGAGCCACATCCATTTTAGCCACATCTACATATTATATTAGTATTATATATTATTATTCTATTATTATGTATTATATATTATTATTATTGAATTATTCATACAATATAATAATGAATAATAAACTAATAATTTCTTCAATGCAAATAATCAGTGTAGAGCTGCAGCTTTACTGGATGTAAACCTTTGGATCGGTAGGAGACCCATTTGGAGGAGTGCAGAAATAATCCGTTTCCTTATCTCCCATGCTCCCTAAAGTACCAACCCCGAGAACCAACCCACCTTCTTCTCTTTGTAACATTGGCCTTCTCTAGGTTGCAGCCACGCACTGGGGGAATAATCTGGTTTGACTCCACTGTAACGGTCGCGCCTGGCTCAGTGCTATGGAATTCTGGGAACTGTAGTGTTTTGAGACATGAGCTTCTCTTGCCAGAGACACTGGTGGCCTTGCAAACTAAATAAATTATTACATTATATGATTATTAGTTGCAGTGCTTTGTTCTCCTTTGGTACCACTGCCTCCAGCCTTGAGGAGAGGCAGAAATAAATTGTTTTTATTATTAAAGAATATAATAATAAATAATAGAGAATATAATCAATATAATTTCTTTCCTGCCTCTCCTCAAGGCTGGAGGCAGGGTGCCTTGGTTCTCCTTTGGGTATCCTGCTCCAGCCTTGAGGAGATCAGGAAGAAAATTATATCATTATAAAGTAATAGTAATGCAGCCTCCATTCTTGAAGGGAGTACTGGCAAGCACAATAAGAGCAAAATGCTGCGCAGTAGCATCAGGGGAAATTTGCCACCTTGGAGGTTTGGGGTGGTGGTGTACCAGGATGGAAGCAAAGTTGCATTCCACACCAGATCAATTTAAATTGAAATTGAAGTGGGCTTGTAAACAATCTTTGTGAATTTGCTTGTTACCGAATTCACAAAAATCAGGAGTCACTTTGGATTGAGTTTGGATCTGGCTTGGAAGTACTCCCTATAGAAAGCAATCATGTGTGATAATAAAGCACATTTTAATGTGAATTCGCATGGTTGGACCAGGAGTGACTCTGGATTGGAGCTGCAAAACCTGTTGTCTGATAAGGGCCAATATCATCTGCCTAAATGGCTTGAGACCTTAATACCTGAAGGAATACCTTTTCCTGTACAATATTTGCCTATTTGAGGACAAAGGTCTCTTGAAAGGACCCTCCTCTGTGTTCCAACAGTGACATGCCTACGATATTTCACAGATGGAAACTGGGACATGTTTGGCCAACCAACATCAGGGTGTAGTCAAGATGGCAAAAATTATTAATCAGAAAGAACAGGAACATACCACACAGAGCATACTTGGAAGGACAAGATTCTATCTCTTCCTCTCATCTCCTCCTTGCTGAGTTGAGTGCCAGTTACTTTTTATCTTATCTGTAAACTGCCCTGGCTCTCAATCGAGAAGAAAGGTGGTATATAAATAAAATAAAATAAATTAACAAATAAATTTTGCACCCAGTTTTCACCAAGACAAGTAAGTCAAGATGAAGAGGGAAAGTGGGGGGAAGAGGCAGAGAGAGAAGAGGAAATAGAGCTTGGAAGCTTTTCCCCCCCCTGTCACTCAGCTTTATGGGATTACCTCAAGTTCTAATATTATCAGAGAAGGAGAAAAATGCCAGCAGTTATAATACTCTTGATCTTATTTATTGATAAAACAGATTAAGGCATCACAAGATTTTGATCAACTACTGGACCAAAAACAAGGAAATGATGGATGCCTTTGTGGTGGTGCAATGAGCAAGGCATCTGTTTCTTAGTTTAGCAGATGTTCTTCATTCTTCATTTTGTTAGCACATTCCATAATGACTCAGTCTAAGTTTTCCACGGCTTTGGCTGGTAAAAGAAAGGCAAAATGAAGGGTGAGAATCCAAAAGATGAAGAATTTCTTATGAAAAAGATCAGCACAGACTGTGAAGACAGTTGAAATTTGCCCATTGTTGCATTTCTTATTGGTCACACCAGCACTTGATAAAATAATAATAATAATAATAAAAATGAAGTTTATTTATATTTCCCGCCTCTCCCAAGGATCAATAAAATAATACAATAATACAAATACAATTGATAAAACACTAATTCTGAATTTACCACATTACTATTAGTTGTCTAAAAACAGTTCATCTGTAGCTAATAATCATAGTCAAGAGTGGAACATCATCATAAGCTTTTATATGGAGTCCGATGGATACACCCACCGGAAGAGATCCGTTTTGAGTGCCTTTTTAAAGGCCTCTAAGGTATTGATGAGATGGATCTCTTCTGGTAGGCTATTCCATAATTTTGGAACCGCAGTTGTAAACACCCGATCGGAAGTTATCGTTAACCTAGTATTATAATGTTCTAATAAGTCCTTCCCTGATGTTCTGAGAGTGCAGAGCTCCTTTCACAAGTTTCATTATTCATTTATGTTAAATTTTCTTTTTCTTTCTTTTATTAAGAAAGATCCTAGTTGGAGCAAATATCACCTGCAGGACTTTTCTTAAATGGGCTACAAATTCTAAAACTACAGTTGGCCCTCTGTATCAGCAGCCTTGCCATCTGCGGATTGGAGCATCTATGGATTGGAGCACCTGCGGATGGCCCTGCCCCATTATCATATATAGCATCCACAGGGTGTATGTTCTCTGTAAAAGACACCCCCACCCCCCGGCCCAGATATGCAGGGTCAACTATGCCTGCAGAGTAGCTCTGGTCCTCTTTTTCAGTTGATCAATGTATAAAAAAATGATACTTACACAACTGCATTACAGAACAAACATTGGTTGCCATAAGTATGGCCATCAGAACCACAGTGTGGTTTTAACTCCAAAGTGCACATGTCTCGGGGGTAGCCTTTACAGTCAATCTGTAGTGAGAGAAGCCACAATTTAATAAGTATTTTCCCCTTTGCTTTAGACTAGATTTCTTTGCCCATTCAGCAAAGTAAACAATATAGACTAGGGTTGGGAACTGGATGACCTATGAGCTATATGTGGCCCTTTGTAAGGTCCAGTGTCGGGATCACTTTGATCCCCCAGTGTCCCTGGCAACCTGTAAACTGTATAGATATCTCCTCCATATCAGGGAAAAGCCTGAACAATGGGTTCATATGGGAGAAATAATAATGCTGTGTATCAAATACTCTGAAACTCAAGAACTGCAACCCATCATTGAATAATCTGGCAGTAGTGTTCTGTACAAGCTGTAGTTTCTTAAAGTCTTTCAAAGGCAAGCCTATGTGGAACACATTACAGTAGCTGAATCTGGATTGGGAAAGATTGTGTGATGGTAGATTGCATTCAGAGTCCTGCATCGGGGTGGGAGGGTACTCTAGTAGGGCTTGCAAATAAATGAATATATTCTAAGCCAGTGATTGCCTTGCTCAGACAGGACACAGTGCTGCAAGTAATCTATTTGTTTAATTCAAACAAGAGCTGGCTATTTTTTTTCTTTTTTCTTCTTTCTCTGATCTTTCCTTCTAACTTCCTGTTCCTGGTCTCTCCCCCCACACCATCTTATATCTTGCTATTCTGCATTGTATGTAGTTTTAAATTATTATTATTTAAATTGTTTCACTAAAGCAAGGATGGTCTTCAATACTTGAGGTCTGAGGGCTGCATGTGCCCCTCACTGGACTGCATAGCACTACATCTTCTGCTGTGTTCCCACATCAGAGTTTCTCAATTTTAACTATTTTTGAAGCAAACTGTCCACCTGTACCTACTAGGGGAAGGAGGGAGAGGAAAACAATTTTCCTATGTTCTTGACCATTCCTGCACCATTTCAGTCCCAGGAAAGACCTCTTTTAAACCTTGAAGAGTCATTTTAGAAACCAGGGAGTAAACTGGACATCAGTTCTGGTTTTGAATAAAGCCTTCCCTGAGACAGCCTCCCACCCCATAGGGTTCAAGCATAGCATTTTGTTTGTTTTTTGTTTTTTAAAGATCAATTTCCCTCATAATTGGGGTTGGATGCTCTTTGGGACAATGCATCTCATGGCCATTCTTTTCCCACTCCTGCATTAAGGTTTTCTAAACATAGTTGTGTGTGTGTGAGAGAGGCTGTCTGATTTTCTACAGAATAGTTTTTTTATTTATTACTTCTTGCCTGCTTTGAAAAAATATTACATTTTAATTTTCAGTAATGGCTACATGGCATACATTAGGCAGTGAGAAAATGTAGCTGTCATTTACCTGTGTTTCCTTTGCTTCAATGGCAATATCTAGGACCAAAACAACAAATATGTTAAAGCAATATTGAATTCCGTGGGAGGTCACTGTTTTTACTGCAAAAAAGCTGAATTCACTTGAAGAACATAAGAAAAACCCTACAGGTCCATCACTTTGCTTCTGTTGCGGTTCCCACAGCAAGGCCATGTAGTGGTTGGTGGAGTTTGGGGGCAGCTGAAAAATGACTGGCTATTCACAGAATGATCACAGTTGCCTTGTGGAAAGTTCACAAGCATTCACACTATAGGTTGAGTCTCCCTTATCCAAAATTCTTTGGACCCAGATGTGTTTTGGATTTTGGATTCTTTCAGATTTTGAAATATTTGCATATACATAATGAGTTATCTTGGAGATGGGATTCAAGCCTAAAGATGAAAATCACTTATGTTTTGTATACACCTTATACACATAGCCTGAAGGTAATTTTATACCTAATATTTTAAACAATTTTGTGCATGGAACAAAGTTTGTGAACATTGAACCATTGCAAACACTGAACTATCTCAGCCACTCATGTTTGGATTTTATGTTGAAGTATTTTGGAATTCTGGATAAGGAACACTTAAGATCTTATCACATTAACAAATAAGATGGCTTACTTCTTTCGGCTTGAATTCAGGATCCAGGATGCCCCAGATGTTATCATACCTAAATCGCCACCAATCTAGACAGGATGCTGCTGCCTGGATGCATCCCGGGTAGAAGCCTCACTCAGCCAGCCAATTTTTGAAGTCGGAAGCTTCTTGACTTCGAAAAAACGTTGGCTGAGCGAGGCTTTGACCCAGGATGCATCCGGGTGGTGGCATCTTGCCTAGATCAGTGGCAATTTAGGTATGATAACATCTGGGGGTATCCTGGATCCTGAATACACAGAGAGAGAGGGAGGGAGGGAGGGAGGGAGGGAGGGAGGGAGCTCTGTGTTTTCCAATGCCCCATAATGTCTAGCTTTTATGCTGTGACAGCCATATGAAAACCAAAAGAATGTGGCTGGCATCTTGTTAGTGATATACATCAGCAATACAACAACATCTGTGTTCTTACAGTTGTTGTAGAAGGGGAAATACACTGACTCCCTCATGGCATGCCCTTAACCCCTCTAGACCCACTTTTCTACTGTGTGAGCCCTATGGTAAGGCCATATAGTGGTTGGTGGAGTCTGGGGACAAGTGAGAAATGACTGGCCATGTCCCTATAGCCAGATGCATAATGGTGACACAATCCTCTGGGATTTTTGGAAGACCCTACTGGGTCATATTCAACTATGAAGAAACAGTCAGATGCTTCTTGGCCATCCCCTGCCCTACTCTATCCCTGACACAGCTGTGTTGAGAGGAGGCAGGAAGAGGAGGCAGGAAGACTCTTGTGAGTGAGATGGAATGGAGCTCCTAGGAAGAAAATTCTGCTTTGCTTCCTGCCAGAGGATAATGCCACTCTTTCCCATGCAAGAGTGGCAGCAGATATTTTTGCACTGTAGCTCCCACAGTTCTGTTCCTGTTGGCTATGGCTGGAAGGTGCAAACCAACAGACTATGGAGGGCCACATGTTTTCTGTATGTTCATTTTCTTGCACACAATCCCTGACCTATAGAACTGTTTCTGATTAATAGAACTACAGAATATCTGTTGATGATTATTTTCCTTTCCAATATGGAAAGTATCGTGTGAGAACAAGATTTGACAGGTCTCCAACAAAAGAAAACTTTCTAACAATACATGTAGCTTACCTGAGTAGAGGAAGAATAGTGTCAGACTGAGGAGAAGAAAGCCTATGGTCTTCATGATTCTGCTGTCGTTGTGCTGCCTGATTCTTTACTAGCACTTGTCCAGATCCTCAGACTCTGCTGGCAAAGATATGGTCTAACACCTGATCCTTTCCCCATGTATATAGGTGTGACTTTGTGACCTTGATGACATCACTCTTCTCAAATTAAATATTGTATTGGAAATTTGATAAGCCCTCGAGGTGAGTTGTAACACCTTAACGATTCCTTATCTGTGTATTGAACAGGTGGTGTCTGGCTGGTTAGCAAACATTATAAAAAGCACTTCTGTTTGTTATAAACCACAACACATAATAAAAAGGATATGATGAAGGTGTATACAGTGTACCCTAGAACTTCATTTAAAAGCAATAGTAATTAAGGATAGTACACAAATTCTGGTACTGATAAAATTTTCTCGATAAAACTAATGTAATCACACCACTCCCAAAGCAAACATGCTTTTTCTTGTTACTATCCTATTGGTGTTGGCATTTTGTCAACTCAGCTAGTGGTCTCATCAAACTGAAAAGTCTGCCAGGTATATGGATCTTGATTCCACTTAATTATGGAGCAAGGATAAAACAAAAGAAAACAATGCTAAAGAACTTATAAAATCCCAGCAGGCATTACTGTGTTCCTATAGGCTGGCTGGATGAGAGAATAGGCAGTGGAGCGGTCAGAGCTTTCACAACAGACTACACTCTTGCCTTTCACCAGGGGATGGGTCCTTCTTTTATAAGAATTAAAGTACAGTGCTTACATTGACCCATGGATAAGTCGACTCAGGTTTTTCGGTCAATTTTTTTGCTCAGTTTTCTAGACTTATACAGAGGGCCCCTAGTATCCACTAGGATTTGGTTCCAGGAACTCATGTGGATACCAAAATCCATGGATGCTTGAGTCCCATTAAATACAATAACACAGTGAAATTGTGTCCTTTATATAAAATCCTCACATTATCCTTCTGTTTCTCCTCAGAGGTTCCTGTCTGTTTTGCCATAAAATAGCAAAACCAAAATTTGCTTTTGGAATTTTTATTATTTTTGAATATTTTCAAGCTGTGGATGGTTGAATCCATGGATGAAAAAAATCAGTAGATGCAGAGAGCCAACTGTAAATGAGTATATACAGTAATTATTTTGGCTTGTAGTGTTTCCACTTCAGTCAGTCCACTCTTCTGTCCGTACCCACAACTACCTGCAGTTCCCTTTTCCTGAAATAACTCCTTGTACCCTAGAGGCACCAGATTCTGTCTAATCCTGGAAGCTAAGCCATCTCAGCCTTGGTTAGTACTTGGATGGGAGACCATCAATGAATACCAGGTGGTATAGGCAGTATTTCAGAAGAAGAAACTGTCAAAACCATCTTAGAGTATTCCTTGCCTAAGAACAACCCTGTGAAATTTATGGGGTTGCCATATGTCAACAGGTGACTTGAAGGCATATATACACATGATTAAAAATCAAGCTCCAAATGCTGTCTTACAGTGTGAGAAGTCTGCGCACCAGGTGGAAGGGAGTAAAATAATGGCAGAAATTGGAAAGACAACTTTTTTTAGCACAACTTTTGCCGGACCATTGTTATTGTCTTTATATTGTGGTGAGGGCCATAGCCAGCAGTAGTGTCTTTCTGTTGTCAAGTGAAACCATGGCTTTTTGCTAGCTCCTTTGGGTCCAGTTGATTACATCCAAATCTACAGATATGCACTATTTTAAATGGCTTTACATTTTTAAATGGTTGTTTTTACTCGTCAGATTGTCATGCACACAGGCTTACTTTAGTTCAAAAAGCTGAGCTTCAGTAGTAAATCAAAAAGCTTTATTCATAAACCAAAGATGTTTCCAGCAGTTGTATGTTGTTAGGGCTGAGAAACCATCATTAACACAGTTAATTAAATTAAATTAAATCATACAGTAATTCAAATTTTGAGCAGGGTGACATGCTCATTAAATCAAACAAGCCTTTTCCCCATTTCCCAATGACTGTCTCTTCTTTCACCCCTTACCATCCATTTTCATGTGAGCTACCTTGAAGCTACCAGCACAAACTTGCCTTCCTTCCACATCTGCTCATTAACCACCTCAGGAATGTGAGCAACAGCCTCATCAATTTCCTTGGAAAGTTTCTTTGGGGGGGGGGGTGTCCTGAGAAGCTGAGAGAGTGTGATTTGCCCAAAGTAACCCAGTGGGTTTGCATGGCTGAGCTGGGATCTGAACCCTGGTGTCACATTGTCCTAGTCCAATACTCAGGCCACTACACCATGCTGAACCCTCCACTGCACTTAAAGGTACAGTACTCAGTTATTATTTGTTGTTGTGTTAGGGAAACATTCCCAATATGTTCATTTGAAAGGAGTGTCCTTGAGTGAAGATACGAGAAACCGAAATCTCCATAGGCAATACGCACTTTATTGATTGGCCAAGACGACAGCACACCAGCAGATGGTGATAAAATGGCTGCCGCGCCCAATAGCCATTTCCAAAATTTTTATAGTAAAACACAGTTCATTGTTTACATAGCATTAGATTAATTGGTTATTTAGCACACACATGATTATACAAAAGGCAGTTAATTGGCTACTGTCTAAACAACAAATGATTTGTTGCGTTCACTGTCCACGCAATGGTCACACATTTTCTTATTGGCTCTACACTTGCTATTACATTTGCTTGGAGTCTGGAATGCAAAGAGATACTAGCTAGGATGATCTTGTTCCCTTCAAGGCCACAGCAAAGGGAGAGCATTGTATTCTCAAAGCTCTGGCGAAGGGAGGGTGAGTGCGTGCGTGTGATGTGAGTGTGTACGGTGTACACACACAGGAGCAAAAGGTAGGGGGCCATCATAGCCCATGTACACTTTACTCTGTAGCTCAGTCTATGAGTCTACTGTAACCACTGATTCTTTTGCAAAGCCATGTACAGAAGCAGAAAGCATTATTATGTCCCTCTCAGTTGTGTACCTTCAACTTGTTTCCAACTTATGGAGAAACTAAAGCAAACCTATCCTGGGGTTTGCTTGGCAAGATTTGTTCAGAGGAGGTTTGCCATAGCTTTCTGCTGAGGAAACTGAGAGAGTGTGACTTGCTTGAGGTCACCCAATAGGCAGGGAATCGAATCCTGGTCTCCAGAGTCCTAGTCCAATACACAAACCACACAAAGCTACATCCCAACCTTTTATCCAGGGAGAATGTCAAAATGTCCTCCATTTTGAGCATGACTGAGAAACATGAATTTATATTGTTTTTTATTAATGTTTTTGGCTTTTCGTTGGTCGTGTCCTCCATTTTTCTTGAACATCCTACAAGTTGTCCTGCATTTTGTCCTACATTTTGAGGGGCTACCAGGGGTACTACAGATGATCCAGCTGAGTCATTGTATGATATAGTTAGGGAGGTTCATTACAGTCTTTATAGTCATGTTCCCTTCTCTCCTTTCCTCTATATTCATGGAAGAATAGAGGGAGCCATTTCCTCACCTTCCCCTTGGTTTTTTTAATTTTATTTTTCTTTATTAATGTTTTATTACAAGTGTTTTTAAAAACATAGGACAGTACAACTTATCCACCTTACACATATAACAACCTTTCCTAATCTTTTCAATCATACATTCTTTCTCACACACTAAAATTAACTTCCTAATGTTTGTAATTTTCCAGATATCTTTCGTTCTAATGTAATTATTAATGTTCCTCATTTGTTTCATTATCAAACAGTTTCTACTTAGGACCTTTCTTGCATTGTTTCACAAGTGTTTTCATATCTATATAGTTAAACAGTTTGCTAAAATAAAGAAAAGAAACAATCTCTATGCATATTTGGTTTTTCTTAAATTTTGCTTACCCTTAATTTGCTATTTCGATGTATATTCCAGTATATATTTTAAATAAATAGCAAACGTCGTAATGTCATTTAAATTTACAAAGAAGCTATAACATAAAGGTAATTTGGTTTAAACCAAATTACTTTAAAAAGGGTAATCCTGGTTTTTCATATTGATTATTCACACACACACGCACACACACACACACAGACTATTTTCCATCCCTCTTACTGGAACAACAATGTCTGTTTAAATATAAATATTGTTAGACCAGTATCCAGTGTCAGTTGCTTCTTTTTAATCACTTCATTTTATAGTATAAGAAATGTTATTCAGAAACATTCAATTAATATAGGTTTAACCAAAAAGACTTACTTTAAAAGAACACTTTCAAAAAACAATTATTATTTAAACTAGTGGATGCAATGAGCAGTAGAGAGTGCTTTTAAGTCAAGCTTCAACTCTTTGCCAGCCTACCTTCATTGCACTCAGTAGGGGTAGACTGTGGGGATATGAAATGGCTTCTTCTTCTTCCTTGGCTGTGCAACAAGCAACATAACAAGTTATATTCAACATTGTGAAGAGCAATGGGAACTAGTTGCTTCTCAAACAGTGCACTGAATAAGGGGAACAAATTACTTTTCAAAAGTAACACTCCTAGATCTGTTATTTACAATAGGGTTGCCCAGGCTTGGGTCCCCAAATGTTGTTGGATTTTGACTCCCAGAAGCTCCAGACAGATTGCCTTGTGCTTTGGAGTTGTTGAATAACAACATAAAGGAGCACATAAAGGTAGGGTTGCCATAACCCGGCTGCACCCGGGAATTTCCCGATTTTGGGGTCCCTGGGCCCTTCCCGGCACGGGTACAGCCCAAAAACTGGGACCCCCCCCAGTTGCAGCCGAGTTGCTGCGGCCTGCAGGGCCTCGCTGCCCTCCTCCTCCTCCTTGGGGAGGCGGGGAGGAAGAGGAGGGCAGCGAGGCCTGCCTGGGGCGGAGGAGGTGTCTCCCCCCACGCCTGCACCACCCTCCTCCTCCTCGCCCCCAGGCTTCGCGCCCGCCCACATGGAGGAAGCGAAGACGGACGGAGCCTGCACCTCTTGCATGCGGGCACACGGGGAGGAGAAGAAGAGGGGGCAGAGGAGGCGGGGGAAGGTGGCGCAGCGGCGCGGAGAGGCGGGGAGGGTGGCGTGCCAGGGCGCAAGAGGCACTGGCTTCATCCGCCTTTGCCTCCCCGCGCGGCCACGCCACTCACCTCCTCCTCCTCTGCCCCCTCTTCCCCAGGCTGCGCGGCCGCGTGGAGGAGGCGAAGCTGGAGGCGGTTCGCCTCTTGCGCGCAGCCGCACACCACCCTCCCCACCTTGCACGCAACCGCTTGCCACCCTCCTCCTCCGCCCTGTCTGCCCCAGCCCCCAGGCAAATGAAGGAGGGGGAGAAGGAGGAGGTGGAGGAGGAGTGGGAGGAAAAGGAGGAGGGAAAGGAGGTGGTGAGTGAGTGGCCAGAGAGGCCTCAAGGTGAGTTTTTTGGGGGTGCTTTTAATGCTAACAAGTCTCCCTTACTTTGACAGTGATAGTGTGGTGGTGATGATGATGATGAAGATGATATGAGTGGGTCAGCTTGAGAGGCATGCATGCACTGTTTCAGAAGCTGAGAGAGTGTGACTTTCCAAAGTGCCTTTTCTGTGTGGTTTTGGTTCTGAGGCAAGGTAAATTGCTGTGATTTTTACAAACTGATGCACAGTGAAGAAAAACCAAAGTCCCTTGACACACACTTGGTGCAAGAACGGTAAAACCACCTTGACATGTTCAATATGCATAGCCATGTTAAACCAAGAGGTTTGGTTATGGAATAAGCCTCTGATGCAAGAGGCCATGTTCAGTAAAGCCATGTGAAATGCCCAAATATGCTGTTGTGTGTGTTTTGGAATGGAGGTCGGGAGTGTTTTGCCAGAAAGGAAAGTCCATTTCTGCCATCTGTCTAGGAATAATACCCAAATGTCCTCCATTTTGATCATGCCTAAGAAACAGGCATTTATATTAACATTTTAAAAAAAAACTATCAATTTTTTTCACGTGTCCTCCATTTTTAAAAAATTGTCCTACATTTGTCCTACATTTGTTCTGGTTTGGAGGTCCTGACTTATGGCAACCCTACATAAAGGAGCCAATATATTGTTATATTTCCAGTCCCACAATTGTAAATATAACAATATATAGACACCCACACAATATATATGTGTGTGTGCATACAACAGTATAAGAAAAATAACAATATAATGGGGCCCAATAATTGGAAAACTCTGATATAAAAGAATGATGGAGGGAAGGCCACAATAGTGAAGTCAAGGGAACATGCAATACCAATAGCATGCACTAGATGCCCCCACTGGACTACTTAAACACTTTAACAGATACAAAATAAACTGCTCAAAGGTGCTTACAGTATTTCCCCTCCCTTGGATTGATGAATGTTTAACTAGAGCAGTCTGGAATAGCAAAGGTCCAATCAATAGAGCTATTGAAATAGAACATGTGTGCTTCATAAATTCTTATCTGAAACCAAAACATGTGCCTAGGGGTTTCCTGCCTGAGTCAGAAGTGCAAAAAATTAAATTAAAAATAAAAATGTTCGTGAATGACATTTCAACAAATTCTTGGGGTTTAGTATTTTGTGTGTTCTGCTCTTGCCTAGAACCTTATCCCTTTCTATTTGCTTTTTCCTTATGAATGCAAAATGATTCATACAGTTTTTTCAAGGATCTATTTATTCATTTTATGTGTATATATTTAAGAAAAGAGTTCAGAAAACCAGAGGTATCTGCAATAAAGACATTATGTACATCATGTAATGGAGTACTTCCTAACAGAAAAAAAAATGTATAGAAATCTAGCATATGTCTGGAGTTGTCATGCTCTCTCAGCCTCAAAGGAAGACAATGGCAAACCTCCTCTGACCAAGTCTTGCCACGTGAACCCCAACCGGGAAGAACCTGCTGGAAATCCCACCTTCTAAATATGTTACTACATCCTAGATGGCCTTCTCAGTAGCGGCCCCACAAATCTAGAACAGTCTTCCCGAGGAGATCCGCCTTATCACCCCCCTGGAAACATTTAAAAAGAGGCTTAAAACTTTCCTCTTCTGTCAAGCCTTCCCCTCTGGAAAATGAAGTTGTGTATTTTGATCCCATCAGCTCTCTGCCTCACCCTATTCAATGACTGTTTTAGATTTGTATAGTGTATATTGTGTTACTGGTTTTTATCTATTTTTATGATGTGTTTGTAACTGGTTTTAATTCTGTGTAAACCACTTTGATCTTTTGGAAAAGCGGTATATAAATAAAATTTATCATTATTATTATTATTATTATTATTAGTTACCCTTAGGGTTGCCATATGTCTAGGGTTGCCATCCCTGGGGACCTCCAAACCGGGAAAAATGTAGGACAAGGTTTAAAAATGTAGGGCATTTTTTAAAAATTCCCTGGCCAGGAAATTAAAAAAAAAAGGTCTTACATTTTTAAACCTTGTCCAAGGCCTCACTGGGGCCTGGGTGACAACGTCCCCCAAGCCCATGCCAGGCCTCGGAGGACTCTGCGATTGCGGAGCCCCATCCAGGGCCTGACAAGGGCTTGGGAGGCAGCGTCCCCCAAGCCCATGCCAGGCCTCGGAGGACTCCGCGATCGTGGAGCCCCATCCAGGGCCTCACTGGGGGGGGGAATCCCGGGGGAATCCCCCGCCTTCCCGCGCACCTGTGCCACCTTCCCCCACCTCCTCTCCCCCTCCCCGCGTGGAGGAGGTGCTGCCTCCGTCCACCTTCACCTCCTCCGTGCGGCCTGGGGGAGAGGGGGCAGAGGAGGAGGGTGGCGCGGGTGCGCGGGGAGGCGCCACCTCCAGCTTTGCCTACTGCGCCCCAGGCAGACCTCTCTGCCCTCCTCTTCCTCCCCACCTCCCCGAGGAAGAGGAGGAGGGCAGCGAGGCCTGCCTGGGGCTGCACCCGTACCGGGAGGGGCTCGGGGCCCCCAAAATCGGGAAATTCCCAGTTGCAGCCGGGTTATGGCAAGCCTACATACGTCAGAAACAGCTTGAAGGCACATAGCGACAACATATCAAGGATAAAGCCTCTAGCCTTCCCCAGAGTTTCCTAAAGCTCCTGTGTTTCTGCTTTCAGGGGAGTATATTTTTGATCTGCAGTGAAACCCCAATGTATTGTATACTGTTTGCAGTCTTAAGTGTTATAATCCACCATGAATAGATTTTGCAGGTTATCAGTATGCAAAGGGATCTTGTAGCATCTTTGAGATGAACTGTGCAAAAGAAGTTGTAGCATAAGCTTTTGAAGATTTAGGTCTACTTCCTAAAATGAAGAATTATGGAGATAATGTGGCTCTGTATGTGTTCTATTAGTAATAAATAGATGTTAAATCTCCCTTATCTGGAATTCTGAAAAATTCCAAAAACTAAAACATTTTCCATGGCTGAGATTGACACCTTTGCTTTCTGATGGTTCAGTGTACCCAAATTTGATGCATGCACAAAATTATTTAAAAAAATACTATTATAAAATTATCTTCAGGCTATGTGTATAATGTGTATATGAAACCAAAATGAATTGAATTTATCTCATCATTTATATATATGCAGATACAGGTATTGCAATATCCAAAATACCTTTGGTCACAAACATTTCAGATAAGGGAGGCTCAACCTGTACCCAGTCATCCCCCCTCCCCACAAATGCCATCTGTTTATGAAGTTTTGCATATGTCAAAGTGAAATAGGATTTATAATTTCTGTCATTGTAATGTGATTCAGGTGTTAAGGTCCAAGGTTGGTAAAGGTGCTTTGCTTATTTATTGATAAAATAGATAAAGCTATTGCAAGATTTTCATCAGCTAACAGAGTACAGTACTAGCAAAGGGAAGAAGAGCTTGATGCTGTTACATAGACATGAAATCAGATGGGGAATCTTGAGCATGCGTGTGCCTTAGTCTTGTGAATCTTCATATTTCCGGCATTTTCCCAGGTACCTCAGTCTAAGCCTTCTACCGCTTTTGCTAATGAGAGAAAGACAAAGCCAAGAACATGGTGTGAGAATTTCAGAAGATCCAATCTCTTTTATTACTTGACAAGTAGGAATGACATATTACTAAGTAGGGTAACTTGAGCTTTGGAGGAACAGGTGACTTGCTATATTTTATACTAGCACTAACATTTGGGAGAACATCATCCTTCTCATTCATCTGTGCCAGAAAACTCTAAGTATGGTTGTTTTATTTGCCCCACATTTCCCTCCAAAGTAATGCTGCATCTAAACTGCAGAATACGTAATGCAGTTTGATGCCACTTTAACTTTTCATGGTTCAACAATCCACTGAGAGAGGCAGGAAATACAAATAAATCTTATTATTATTATAATTATTATTATTGCTATGTAATTCTAGGATTTGCAGTTTTATGACATATTTAGATCTCTCTGTTGGAGAGCGACAAATCTCAGTATTTCATAGGATAAAGTGGTGTCAAGCTGCATTAATTCTGCAGTGTGGCAGCAGCCTGGATATCAAAATGATTTATGAAAATTAAAACAAATTCAGATTAAAAAGAAATACAAGAAGTTATTAAAATATAATTCAACAATCCATAGAAAATAAGTCAGTTCAACAGATAAAAGATCACACTATTAAAAGTTGTTGTAGTGAGTTCCTAAAAGCCCATTGGAATTAAAAAAAAAATCACTTGATAATGGAAGGATAGCAAGAATAGCAGCCTACATCTTAAGGGAAATTTATACTCACATATATGCATTGCAGAAAGAGCACTGGTTACTATAGGTTTTCCCATTAGAACCACAATGGGGCTGGTACAGCATGGTACATACATCTTTTGGATACCCACGACAGTAATTCTGCGGACAAAGTAAATGGCATATTTAAAAGCCTGGGTGGGTAAAATGCAGCCTCAAAGCAACAAGCATACCTCTGGGATACACAGTGGTGTCTCTTGGTCCCTTAGTTCACTTGACACTTTCAAAATTATGTCCCCTAAACGGCATCTCACATTTCCAGAAACCTCTGAGACGTACAATTTGCTATTTTTAATAGATTTTTATACACCCCCCATTGGTAATTTCAGGATGGTTTGGGTTTTTTTAAAAAAAGAAAGAAAAGAAAAGCCCTTTTCTGGCCTCAAACATGTTTAAGATTACATATTGAAATTGCATATCATTGGCCATCTGCCAACAAAAGCTCTACTACAGGAAGGATCTTAGGTATTTTTTGCATTTAGCACATTTTTATGCTGTCTTTCAATTATATATTTTGTGAAATTTGCCAAAACAAACAAACAAATTAAAATATACTTGCAATAGATAAACATATAAACATCTTTATCCTACTCCTTTTTAAAAAAACAAAACAGTGTGCCATATCTGACAAAACAAAAACAAAAACCCAAATATACTAAGTTCAAGCAATTACAGGGGAAGAGATTTTTAATAAAGGTAAATAACTGATATACTCACAGGGAGGTTTTTTGCTTCAGTGGCCACATCTAGAACCAAAAATACTGTGTTAAATGTTATAAAACAACCCATCTAAGTCTATTGGATAAATTTCTCTTGTTTTGGAGGCAATAGGAAAGAAAGGTACAAAGGGTACATTATTTTACACAACTTGGATTTAATTTATTTCTTGTGCTGATAGCATTATAGATGAATTTAGTATACCAACGTCTCAAGTACATTTATGGAATGATCTAGTGCGTTAACAGCTAACTTTAATATATAACATTTTAGTAGGGCAATGGAACACTGAAATATGAGTTTCATATATAAACTTACAAAAACTATTGTATAGATTGCAATGAACTTTTTATTCTTTATCTGATAATGTTTCCTCTCCTTAGGTGTAACTATAATGTGTGAGCATGTAAATGTGTGCTTGTATAGGAAGGAAAGTTTAAGAAGTAAGTAAGTAAGTAAGTAAGTAAGTAAAGTTAGCTGAGAAGGACTAAACATGAAGGAAAAGTGCAGTTCCTCCTCACTTCTTTCCTTCCAAGACGCAAATCAGAGCAGTGATTTGACTAACCAGGTTTCTTCCCTGCTGTCACTAGATTTATTTGTCCATTTGGTGTAATTGATAGTTTGGTAGATAGGAAGACGATGAAAACTATGAAACCCTCTTTAAGTAATACTAATTAAGCATAGTTATGTTTTCATACAACCGATTGGAAATACAAACTAAACAACAAGCCAGTCTTGTTAAACTTCCACCTATGCTATATGGGCTTAGAAATACACTGCAGGGCCACTTTGTAAGTAATGGGAGCCATGCACAACTAATAAGAAATGACTGTGTGCAGTGGCCATATTAATGTTTGAAGCCTGTTCACTGTACAGAATGTATAGACTCATTCCTCCAGGATGACCCCCTTACATTCATTGTGATTCTTGAATGAAACTCTTCTTCCCTTCTTGTAGACACATGCAATCATTTTCTATGGAAGCCACTTTGATAATGCTCATGGATCACTTTGTTTATTTCAGATATGGAGCATATCATGTACTATGAATCCCCAAAGACAAAGCTCTCCAAATAGGAAAGCTTTGTGATTCAAAATCTGGCTCACCTGCATACAAGAAGAACACCATCACAGCAAGGAGCAGAAAACCGCCTAGATGCCTCATGTTTCTGTTGATAAGGGCTAGTCCAGTGTAATGACAGTCTGCTCAGTTGTAGATGTTTCTCAGATCCCAAAGGCTCAAGTGAAGTCTATAGTTCTCCCATGTTTTCCCCACATATATATATATATATATAATGCCCCTGGAGCCTTGATGAGGAAATATTCTTCTCCTAAATAATCATTGCATGTGAAATTACAAAGTACTGTGGTCAGCTGTACCAATTTCAAAGCTTCCTCATTTTGGTATGAAATACGATCAATATGATGTAATGAGCTTATTGGCAAACAATGAGTACAGTAGCTTATTGCTCTTAACCACCAAGTAATAGCAAATGTATATATAAAAAAGCTTCATGGACAAATTATATACATTACTGTTTAGAGAACATAAAAAGAAATGGGGAGATAAAACAGGAAGACCTCCCCTCACTTATCACTACCGACTACAATGAGTGGCAGCTCATGGCTTCCATGATAGTGGCTTGGTAAAGTGGCTTGCCACTCTGGTTTTTCATCCAAACTTTAAATGAACTAAGGTGTGAAACCTTAGTCAGCTTCAGCACTTTGGGTAGCTCCTTTAAACCTTGAACCCCAGAGTGGATGTACTGTCCTTCTAAAATTGTAGCCACCAGCTGCCATAGCTACTTTGGTGGACTGCCAGGTAATAGGACTAATGTGCCTAACCAGCTAGAGAGGAAAATAGAGCCCTGTTTGCTCTTATTTCTATCCTGCTGTTTATGGCAAATACAAGCCTTTTTCTTTCTTGACTGGGTCAGTGCCATCATCCAATTAAAAATGTGATTCACATATTGGAACTAGAGATTCCATCTAAACATTAGGAAGAATTTCTGGATGGTAAGAGCCATTGGACAGTGGAATATGTTGCCTTGGAGTGTGGTGGCATCTCCTTCTTTGGAGGTTTTTAAACAGAGGCTGTAAAGCCATCGGTTGGAAATGTTTTCATTGTGCATTCCTGCATGGCAGGGGGTTGGATTGGATGGCCCTTGGGAGTATCTTCCAACTCTATAATTCTATGACTCTGGGGAAAAAACACATATTAGGCATATTGTGGATAGTGCAGGAAACACCTATGCCATCATAGGTTCTTTACAAATGCAACCATCACAAATAGTTTGGAATAGTTTTAAATTCTTCAAGTGCATATCCACAAATATAGAAGCCTTCTTGTGTAGAGGATTTTTTTAAATGCATAGTCCTAACCCAGCATCCCTAACTGCTGCTGCTGATACTACTACTACTACTACTACTAGTAGTAGTACTGTCAAAGCTTCAAAGTCACAACATAATAATATAAAATAAAATTGTAATTTAATTATTTAATTTAATTATGTCACTTCCAAGTCCAGGAAAGCTTTTTAAAAACTGAACAGACATTGCTGCTTTAGATTTTTTGCATACTAAAAGAGTACTAACCTCTGGGACATATCTGCTAAGAACCAGTAAAAGCACATTAAAAGAGTGCCCTCCAATTCAGTCCTCCAAGAAAGAGCCTACTGTGGTTCTGGCTTACACTGAGCCATTCATGAAAATTAGAAGTTCATAGTCCCCAGTCAATGATCCTGTGAATTTGTCTGTTGGAAAATGTGATTGGGCAGAACCTAAACAATCAGCATCAGCTAGGAAAACCTCTTGCTAGGATTCTGTCTTTTTACTGAATGCATTAAAAAGCTATGATGGCGCAGAGGTAGTCTCTTTTTCCTATGAAGTTCAACTATGGTCTCTTATAGAGTAGATGGCATTCATCAATGTCATTTGCTGCCTGTGTCTCAGAAAAATCCTGTCCACAACCAGTGAACTGAACAGGGGAGAAAAGTGGGCAGTGAATGTAGCCATTATAAGTTTACAGCAAATCAGCCATTCCCAGATAACTCTCGTGCTTTTCAAAGACCAGATCAGGCCTGTTGTATATTTGGTGCCAGATACCAACTGCGGCAAGGGCAGTCCCATAGTTGTCACAGCAGGTGTGATCTCCTGCACAAGCAAGAAGCTTATCTTAAGTAGTTACTTTCAGGAATTAATTTATTTTTTCCTTAAGTTGATATTATGGCCACACTGTATCCTCAGTTATGCAAAAGCATCTCATTTTTGCAATGTTTGCTTCATCTCTTGTGACAACCACTTCTTGCTGTAAATTGCCATATAACCCAACATGATCTTACAATTTTTGTGATTTTGTGATATATATTTTTTGGACAAGGATTACAAGAAGCCTAGTGTTTTCATGGTATGTATATACTAAAATATGTAAAGACAAGTGGGATTTGCAACATAATGTTGCGGTACAGAATACAGACAGAATGTTCCTGCTATTCAGCCATTCAGCCATGCCCCCTGTTTCCTTTTTCTTGCAGTGCCAACAATTGTAGCTTGCCAGCATTCCATATCTAATAATGTAACCCAAAGAGCCCAGATATGTGAGAGTATTTATAGGATCAGCACAAGAATACCTATTGCTGAGATGCTGCTTCATGCTTGAATGTGTTGTTCCACAATGATATTCTTGATACTGAGTTGTATTTATTAGGACTGTGAACAGAAGTCAAGATTTAGGAGATTATTGCACTGGTGTCCATAACTTCCAATTGCGTCCCAGAAACGTTCTGTAAACTAATGATATAGGAATGAGTGTTACTGCATTTGACTTGTAATAGCATGATGTTAACATGAAGACAATGAATACTATCACACCCTTTGCTGTTCTAGTGGTAATGGCGCTCAGGTCAATTTGTAACATGTTTCTTTTTTGTGCATGTGTACTGTTGCTGTGAGGTTTCTAGTACAGCAAAAAACAACACCTTCCCCCTCAGTGTTGGCATCTGAAGAGACGCCAACAAAATGTTTTGGTCACGATCATGCATTGTTTTTTTCCTCATTAACATAACTCAATAATGGCTATATATATAGGGGGGAAATTACTTGTGTCACCCTCCTCATGTCACCACTGGAAGAAGAGTAGAGTTTGGGGATGGATGTTCTAGGGCAGGCGGGCAGGAGGTAGTCCTGACCAATCAGAACACAAGGACGGATTGAGACCAGTAGGATTATCACATACACATCACATAGCGATCATGTCAACTATGAATGGAATTTTCCTGTTTTTGACCAGAAACAGGAGGTTGCTGGAATGGGTACAGGATGAGTATTTAATGAGAATGGGGCTGTGTGATAAGATTCTTTCTGTTCAGGTTATATCCCATGCCCAGCCTGGTAGGAAAACCCTGTGTGATAATCTTAGAGTCTTATCACATGAGAAAATAAAATAAAAATGGAGTGAGAGAATAACTGTTTTCTCCATGCCTTTCTGCATGTTGTCTCAGCATTTCCGTTCTCTTCCTGAGAGAGACAGTGATAGAAATGTGCATTTTGTCAAATGGATTTTTCCAGCACGGCAAAAGGCATGCTTTTATTACTGTCTCCCTCAGGAAAAGAATGGAAGTGCTATGACGGCATGTGGAGAGGCATCGAGAAGGCTGCTACTCTTTGGATGTGTTTTAGCTTTCTTTTCTCATGCAATAAGGCCCTCAGTTCATAGCTTGTTATGGATGACAAATTTGGACGGTGGTTCTATTTGGCTTGCCTTCAGTCCAAACAGAAGTTCTACTTTAGGAAACCCAAAAACATTGTGTTGCTTGATGATCACAAGGAAGTGAACAAATAGCAATAGCTTCCCCTTTTGTATGTGGCAACACTGCATGATATTTGCAAGTGGGGTAGCTGTTTCTTTCAAGGTCTGGAACATGACAAGGTCCCATTGTCAGTTGAGTAGCTGTTATTCTCTTCCATATTGTATAAAACCATCTTGCAGAGCAGCTGGTGTTTTATGTAACCAGGCCTTTTCTTTCTCGTGGTTATCAGAACAATATGCTGCTTCAGCATTTGACCTTCAAAGGCAGGTCTGGTGCATACCTTCCAATGTTTCACATTTGAAAAATGGAACGCAAGTGAGCAAACAAGGTCAGAGTCTGGTCAAGATGGCAAAAGTTATTAATAAGGAAGAATACACAAGCTAGAAGAGGCTGCATTCTTTGCTTTTGCCTTAGCCTATTGGGAAGGGCAAGAATTTACCACCACCCCTGCCTTCTTCCCCCTGTTGAGTTAACTGAGTGTAAATTACTTTTGTACTTTGAACTCCATTTGCAGCAGTTGAGGTAAACTGAGAACAAAGGGGTAAGGAAAGAGAAAGTGGGACATTTTAAAAGCAGGTGAAAATTAGCTGGTGAAAGCAGATTAATCAGGACTGTCCCTGATGAACTGGGGCGTATGGTAGATGACATTTGATCATAGCTTTCTGTGTTCAGCTTTAAGGCTAATAATAATAATAATAATAATAATAATAATAGATTTATTTCTAGCCCGCCGAATCACAAAGAATCAGGGCGGGTTACAACAATAAAATACAACAAATTACAATAGAGTTAAAAAACCAAACCCTACACCTACCCCCCCATTCCCAGTACTAAAACAGAATTAAACAGTAATAATATTAAAACATTAAAAACATTATAAACATTAAAAACATAGAACAAACAAAAATAGGCAGAAACATTGGTGGTGGGAAATAGACAGATGAGGGGACAGATATCTCTATATCTGGGGAGGGTAACTAAGTTGGAAAGGCCTGCCGGAAGAGATCCGTCTTGAGTGCTTTCTTAAAAGCTGCCAGAGTGGAAATGTGACGGATCTCCTCCGGCAGGTCGTTCCAAAGTTTAGGAGCAGTAGTAGAAAAGGCCCTCTGGGAGACAGATGTTAGCCTAGATTTTTTTTGGCTGTAATAGATTTCTTCCAGAGGACCTTAGTGTGCAGGACGGACAATAGGGAAGATGGCGTTCCCTCAAGTACTCTGGGCCCAAGCCATGTAGAGCTTTAAAGGTAATCACCAACACCTTGTACTTTGCCCGGAAACTAATAGGCAGTCAGTGCAGGGACTTCAAGACCGGTGTTATATGGTCATTCCTAGAAGCTCCCGTGATCAATCTGGCTGCCATATTTTGTACCAACTGAAGTTTCCGAACTTGGCACAAGGGTAGCTCCAAGTAGAGCGTATTACAGAAGTCCAGTCAAGAGGTTACCAGTGCATGTACTACTGTTTCCAGGTCCCTCGGCTCCAGGAAGGGGCGCAGTTGGCGTATCAGATGGAGCTGATAGCAGGTGCTCTTGACTGTCGCATCCACCTGAGCTGTCAGTTGGAGCGACAAGTCAAGAAGCACCCCCAAGCTGCGAACAGAATCCTTCAGGGGAAGTGTGACCCCATCCAGAACTGGCTGACACAACTCCATTCCTGGATTCGGGGTTCCTATAGCAAGTACCTCCGTCTTACCTGGATTCAGCTTGAGTCGGTTTTCCCTCATCCAGTCCATTACCGCCCCAAGACAGGCATTCAGAGGAGAGATGCCATCTTTAGTCACTGCTTCAGCCCGAAAATAGAGAAGTATATTTGGGTGTCATCAGCGTACTGATAACACCCTGCCCCATGTCTCCGGATGATCACTCCCAGCGGCTTCATGTAAATGTTGAATAGCATTGGGGACAGAATCGCACCTTGAGGGACCTCCGATTTGAGCTCCCTCTTGGCCGAACAGCTGTCCCCAAGCGACACCATCTGGAACCTGCCCGAAAGATAGGATCGGAACCACTGCAATGCAGTGCCTCCAATATCCAACTCTCTCAGGCGTTCCAGAAGGATACCGTGGTCAATGGTATCGAAGGCCACTGAGATGTCCAAGAGCACCAGCAGGATCACACTTCCCCTGTTGATGCCCAGACGGAGATCGTTGCCTAAGGCGACCATGGCAGTCTCAACTCCGTATCCCGTCCTGAATCTGGTTTGAAATGGATCCAGAAAATTCATTTCATCCAAGACTGCTTGTAGTTGATTGCTCTCTCGATCACCTTGCTCAAAAATGGTAGTAGTGAGACTGGTCTGTAGTTATTTCTATCCAGGGAGTCCAGAGAGGGCTTTTTAAAGAATGGTCTAACTACTGCCTCTTTGAGACAGGGAGCTAGGGAGCCTTACCTGAGGGATGCATTAATTATATTTTTCAGCATCTCCATGATTTTTTTCTCCCACCTGGATAGCCAGCCAGGTTGGGCAAGGGTTGAGAGGGCAAGTCATCTTTTTCAAACTACAGAGAAGTTTGTCCACATCCTCAGTACTTACCGACTCAAATTGATCCAGTCTAACAGTAATGGCGGAGGCACTGGATGCCTCTTTAGTTGTCTCTGTCCTCAAATTGGCATCCAAATCAGCTCTTATCCGAGAGATTTTATCTGCAAAATGATCATTAAAAGCGTCACAGCAGGCTTCAGAAGAATCTAATAATGGGTTCAGGGTAGGAGGTATTTGGGTTAAGTTCCTCACTACCCTGAACAGCTCAGCTGGATGAGATTTTGCAGATGCGATAGATGGAGAATTGAATTCAGACCAAACCTAGGACTTTCTATTGCCTTGGGACTGTAATCTGGAGGGGAAAAAGTGGGGATTTACTCTAAATTTGAATGGAAAATCTGGATACTTGCTCATGTATGTGGACTGTGTTTCATAGTGATGTCAGCATGGGGCATTTTTGATGGATTGGGTCTAGCAAGCCTGGTGTGCATTACCATGTTTTTCTACTATAATGTATGCCTAGCCATGAGATCAATGGTGAGGACTTAGACTAGGCTGACCCATCCCTCTTCCCATCTTCCTGCCTGAGTGTCACACTTATATTTACTGTTTTTATTCTCTCACAGTCCTCCTGACCATTCACTCATTTCCTCATCCAGAGATTTCACACTCTCCCTTCTCCTCAGTTTCCCATACACACATTGCAGCTCTCTACATGAGCAAATGAGTGAATGATTGAGGGTAGAATGAAAGGGACGGGGAGGGGTAAAACAGTAAAAATAAATGTGACACTTGGGTGCGAGGGGATGAAGATCTGATCTAACCCCTCACCACTGATCTCATGACTGGACATTTTCATATACAGTATATATTTTTTTAAAGAGATACAATTTTACTTTTTCTTTCTTGGTCGTGTGTGTGTGTGTGTGTACATTCAAAAACCCCTCACTCAGTCACTGGATCAGCAAAAGGAGAAAGGGAATTGGATGGAGAGGTATCCAGTTAGATGAAGTAAAATAGATTGACAGGCAAACGATAAGGGACATTTGCTGATAGGTTGATGCATGCTGGGAAAGGGAAAATAGGGTGTTTGCTGTGGAAAATGTGTGTCTGGTTGTGCTGATGTCTTCTTGCCGGGTCTGTCAATGTGTGGCCTGAACAAGATCACTGTACTGTAAGTTGAGGCTGATTTTTTCATCAGTGTAGCTATGCCTTGATTTACCAAATCAAATTTTGGATTATATTATTTTGCACACATCACAAAAGCACACAACATTTGCTGTACATTTAAACAGGATGAGGGAATAAGTTTTAAAATGTAAAATATAATAAAATAAAACAAAATAAGATAAAAGGATGGAATCCAAGGCAGATGGTGATGCTTAGCTTACTTTATTGATAAATGATATTAGGATGTTCCCAAGCAAATAGAGCAAAAGCAGAAACAGCTGTGGATTTATTTGTGGTAATGCCTTGATGTTTAAACAATATCCTTTAGTCTTGTGCATCTCCATATCGCCGGCATCGTCCATAGTGCTTCAGTCTAAGCCTTCTACTACTTTTACTAAGAGATGGAAAGAACACATATAAGCTTAGAAAACAGAAGACAGAAAGTTTCATCAGAAAAAAAACAATAATGTAGTGCCAAATAGGCACAACTGAGGCACCCTGGTTGCAGAATGCCCTCCTTTTGGAGGCCTGACTGGTGCCAGTTTTGCCCTTATTGTGCCACCAAATCAAAACCTGGCTGTTGACTTAAGCATATTGGGCCTAGTGAGTTTTTGACTAGAGATGTGACAATCATTCATTGCAGTTAGGGTTGCCATAAGTCAGGATCTCCGTCGCCGGTGGAGGAGACCAGGTAGGGGAATGGGGCCTCGCTGAGGCGAGACTCCTTGTCCCTGCCTGGCCACTTCCATCACCGTTTTCTGGCCGGGCCCCGGGCGCGGGGGGGGGGGGACGGGGGACCCGGGACAAAAGGCAAACCGGGGCGGGACTGTGCAGACCTGCCCCAAACCAGGAAAGTCCTGCCCCCAGGTGGGATATGGCAACTCTAATTGCAGTTCACTAAACATATTAATTTTTATTTCTTTGCCCTTTACATTTTCATTTATAAGCAGAGAAATTTGCCACATAGGATGCTGTTTTTGCCAATGAGATGTTGATATTGTGTGCTTTTGTTCTTGCAAATGACTGGATTCAAATTTGTCAAACCTAAAACAGAAAATGTCACACAGGGAAGGGGGAAGGTAGATTGGTATAGTTTATTTTAGAAGACAAGTCTTTTGGTCCAGGAGCATAAAAATCCACTCTGGATTTTTCAAAAGAATATTAAACAGTGCAGGGGAAGATGTAGACTATTTAAAAAACAAAGTGCTGCTCCTGGAGCCTTCCTAGAGAGGCAGCTCACTCATTCTTGTGCCCACAAAAGTGCAGCCAGAAAAGACTGGAGAGGTCAGGGGCCATAAAGACAGATTTAGTGGGACACATGTGCCCCCAAGTAGTTTGGCAGTGGATCGCATGAAGTCCACTCCCTATGCTAGTAAAATATTAATGGTGGGGGTCAGGGTGGTAGGGTAGATGAATAGGAATGCGTAGAATGCAAGCAGTGCTCTCTAGGACATATCTCTTTCCTACTCCTTTGCTGCTTTGGGCCAGATATTCCCTAGGGCCATGCATGGCTCACCTGGATCCAAGGGTTGCAGAGATTACAAAATGTATCTGTGTGGCACATTTTATGTGTTTGTGACACACAGGTTGCCTAGCGCCCATAGATTTCATAGGGTTTACTTAAACAAGGAATCCTCAAAGGTGGTTTTGCTAGTTTCTTCCTCTGAAGTATAGTACTTGGTATTCCCTGGCAGTATCCCATCCACGTAGTAACCAGAGCTGTCTGATTCTGCATAGCTTTCAAGATCTGCATGCAACTCCCAGCATTCCTCAGCATTGGCTACACCAGCTAGGGGCTGCTGGAACTTGTTGTCCAATGATAACTAGAGGGCCATATGTTATGATAAAGTAATACAGTGGTCCAAAAGTTGCTCATAATGAGTCCCATTTGGCCTTAAAAAAGAAAAAGCTGCATATTTAAAGGGACACTAATAGGCATCACATTTGTATCCTCCACTGAGCTTATTGCATTATAGTAAGCACTAAAGAAGTGAGGAAAGAGAGTGGGAGAGAAAGAGAGAGAATTAAAGCTTGGAAAAGTTTTGGACTACAGCTCCCATAATCCCTCTCTCAGCTAAAGGAGCTGTAGTCCAAACTGATCCCAGCTTGTCTTCTTAACTATATACTCCTTATAAACTATACCAAGCTAACTTCCCCCTCTCCTGTGTAACATTTTCTGTTTTAGATTCGACAAATTTAAACCTGGTCACTTGCAAAACAACAAAAAAGCACAAATTTCAACATCTCATTGACAAGAACAGCTTCGTTGCTTGTTAAATCTGTCCAATGTGAAGATGCACAGACTTTATTGTACCCCTGCTTAACTCCATGGAAGCAATAAAGCAATGAAACAAAACTTCCAGAGCATCCGATTTCAAATAGACGTTTCCTGCCCTGATTGGAATGGGTGACAGATGAGGGATGAGACATTTTATTTATCTTTCACTTCTCATGTGGGGAGCACAGTAAATATATTTCCAGGCCTTCTTCAGGGACAAGAAGGATTATACAGTTATTTTATATCCCTAACTGTGGTTTGATTTCAGATGTACCAGAGTGTGGGCTTCATAGAATCATAGAGTTGGAAGAGACCGCAAGGGCCATCCAGTCCAACCCCCTGCCATGCAGGAAATCCAGATCAAAGCATCACCGATAGATGGCCATCCAGCCTCTGTTTGAAGACCTCCAAGGAGGGAGACTCCACTACACTCCGAGGAAGTGTGTTCCACTGTCGAACAGCCCTTACTGTCAGGAAATTCCTCCTAATGTTGAGGTGGAATCTCTTTTCCTGCAGCTTGCATCCATTGCTCCGGGTCCTAGTCTCTGGAGCAGCAGAAAACAAGCTCGCTCCCTCCTCAATATGACATCCCTTCAAGTATTTAAATAGAGCTATCATATCACCTCTTAACCTTCTCTTCTCCAAGCTAAACATCCCCAGCTCCCTGAGTCGTTCCTCATAGGGCAAGGTTTCCAGACCTTTCACCATTTTAGTTGCCCTCCTTTGGACACGCTCCAGTTTCTCAATGTCCTTTTTGAATTGTGGCGCCCAGAACTGGACACAATATTCCAGGTGGGGCCTGACCAGAGCAGAATATAGTGGCACTATTACTTCACTGGATCTAGATACGATACTTCTATTGATGCAGCCTAAAATCGCATTGGCCTTGTTAGCTGCCGCATCGCACTGTTGACTCATGTTCAGCTTGTGGTCTAC
Source organism: Sceloporus undulatus (assembly GCF_019175285.1). Lineage (NCBI taxonomy): Eukaryota > Metazoa > Chordata > Lepidosauria > Squamata > Phrynosomatidae > Sceloporus > Sceloporus undulatus. Next base: position 83,307,713 of record NC_056523.1, on the reverse strand, counting down.
TTGGACTCCTAGATCCCTTTCACATGTTGTCTCCTTAAGCCAGGTGTCTCCCATCCTATATCTGTGCATTTCATTTTTTCGCCCTAAGTGCAGTACCTTACATTTCTCCCTGTTGAAGTTCATTCTGTTAGCTCTGGCCCAGCTTTCTAGTCTATTCAGGTCATTTTGAATTTTGATCCTGTCCTCTGGAGTATTAGCTATTCCTCCTAATTTAGTGTCATCTGCAAATTTGATAAGTATTCCCCCAATTTTTTCCTCCAAGTCATTGATAAAGATGTTGAACAGTACTGGGCCAAGGACAGAGCCCTGTGGGACTCCACTGGTTACTTCTCTCCAGGATGAAAAGGTGCCATTGTTGAGCACCCTTTGGGTTCGGCCGGTCAACCAATTACAAATCCACTTAACAGTTGCCTTGTCCAGCCCACATTTTACAAGCTTGTTTGTGAGAATGTCATGGGGAACCCTGTCAAAGGCCTTACTGAAATCAAGATATACTATATCCACAGCATTCCCTTCATCTACCAAGCTGGTAATTTTATCAAAGAAAGAGATTAGATTTGTCTGGCATGACTTGTTTCTCTGAAACCCATGTTGACTTTTTGTGATTATGGCATTGCCTTCTAGATGTTCACAGACTCTCTGTTTAATGATCTGCTCCAGGATCTTTCCTGGGATTGATGTCAGACTAACTGGACGATAGTTGTTGGGATCCTCTTTCTTCCCCTTTTTGAAGATGGGGACAACGTTTGCACTCCTCCAGTCTGCTGGGACTTCTCCTGTTCTCCAGGAGTTTTCAAAGATTATTGCTAATGGCTCCGATATTACATTTGCCAGTTCTTTTAATACCCTTGGATGGAGTTCATCTGGTCCCGGAGACTTAAATTCATTTAGATTAATAAGGTGTTCCTCTACTATCTCTTTACTTATTCTGTGCTGAAATTCCCCTATTCTGTCCTCTGCTCCATTATCCTCAGGTTGAGCACCCTTTGCCTTTTCTGAGAATACTGAGGCAAAGAAAGTGTTGAGTAATTCTGCCTTTTCTCTTTCTTCTGTTAGCATTTTGCCATCTTCTCCACGCAGTGGCCCTACCATTTCCTTCTTCTTCCTTTTGCTGCGGACATATCCAAAAAAGCCCTTTTTATTGTTCTTAACCTCTCTAGCAAGCCTGAGTTCATTCTGTGCTTTGGCTTTTCTGACCATATCTCTACACTTGCTAGCTATTTGTTTGAATTCCGCTTTGGTAATTTCCCCATTTTTCCATTTCTTATACATGTTCCGTTTAAAATTTAGCTGAGCTGAAAGTTCCTTTGTCATCCATCCTGGGTTCTTGCGACACCTCCCGTTTTTCTTTCTCACTGGAACTGTTTTAATTTGTGCCTTCAGTATCTCCCTTTTGAGAAACTCCCATCCATCTTGAACTCCCTTCTCTTTTAGTATTCCTGACCATGGGATCGCCCCCAGTATTTCTCTAAGTTTACTGAAATCTGCTCTCCTGAAATCTAGAATGCGTGTCTGACTATGCCTGGCTTCTCCTTTCCATTGTATAACAAACTCCAGGAGAACATGGTCACTTCCACCTAAGGATCCCACCACTTGCACTTCATTAACCAAGTCAACCTTGTTGGTTAGGATCAGATCTAAAATAGCTGATCCCCTTGTTGCCTCTTCCACTTTTTGGACCATGAAATTGTCTCCAAGGCAAGTGAGGAATTTACTGGACCTTGAGGATCTGGCTGAGTTTGACTTCCAACAAATATCAGGGTAGTTGAAGTCACCCATCACTACTACATCTCTCCTTTCTGAGTGTGTGGTCATCTGTTCTAGAAAGGCATCATCCAATTCCTCAGTCTGACTTGGGGGTCTGTAGTAGACTCCCACCATAACATCCTTGTTGTTTCCCTGCCCTTTAATTTTTACCCAGATGCTCTCCACCTGGCTTCCATGATTGATGTCCTGGATCTCTTCACTGGTGTAAATATCTCTGACATATAGTGCTATTCCTCCTCCTTTCCTGTTTGGCCTGTTTCTCTTGAAAAGGTTATACCCCTCTATTTCCACATTCCAATCATGAGACTCATCCCACCAGGTTTCAGTGATGCCTATTATATCATATTTGCTTTGTTGTACTAGGAGTTGAAGTTCATCGTGCTTATTTCCCATGCTCTGTGCATTAGTGTAGAGGCATCTAAGACCATGTGTTCCCTTTACTTGCTGCTTGTGCAAGTTCTTTTGCCTCCCACTGTTGGGTCCTTGCACTGTTTGTCTTGTTCCCTCTCTGTCAGTTTGACTATCTTCTCCAGTCTTTTTGCCTTCCAGAATACTGTCTCCCTCCCCCACATAACTCAGTTTAAAGCCCTCCTGATCAAATTCTTGAGGCTATTGGCAAAAATGTTTTTGCCAACTGGCGTGAGATGCAACCCATCCCTTGCCAGAAGTCCCTCCTCATGGAACCGCAACCCATGGTCCAAGAATCCAAATCGTTCTTGGCGGCACCATCTACGGAGCCAGTTATTTACATCCGCTATTTTCTTCTCCCTTCCTGGACCATGCCCTTCGACTGGCAGAAGAGAGGAGATGACAGCATGTGCATCTACTTTTTTCAACTTCCTACCCAAAGCCTCATAATCCCTTATGATATTCTGAAGGCTATGCCTTGCAGTATCATTGGTTCCCACATGAACCAAAAGAAAGGGGTAATGGTCAGTAAACTTGACCAGTCTTGTCAGCCTCTCTGTCACATCACGGATCTTTGCCCCAGGGAGACAGCACACCTCCTGAGACATCTTGTCAGGCCCACAAACCACTGGTTCAGTGCCTCTCAGCAAAGAGTCCCCGATGACCACTACATGCCTCCTCCGAGGCTTAGCAGCGGCCGTTCCCTTTGGTGGAGCTCTCTGGGTCCCCTGCTCTGTCCCTGAAGTCTGTCCCTGCTGTTGTTCCTCATCATCCTTGATAGTAGAGAGAGATTGAAATCGATTCTGTAGCTGTAAGCTTACAGAATGTTCCCTGGTTTCCCTACTTCTGTGTGTGACCTTCTTCCAACGATCTACTTCTGTTGTGTGTGAAGTGACCTCCTCTTCCCCAGCAACTTCCTTTGTGTGTTTCCTGTCCAGGACCATCTGGTCCGTTCTGGTCAGGACAACTTCTTCCTCCCTATGATGCTGAAGTGTAGATACCTGGGCCTCCAGTTGCTGTACTTTCTCTTCTAAGAGGGCTACCAACTTGCACTTGGGGCAGGTAAAGTTCCCCATATCCCTAGGCAAGAAGACAAACATCCCACAGGTGTTGCAGGTGACTGCAGCAGGGCCTTCAGTGTCCATATTGAGAAGTCTTAAGGAAACTCTGAGCAAAACTGTGGGTTTCCTCTGCTAAACACAAGTGTAAAGACCCCCTGATGGCTTGGCCTTTGTCCCCAAACTCTGTCCTTGAGTTCGATTCACTGGACTTATAGTTATGTAGACTAGCTCCTTGCAGAGCAAGTCTCTGACTCACTTCCTCTGAGCAGAAGTACCCACAAACCCCTTAAGGAAAAGGGAAAAGAAAATGTGGAAAATTAAAGGGCCCCCCTCTAACAATGTTCCCAGGCCAGCTTCTCCAAATCGTCCTTGACTATATAACAATTTTTTAAAAATAAAAATAAACAATTCGCGCGCCGTTAGGCGCGCACCTTCCCCAGCACTTAAAGAGAATTAGGCTTCTGTCCACTCCCCCCAAGAGCCACAACAATATCCCAAGTTTAAAAGGTCAGATCTCACCAAAGCACATGGAGAGAGAAAACCAGCTTTCCTCTTGGAAAAGGTGAGCTAGAATGCCTTCCCCAGCACTTAAAGAGAATTAGGCTTCTGTCCACTCCCCCCAAGAGCCACAACAATATCCCAAGTTTAAAAGGTCAGATCTCACCAAAGCACATGGAGAGAGAAAACCAGCTTTCCTCTTCACTTTGTTTGAGCTATTAAATTGTTTAGATTTCTTTGATTGTTTGTACACTACCCTGAGAACTTCTGCTACAGAAGAGGTCAGAAATATTTTAATAAAATAAAATTTAAAAAACTGAAAATGTGACACATGTTGCTCCATTCTCTACACATGCAATTCCTTCCCCAAATACTATACTAACAATCCTGAAGCATGTTTTGAAGGAAAGTGGAAAACACCCTTCACCCAAAATACAGTCATCTATTTTGCCCCAAGAGCAGCCTGCAGCCCATCTCTTGCTGTTGTTATTAACTGCCTTCACGTCGATCTCAACCCATGGTGACCCTTATGAGCCATTGCCAGGACCCCCTATCCTCTATTGCTCTGCTGAACTCCTGCAAATTCATACTTGTGATCCCTTTAATGGACTCCATCCATCTAGCATGTGGCCTTCCTCTCTTTCTACTTCCTTCCACCTTTCCTAGCATTATTGTTCTTTTTCAAGTGAGTCATATCTTCTCATGATGTCTGCAAAGTATCCATCTCTACTATTTAAGTAATAAGATTTCCATCATACATACATATATGCTTTGCAGAAAAAACAGCTGTTGCTATATGTTCTGCCATCAGAACTACAAAGTGGGCTGTACTGTAAAGTGCATATTGATTTGGGATAGGGAGGACAGGTAATCTGCAAAGAGAGTAAGGGACAGGTTTTAATCTCTCTCCTGTTTATCTTGAGAATACAGCAATGAACTTTTTGATTATCAGACAAGCTAGCAGAGATAAACAAAATGAATGGATGCAGATGCATATTTGTCCATGGAATAAATTGAGCCACACAGTAAAGTGATCATTTGTGAACTTAATACCATATGGAAGAAATGGAGATGAGTATGTCCTTTCTGGCCACACCTCTTGTTTAAAGACGCTGACATATTTATTTATGTAAAGTACAACATTTTTAAAGAAATAGTATTCATTAAGTAGGAAACAGATATATTTTGTTCTGCCTCACACTGAAAAATCACAGTTAAGAATACTTCAAGATAATGCTTTTGTAAAAAGAATAGTACATATTGAAGACCTCCCACCCAAGGACTATCACCTTTTTAAGGATTAATGCATTGAACAGAGAAATATGATGAGAAGTTTCAAATCCAAAATATATAATTCATTATCAGTACAAGTTACAACACCCTACAAGGAATGTGAACTCCTTGGGAAAAAGGCCTAGATACTTCCATCAAAGATTGAGATTGGAATAAAATTGCTCCTGTGCTTCCTTCAAAGTCATTTCAATCTTTCAGAAAGAAAATGTACATAAAATAGTATACTGTATAGATATTTTACTCCCTGACAATTGTCATTAGTTTTTTTTAAAATGTATCTTCTTGTTGTTGGAGAGGATGTGAATGGGGAGGAATTTTAATTCATATGTGGTTATCTCCAAATATGAGATTTTTGGGAATATGGATTGAATATAATAGATAAAATCACATGCCAGAGTATTAACAATGATTTAACACTTCTGTCACTATCTGTTTTTACAAACAGCAATGAATACTTGCATCATAAAAGTCATATCTATTTTATTATCAGTGTCTGGAATGATTGTAGTTAAAAAGATACAAAGATGCTGTGTGCGATGGTGCCAATGGCGCCCGGCACATGCCCTAAAAAGAACCCACCAGGAGTGGGTTCTTTTTAGGTCTCCTGGAGGCTGTGCTGTTTGGTTGCTGTGGCCTCTGTGTGGGGCAGAAAGGGGTGGCGTCTCAGTGCTCCTTTCTCCCCATCTGTATCCCCCCATCATTAAGTATAAGCTGGTGCAGGATTCCAGCCAGTATCTTTATATTTCTGCAGCTAGCCATGCTGGTGTTGCCCTGTGAGGACTTCACCAGATCCTGACATTTTAGGGCACAAACTAGAGATCTAAGGGCAACTCTTTGCAAGAAATGGGACTCTCTGAGGTCTCCTTAGGAGCTTATGTGGGCTATATTCCCTGGCAGTCATTTTCACATCATATGTATCCCTCTCCTCCATGCAGGGTCTTTCGGTTACTCCACCATGATGTTCTTCCCTCTTGAAACATCTGCTTTTGAATGTGACTTCTAAGGCATATATCTGGAAGACTAAAATCTGCTTGTGGTGCATTTTATAGCTCTATAAATTAATTGCACTTTGGTCACACAACACTTTAAATGGATTTCACATGTCTTATAGTACAGAATCATAAGCCTTTGCAAGTATCATTAACTTAATTGCACAAACAGTTTGCTAACTGTTCGAAAGTTGAAGGCTTTCATGGCTGGCATCCATAGTTTTTGGTAGGTTTTCGGGCTATGTGGCCATGTTCTAGAAGAGTTTATTCCTGATGTTTCACCAGCATCTGTGGCTAACATATCTCAGGTTGGGTCCCACTCCTCATGTTTGAAGCCAACTTCTCATGGTTAAAGCCAGTGTAGCAGAACCATAACTTCACGTTTGTTCAATGCAGATCTCTCAGAGTCAAAAAGTACAATGCAAGTGTTAGACCCTTATCACAGGGCAAAAGAAAGCCAAGGTGCAATGAGAGAAAGGCATCTTTCTCTTTGCCACTCCACATGCCATTAAAGCACATCCATCCTTTTCCTGAGGGAGGCAGTCATAAAAGTGTCTTTTGCCACACTGGAAATACCTGATTAACAAAAAACATGATTTTATGTCCATCTCCTTCTGGATAAAGAACAGAAGTGGTACAACAGCATGGACAGAGGCAAGTAGAAAGTAATTTTCTCTCACTGCATCTTGGCTTTCTTTTGTTAAGTAATAAGGCTCTTAGTTTAATTCCAAACATGGATTTTCATTATTCTTTACTTTCTAAAAAAAAATATTACATTCCCCGATCCTCCCCAAGCACAGGTAAATAAATAGTAAGAGGATATAACTGGCACTTACCCGTCCTGCTTCAATGGTAGCATCTAGAATGAAAGCAAGAAATAGATGAAAGCTTTAAAGTAAACTGTTCTGTTCAATAATATAACCAATCTGGAAGTCCCCTGGTGACCATTCTCTTTCTTTTAGCGATATGCATTTTATTGATTCCTCATTTAATATCTCAAAGGAGAACATTTTGCCTAAATCTTATTGATTAACGATTTGGATTCTTGGATCATGGGTTGCGGTTCCATGAGGAGGGACTTCTGGCAAGGGATGGGTTGCATCTCACACCAATTGGCAAAAACGTCTTTGCCAATAGTCTCAAAAATTTGATCAGGAGGGCTTTAAACTGAGATATGTAGGGGAGGGAGACAGTATTCTGGAAGGCAAAAAGGCTGGAGAAAATAGTCAAACTGTCATAGAGTGCAAGGACCCAACAGTTGGAGGCAAAAATGTTTGCACAGGCAGCAAGTAAAGGGAACACATGGTCTTAAATGTCTCTACACTAATGCACAGAGCATGGGAAATAAGCAAGATTAACTCGAAATCCTAGTGCAACAAAGCAAATATGATATAATTGGCCTCACTGAAACCTGGTGGGATGAATCTCATAATTGGAAGGTAGAAATAGAAGGATATAACCTTTTTAAGAGAAACAGGCCAAACAGGAAAGGAGGAGGAATGGCCCTATATGTAAGGGACATTTACACCAGTGAAGAGATCCAGGACATCAATCCTGGAAGCCAGGTGGAGAGCATCTGGATAAAAATTAAAGGGCAGGGAAACAACAAGGATGTTATGGTGGAAGTCTACTACAGACCCCCCCCCCAGTCAGATGGAGGAATTGGATGACGCCTTTCTAGAACAGATGACCACACACTCAGAAAGGAGAGATGTAGTAGTGATGGGTGACTTCAACTACCCTGATATTTGTTGAAAGTCAAACTCAGCCAAATCCTCAAGGTCTAGTAAATTCCTCACTTGCCTCGAAGACAATTTCATTGTCCAAAAAGTGGAAGAGGCAACAAGGGGGTCAGCTATTTTAGATCTGATCCTAACCAACAAGGAAGACTTGGTTAATGAAGTGCAAGTGGTGGGATCCTTAGGTGGAAGTGACCATGTTCTCCTGGAGTTTGTTATACAGCGGTAAGGAGAAGCCAGGCATAGTCAGACACACATCCTAGACTTTAGGAAAGCTGATTTCAGTAAACTTAGAGAAATACTGGGGGTGATCCCATGGTCAGGAATACTAAAAGAGAAGGGAGTTTCTCAAAAGGGAGATACTGAAGGCACAAATTAAAACAGTTCCAGTGAGAAAGAAAAACGGGAGGTGTCGCAAGAACCCAGGATGGATGACCAAGGAACTTTCAACTCAGCTCAATTTTAAACGGAACATGTATAAGAAATGGAAAAATGGGGAAATTACCAAAGCGGAATTCAAACAAATAGCTAGCATGTGTAGAGATAAGGTCAGAAAAGATAAAGCACAGAATGAACTCAGGCTTGCTAGAGAGGTTAAGAACAACAAAAAGGGCTTTTATGGACATGTCTGCAGCAAAAGGAAGAAGAAAGAATCAGTAGGGCCACTGTGTGAAGATGGCAAAATGCTAACAGAAGACAGAGAAAGGCAGAATTACTCAACACCTTCTTTGCCTCAGTCTTCTCAGAAAAGGCAAAGGGTGCTCAACCTGAGGATAATGGAGCAGAGGACAGAATAGGGGAATTTCAGCACAAAATAAGTAAAGAGATAGTACAGGAATACCCGTTTAACCTAAATGAATTTAAGTCTCCAGGACCAGATGAACTACATCCAAGGGTATTAAAAGAACCGGCAAACTGGCTAATGGGGCTCAAGCTTATGCGTTTTTTCTTTTGTGTGTGTGTGTGTGTGTGTGTGTGTGTGTGAGTCTGGAACAGATCCCCCGCATAAGAGAACGGCCGACTGTATTGTCAAACTATACAGTTTTTTTAGTGTACAGTGATTTTAATGAGATGGTTTATTTAATTGTTTTTTTAAATGTTTATAGCGCAAATAGAAGTGAGTCATCTTAGATCCCATATGAGCAGAAAGGTGGAATGAAAATAAAATAGGTATGTGTGCATATGTATGTGCCTTCAAGTCACCAGTCAACTTACGGCAACCCCTTTAATTTTATAGGGTTTTCTTAGGCAAGGAATACTCAGTGGAGGTTTCACAAGTTCCTTCCTCTGAAGTGAAGCCTACAGCACATATATAACATGCAATAAAATAAAATGGGTTATTTTGCCTCCCCTTTTAGGGGTGTGGAGGACATAATAGATTTGTAACTCAGGGATCAATCTTTTACAAAATTGATCCTTTACAATACTCAGCTGAATATATGAAGAAGAGAGTCAGAGTGAGAAGCAGGAGACACGCCACCTTCATGATGGTTTCTGAGAGAGGAGGATCCCGTCTGGGTCTCTGTTAATACTCCACTGGCTCTGAAATGAGGTTTTACATCTCTACCTTCACACACACACACACACATATATATGCATCTGCCTGAAACCTAGATTGTGAAATTTCTCCTTCTGAATGATATTTTGATGTGGAAATCTAATATTACAGAGTATTGTGGCAAGCTGTGGCAATTTCAATGCCCAGCACAATGCAAGCCATTTTCTTGTTAAGTCATACATTTATTTATTTAATTTTCATTTAAGTCCATTTAGAGTATGTTTAAATTTTAATAGAAGAAATGCAGAAGGCTCTCAAATACCACATTATAAATGAATGTAGCAAAGACGTTAACAGAAATAAAAGCCATTTGCAGAACCAAAAAACTGAAGAAACTAAAAAATAGGGATTGCCTGTTTCAACATTATATTTAAAAAATAGCACCTTGGAATTTGGTCTCTGTCTTTGGGTGCCAACCACTGCCTAGGACCTCTGCAGTGTATCTCCAATGCCCAGGAAACTCCAAAAAAAGTGCATCTATTAAAGATCTAGCACACAGACAGACCTATGTGCAGAGCTGGGGTGAGTGGTGGCTCTCCTGCCAGAGGCTGGCAGATCCACTGTTAATTTAACCACTGTTCCTTCTGATATGCTCTGATTTGCTCTGGGTTATATGGGTACTCTCTTGGTGCTGGACATTGGACAGAGGTTTGGCACTGACAGAGCTCCTGTTTAGCTTGGATCCACCCTGAGAAGAATGACAGTAAACTCAAGAGTGGATTCACCTCCTCCACAATAGGGGATTCACTGGGCATATTAGTGGAGAGAAGGGGTCATTCAGCTTTCCCAGGATGCTTTCACACAATGCAGTTATAGTGCTAAGGTTCCAATTTAACTGCTGTAGCTGAGTCCTAAGGAATCCTGGGATTTGCTGTTGAAGGAGGTGCTAGAGAAGTGCTCTGTCAGAGAATTCTAAACACTGCTCTGTAAACTGCAAATCACCGGAAATCATAAGATGTTGTCATGGCAGCTAAAATGGAATCATAGTGATGAAACCAAATCTAATTGTCCAGTGTGAAAGTGACTCCAGTTCCAAGCTGTGAAGGATTTTAAAGTTCAAAACCAGCAGTTCTAAACAGCCTGAAAATGACCTATGGCCCTGTACATCTGACCCTGCAAAAATGTAATGTAATCATAATGCTATATACTGTATTTTCTGGCGTATAAGACTACTTTTTAACCCAGGAAAAGCTTTTCAAAAGTTGGGGGTCGTCTTATGCGCCAGGGGTCGTCTTATAGGACAGGTGTTGAAACTTCTGAGCCGGACTAGAGAATCTGAGGTCACTGCATATGGTGGGGGGAGCTAAAAAATGGCTGCGGCCGCATCCTTACCATATGCGACGATCGTATGAAAGCAGCTACCACTCTGATAGTCTTGGAGACAGGGAGGGCTGGGCAGGCAGGGAGAACTGATCAATCCAAGCAGGCTTTGTATACAACAAGGTTTCGTGCTAAGTACCTGCATGTCATAAGCATTTGAATTAAAATTACCATATTGAAATCAAATCTGATGTTTTTAAAATTTTTATTTGGTGTGCGTTGGAAGAAGGGTAGTCTTATATGGTGAGTATATCGCAAACTCTATATTTTAGCTGGAAAAGTTGGGGGTCTCCTTATATAGCCAGTCGTCTTATACACTGGAAAATACGGTATATTTATATGAGACCCAAGAAAATTAGCAGGAACAGGCCATAGTGTCATTGTGCCCATTTTTCAGTTCACTCTTGGGATCTTATCACTCAGCCTAAATAACCTGGCTTACCTCATCCGAATTGAAGTCTAAATTGGGAGGCAGCTGGGTCCTACTGCAAAGATTTTGCTCCTAAAGCCTCTGGTTGCATCCTGGGACCCAGGAAAAATAAGAATAAGCATCTGGGAAGCAAGAGAGGATTTCAAATAGAATGTACCCTGCAACATTTCACAGATGAAAACTGGAACATGCAACATTGGTGTGTGGAGAAGATGGCAAAAGATATGAACAAAGAAGGCCAGATAAGTCAGGAGATTCTGCAGCAGTTTGCTTTTTCCTGAGTTTACAGGGAAGGGCAAGAATCCATTCCCTACTCTCCTCTCTTCACTGCTGGGTTGAGCAAATACTTTAGTGTTTTTGAACTCAGTTCGTATCAACTGAAATAAGCTGGGGACAAAGAGGGAAAATGGGAAGAGGAGAAATTGGGGCATTTAAAAAGCATCTGAAAAAGTGTGTGTGTGTGTGGGGGGGGAGGATTAATTGGGATTAATTGGAGGGTATGGTAGACAAAGATGTTATTAAAAGCCTCCTTAAAATTAAATATGCCAGGCAAGTATGCCATCATAAAAGGCTTGCCTGATATGACTCTAACAGTTGTGGACAGGTAATGCTGCCTTCTTCCTTCTTTTCTTCTCTCCTAATCTACAAACCTGAGTTCCTGTGTTTTGATAGATTTTACAAACTTCTCTCCTATTGGCAAACTTATAAAGCATTCTATAACACCAAAGCAGTTTCTCTACTGCAGAAATTTGCAGGACAGTAGCTTTGTGCAATACTGTGTTGTGTGCATGCATCTGCCTCTGCCCATTCTCCATAATAAGGGTTAATGAAAAGGCTTTCTCTAAGTTGTGGGGTGCCAAATGCTACCCATTAGTTCACATGTCCTTCAAGTCAACCACTGTCACTAGTCTGATCCATTCCAACTGTTCTTACTTTGTGTTTGGAAAGCTGGACTATTTCAGAGATCCAGCTCCTGTTACTCAAGAGTACTGTGGTTAAACTGTATGCTTAGTTTTGCAAAACTTCTGAGGTTGTTTCTTCACTTCTTATAACAGCATTCTCAGTGAATCCTAAAGTACACCATCTCAGTACTGCAATCACATTTGAAAGATAGAATTTCTAAAACAACTTTTCCAAACTCATAACAGGTCTTAAAACAGGCTGGCTTTTTTGCCTTAAAAAAGAAATGAAAATATGAAACACAGCATTAAAAACAGTAAGTTGCACAGCAAGTGCTGTGTGATGACATGGAGTGCTCCTCTCTGAAATGGTTCTTGTCAACAGTAAATCAAGGATGAATCTGTACTACTCACTTATAGCAGTTTGATACCACTTTAACTGTCATGGCTGTTTCCTATGGAATCCTTGGACTAATATTTTGATGAGAGGTTTCTTTGCCAGAAAACAGGAGAGTGCTGGAAAATTCTACATACCGTATTTTCCAGCATATAAGATGACTGGGAGTATAAGACGACCCCCAACCTTTCCAGTTAAAATATAGAGTTTGGGATATACTCACCGTATAAGATTACCCCTCTTCCAATGCACACCAAATAAAAATTTAAAAAACATTAGATTTAATTTCAGTATGGTAATTTTAATTCAAATGCTTATGACATGCAGGAAAACTTGTTGTATACAAAGCCTTCTTAGATGGGTCAGCTCTCGCTGCCTGCCCAGCCCTCCGTGTCTCCAAGACTATCAGAGCGGTAGCGCAAACATGGCCCTTTTTTCCATACCCCGGGCGTCCCAGACGCCTGCAGCTTGCTCCACTCTTCACTTACACCTTCCCGGTGAGGCGCCACCTCACTTCGTCATCAGAGCCGCATTAAGTCACTTCTTTATATGAATCCTGGTGAGTGGATTTTCTTCTACCATACTTGTACAGCACCACCATACAGTCGCCACATATGGTGGGAATGCAGCCGCAGCCATTTTTGAGCTCCCCACCACCACATGCGGCGACCGCAGATTCTCCAGTCCAGCTCGGAAGTTTCAGCACCTGCCCTATAAGATGACATCTGGCATATAAGACGACCCCTGATTTTTGAGAAGATTTTCCTGGGTTAAAAAGTAGTCTTATACACCAGAAAATACAGTACCTCACAAAACTAAAAATCCCGGGATTTCATCAGATGGAACCAAGGCAATGAAAATGTTATCAAACTGCTATAATTGTGCAATGTGGCTACATCTCAATTCTCTGGGTAAAACTTTTGCTGGTTAAAATTGAGGCTGGATAGAGAAATGCCTGCAAGAAGGACAGGGATAACATGTATGTGGAATGTGCATTGAGGATGCATGGGCAGAAGTGTACAAAGTTTACATAGATGTTACAGCAGTGAGATACAGAACAAAAAGATGGCTCACTTGGTTGTAAGAGGGATTCACAAGTACTGTAGTATCAATTTAACTCTGTGCGAGGACACTGCCTTTGGTGCTGTGGCATATTGGTAAAGAAATGTCCTCCCCTTGGAGGCCTGATTTGTATTGATACTGGCTTTATTTTGATACCATTTTTAGAATTTTTTATCAAATAATTTTATATAATGATTTTGCTTAGATTTGTGCAGGTTTTGAAATGTTTTAATTGTCAAAAGATTTAATAAGTTTTCAGATTGTTTAAATTACTTATTGCTTTCAATATCAGTTGTTATAAATTGTTTTGACCTTAGGGTCACCACAAGTCAGAAACAACTTGAAAACACACAACAGCAACAGAGGAAGAGGTGCTTATAGAATTGTCTTCTCATTTGCCACAATAACCTTACATGCTTTGGAGATGTTGCATCTTAACTTATTTGGAGGAGGATATAATTTGCTGCTTGGCCTGAGGCAGCAAAATGTCTGAGAACAGATCATAGTTCAGTCCTATCCATCCTCCCAATGATCTGGATCAGGACTGGGCAGGGAAAGGAGAGGAGAGGAGCAAGAGTTACCTGTTTTCTGTGTCTGTGCACACATGCACAATTCCACACACTTTGTGAGCCTTATCACACGTAGAGGGTTTGCAGCTCAGAGCCGCAGTCACTCCTGTTCTAGCAATGCGAAATGTGATGTTTTTTCACACCAGATCTGGAGTCACTCCTGTCTAGCAATGTGAATTCACATTAAAACATGATGCTTTACCACACTTGGTTGCCTTTCTGTTGCCCTTCCGAATCAAGGGGGAAGCGGAGTCAGTTCAATTCCAGACAAGTCATGTGATGCAGATTCAAGCAAAGTGTGGTGAGTGCACATTGTATTACCACACCGGAACATACTTTGAGGGCTCAGCGATTCGAATCGGCACCCTTGCGCATGCTCAGTGGGACTCTGGATGCTGTCCTCTTTCCCTGCCTCCTCCTTAGCTGTCATTCTTCACCGGGGTGAAGGAGCAGTCAGAGGAAGATGGGATAGGTGGCGGGGGTCACTAGGGCCAGGATCGGACTGAAGGAACAGCTAGGGGATGATAGGATAGGTCACAGGGGTCACTGGGGCCAGGATCAGACTGAAGGAGCAGACAAGGGATCAGGGACGTAGCTAGGATGTTAGGAAGGGGGGGTCCAGACTAAGTGCCACCATTATAATTGGGCTTGGCTGAGGCAGCGCAGCAGCACACACAATTCATTTTTCTAATGGAAGGGGGGGTCTGGACCCCAAGAACCCCCCCTTGGCTACGCCCCTGAAGGGATGATGGGATAGGTCGCAGGGGGTCACTGGGGCCAGGATCAGACTGAAGTAGCAGGCAGGGGATGATGGGATGGGTGGCAGGGTGTCAGAGAGGATGAGATGGCATGAAGGAGGAGGAGGGGGATGAAGGAGCAGGATGCAGGGGGCCAAGGGGGGTGACATCGGAGTGATCTTCCACACCAGACCAATTCGAAGTGAAATCGAAGTGAGCTTGAAAGCAAATTCTGTGAATTCACTTTTTTTCCAATTTCACCAAAATGAGGGGTCACTTTGGAATCATTGCGGAAGTGCCACGGAAGGAGCGCCCATAGAAAGGAATCTCGTCTGATAACACATTCATGTTGTAATGTGAATTGGCATCATTGGACTCACAGTCACCCCAGATCTGAGCTGCAAAATCTCCAAAAAGCTCTGTGTGATATACTCCTATGACACTGCCCAAACTTATAGCTTTTGCAGCATTATCACCTCTAATAATAATAAATGAAATATTTTTTTTATTTCTATCTCGCTTTTTGCCAAGCAATCAAAGTGGCGTACAAGAGGTTAAAATACATCCATATATACATAATGCCCCCCTTAAAACAAGATTAAACAATGTAAGATTAAAAATTACATATTAAAACCGGCTAAGCTAAATAAAAATCATCATGGGCAGAGTTCACTGGAGGGGAAGTCTCTACAGAGATCCCACACATACATTAAATTTGTTTTGTGTTTGGACAAAGAAGGGGAATGTGTTTCAAAATAAAATGTATATTTAAAAACTGTAAAGATAGGTATTTCTCCCAGATGATGTATCCAGGGTAGTTGATGACGGTACAGTCATCCTGTTAGGCCATGGAAAAAAACCTACTTGGTGGCCTTGGGCAAGTCATACTCTCTCAGCCTCAGAGGAAGGCTTTGAACAAACTTGGCAAGAAAACACCATGATAAATTTGCCTTAGGTCTGGCATAATTTAGAAATCATTTAAGGGCTAACAACAACAACAACAACAAGGATCAAGTAAAAAAGAGGGCTTTGTTGAAATTGGAGACGATTGTTGCATTTTCTTGATGGCCATTATTCACAGGAAAACTTTCAAACCACTCAATATTATTTTGATTTTTAAATTCAGTTTCCTCTCTTCACAGAAATAAGCAGCACTCATGAAACATGGCCAAACCTCAGATTTACCACAGAACTCTTTTAAAACTCATACACTGATCTGCAAATATTAATTTCTTTTCAAAATTTGCATTCTTTGCAGTCTACGAAGACCACGCCAGCAGGAGGTAAGCATGCACTCCCTTCCTCTCGTTCGAATTCTTAACCACAGGAGAAGAACTTTGTAATGAGAGAAGACATATCTGTGACTCACCTGTTTTGCTCCAATGGCAACATCTAGTGTAGAAAAACATAAACAGTAACAGTCATTTTATTCATATTACAGTTTATTGGAGAACCTTCTCTTCACCACAGAAATCTTGAACATGTTATCTAGCCCTTGATTAAATGTTGCAAAGGGATCATGTATTGAGTTGGTCAGTATGTAAAATATATTAAAATGTTTAATTATTTAACATTTAGAGGAAACTGAAAAGGAGTAGTAAGTGACAATGCATTTTTTTTTTAAACCAGACTCCAAAGCCCCATTTTCTAGAAGGCAATTTTGGTTGCCTCTTGTTAGCTTGTTAGCCATTGGATTGCCCTGATGCTCAGGTGTTTCACTCAAGGGAAGACTGAGGAGATGATATCTACATCAGCTTATTCCCCCCTCTTTTTTCCAGGATCATCCTGATATCAATAGATTCTAGGTTCTTATAAGTGGGCCTAAGGAGCTCATCAGATGGCCCCTAAGGGGCAGCTCTTGTGCTGCCCTTTCCTCACTGGATTGGGGCTGCAGCAACTGCATGCCACGGTCCTGATTTGGCCTTTCCATGGTGCAAAAATAAAGCTAAAAGCTACTCCTTTTCGTGCCTTGGAAAAGGCACCCTAGTCACTATAGTGGTGGCTTTTTGGCACTCCTTTGTGTTTAAATGCTGCACCAACATGCCTTCCACCATGCAGTTCAGTGTGCTGCATGATGCCAGTGTGGGGGTGGCATGGGGGCGGCTAGCATGCATACACAACGCCCCCACACCGATGTATAACACCAATCTGTAGAGGCTCTTATTTAACTCTGTATTGTGTTTGGTGACTTATAGATAGGCCCTATTGGGTGCCGTCGTTACGCGCGAGGGGCGGCACTTCCTGACGCGCCTTGCCCTTCACATGTAATGAGGGCGTCAAAATGGTGGCACCCTATACAGATGGACACTGCCATTTTGACGTGACGGATGCTTAGCGTCTGTACGTC
This sequence comes from Sceloporus undulatus, assembly GCF_019175285.1. Taxonomy (NCBI): domain Eukaryota; kingdom Metazoa; phylum Chordata; class Lepidosauria; order Squamata; family Phrynosomatidae; genus Sceloporus; species Sceloporus undulatus. The sequence continues at coordinate 83,290,639 of NC_056523.1, read as the reverse complement.
ACAGCACGTTTGTGACACCGCAAGGGCACCATTGCCGCCTTGCGGCGTCACAACTGCGCCGCAAGAAGAACTGCTTTTTTCAGGTTGTTTTTGTTGTGCAGGGGAGCCGAGTGCTTTCTCCACTGCGGCTCCCTCGTGCAGCAAACAAGGGCGGCAGCAGACCGCCCTTTTGGGTGGTCTGTGAAACGCCATTATTTCATGATAGGTCATGAAAGTTCTCTCCTCAGATAACGTTGAGGAGTAGAAATCTGCTATTGCAGAATACTCTGAATGGTTTTCACAATGTCAATAGTTATTTATGCATGCATAGTTTGGCAGAATTTACTTATTTATTTATGAGATTCATATCTCACTCACTTAGGCCTGTTACAGACTGCCAAAGTAAAGCTGCTTCGGGTCTCTTTGGAGGTATGCTGTTTAAATGATGCATGGGTCCTAAGAGTCCGGGGGTCACGCCAAAGCCACACTCCATTCCTAAGCACTGGAGGGCAGCTTTGGTGCAGCTTCCGGATTCTTAGGATGCATGCATCATTTAAACAGCATACCTCCAAAGAGACCTGAAGCAGCTTTATTTTGGCCATCTGTAACAGGCCTTAGATTTGTAAAATGGTGTACAAGATGTGAAGAAAATGAATTGGGAGAAGCTTTTCTTCTCAAAATATTAGAACCTGGTGACTAACCAAATGGTGTAAGATTCAGGAGAGTAAATAAAAGGAATCACTTCTTTATAGAATACATAACTGAACTGTGGTATTCATTGCAAACTGTAGTGATGGCCACTCATTGGATCAAAATTCAGTTAGAATGAACTAAAAGTGGTTTAGACAACTCTTGGAGGTTGACTACCTGAAAGCTATTTTCTCTCTCCACAGCAAAGGCAGTATGCCTCTCTATTTAAATCAACAAATCAGTCACTAGGGAACTCAAGCAGTGGTTTCAAGGCTGTTGCTTTCATGTCTTCTCTTTGGGCATCCAATAGCCAAAAGGATGGCCACTGTGGTAGTAGAATGATGAACTGCTAGATGATTATGATGATGATGTTTAATAACTGACCATACAGAATATATCTGAGCTGCCCATATGTTTCTTTTATATTCCCACCTGCCAGCTACAGGGGTAAAATTGTTAAATGTACTGTCTTCTATTGATAAACAGAATTAGTCATAATGTACTAGTCTGCCTTCCTTCCTTCCTGCCCACTTATTTTAGGTACCCTTCCCCTTTGGTTTACTTATAATAATTTTTTTACTTGATATGTGGCTAAAAATGCATTCCATGGACGCTTGTGCCAATCCAGCCCACAGCTATATATGGGCTGGCCTTGTTTTGTTAGCCCTTATTTTTGTGGTGAAACTGAATCGTTGGTTTTGCAAAAACATTCTGTAAATGTTGCCTCAGTTCTCATGAAAATTACGTCATTTAACTGTTAACTGCATTACAATTTTTTTTTTGTAGATTTCAGCCCATTCCCCCTCCCTTAAGGTTTAGAGAGTCGTATTAGAGTTTTAAGGCACACATTGATCAAGAGAAGTAATAAATAAATAATAATAAAAATTTTATTTCTATATTGCCCTTCTGTATAATCAGGGCGGTGTACAACATTATAAAACATTCATACAATAACAAGGCACATACAATTAAAATTAAAATACAACATCAAAGTTAAAATACAACATCAATTAAAACAATCTAACCAGGTTGAATCTGGCCCTATATAACCTCATATATAGCTGCAGGCTGGGTTTCTTTTTATTGGAAGGAAGTTTGGTCATCAGACTGACTGTAAGACAGATGGAGATACAGCATATATGAAATCTGCATTGATGGTTGATAAATCCAGGTATGGAAGGCTCACATTTATTAGGAGACAAGGGCAGGCTTCAACTTGTTAGATTCTCACTTGAAAGCTCTAGACTGAAATGGTGCTGAATTGAGCTGATAGCTCCCAGGTCAGTGGGCCAAGAAATCTGCCATGGGTTTCAATCCATATGTTAGTCATCCATGACACTGAACTGGTTCAAAAATATGAACAACTCCTTTAAAGTTCACATAAGAACATGGAACAGATTCACTGACTGTGACATGGAAGCCACAGGCCACCATTGGAGCTAAGTCAGCAAGTAGTGTGTTGAAAGCAATGTTCCATGTGAAAATCCCAACTAGCTTTACACCTATGATGTTTTTTTAATGTAAGACACTGATAACCCATACAGTGGTATGATTGTCAAATCAGAAAAGGGCAGCTATGCAGTAGTCAGTATCCAGTTGTCACATGAATTGTGCCTGTATATATGTGTATGATTCCAGGAAGATAAGGGTCCCTGGTTATACTGTCCTGGATCCACTGGTTCATGCAACTTTGGCGTGTTACAGACCACCAAAAAGCAGCGGCCTGCCCCTGCCCCTTTCCCCGCCGGATCAGGGCCTCAGTGGCTAGAGCGGCAGCCGCTGAGGCCCCAATCCGCCACTTTCCAGGCTGCGGGGAAGCGGCAAAAGGCCACTTCCCCAAGGCCTGGAAAGGGGTGTCCTTGGGGCTTCAAGCCCCAAGGACATCCCGCGGCAGCGGGGAGGAGGCGAAAGGGGCCGCTTGACCCCTTTCTCTCTTGCGTCGCTGGGCGCAGCCATCTAAAGGCTGCGCCCAGCGATGCAAGACCAGGAAGGAGCTCCATTTCGGAGCTCCTTCCTCCGCCGACAAAAGGGCACACTAAACACCCTCGTGTGGCGCGACAGCATCACGTCCGCACCACCTCGCTTGGAGGCGGTGCGTTTGTGACGCCATCATGGTGGCCCCCATGTAGATGGGGTGCTGCTATCTTGTGCATCCTCAGTTAGAGTTATATAAAAGAGATGACAAAATGAAGGACACATGGAACAAAGAACCATATGAAGATGAACCCCAAATTCTAAAGTGAGGTGGAAGTGACAATAAGAGAATAACTCTTTGTGTATTGCATCCAATATTTTTTTTAAATTCCTTCCTGGTCTTGAATTGTGTTATTTTTATTCTCATAGAGCGTCCTGGCCCTTGGTTTTAATTTTCCTTTGATTTCCCAGATCTTGTGGAATAAATCTCTCTTGTTCTTCCCTTTTGTTGCCTTCTATTTCTCTTCACTGGTTGTTGTGGTAATGTTCACACTAGGTGTTGTACTGTTGCATTCATGGTTCTTAGTTTGTTCCTATCTCCCCCCCCCCCTTTTTTTTTTTTTGCTTTTTTTCAAATTGCCAGGAACAGATGATATTCCAATCTGACTACAATAATGCTAGGAAATGTGGAGGGAAGTAGAAAGAGGAAGGCTGCATGCTACATCAATGGACTCTATTGAGGAGGTTATGGGCATGAGTTTAAAGGATCTAAGCAGAGCAGTGGAGGACAGGAAGTCTTAGAGATGTCTTGTCCACAGGGTTGCTGTGAGTCAAGATCAACTTTAGAGTTTCCCCCCAAGGCCCCGAGGGACTGTGTGTGACTGCCGCTGCTGCTGGAGCGGACCCCTGGGTGAAGCCACATCTGCGCAGCTGTGCATCCACCCAGGACTTGCCGCTCAACGGACTGTTGCACATGCGCAATTGCGCATGGTCGTAGGGCAGGGGCAGGTCCTTTGTGGCTGTGTGCGCAGCAGGGGAATGTCCTTTAGGGTTTTCTTCCTCTGCTGTAGCCTTGTCACATTGTTGGGGATTTTTTTCTGGATTATGGGGTTGTGGATTGTTCCGTTTCATGTGGTTCTCCTATTAATGTAGTGTGGGACAGGGGGAGATATAGCGGTAAGAGAGTGGAATCACATTGGAAGGGAAGGCGGGATCGATGCGTAATATCTATCTCGCCTTCCATCCACTCTCCTAGCCAAAGAGATCTGTGGGTCAGTCCAACTGTACCACAAACCCTATCTCTGCTCCTATGCAATGCCAAGTCTATAAAGAATAAGACCCACATTATACACGATCTGTTGGAGGAGAAGTGTTGTGACCTGGCTTGCATCATTGAGACCTGGCTTGGGCCTGGAAGCGAAGCGGTGTGGGCTCAGGCCCTTCCAGCTGGGTACTCAGTAAAGGACCAGTGCAGGTTAGGTGGGCGGGTGTGTGTGTGTGGCCTTGATCCATAAGAATACCATCATCTTGACCAGGAACCATTTACATCAGACAGATTATATCGAGTGTATTTACCTGACCCTGAAGGACAAGGACAGTTTGGGGATTCTGTAAATCTACCAGCCACCCCGTGCACTAGCAGACTCTCTGGCTGAGCTGACACAGCTGGTCTCGGAACTGGTGTTGGAATCCCCTAGGCTTTTGGTCCTGGGGGACCTCAACATCCCTTTCGAGTCCAGTAGTGTTTTAACTGGTGCGGCTCGGGAGTTCATGACTACCATGACAGCCATGGGCCTGTCCCAATTAGTCTCAGGGTCCACACATTTGGCTGGTAACACATTTGATCTTCTCTTCTGTATGGATTTGGAGACTCCATGGGCGGAGGTTACAAAAATCTCTCCCTTGTCATGGACGGATCATTTTCTGGTCGAGGCAAGTATCAAGGCTTCTACCTGGATCCTTCCCGGGGGTGGCGGACCTATTCGGATGGTCCACCCTCGCAGGCTGATGGAACCCAAAAGGTTCCAAGAAGCCCTAGAGCAGGGGTAGGCAACCTGCGGCCCACGGGCCGGATGCGGCCCAGCGAGGCCTTGGGACTGGCCCCAGCCCAGTCCTGCCGCCGATTGCTGCCGGGGCCTTTGGGGGGCAATTGTCTATAGAAGCTTCAGAAACATGCATTTATATTAACATGTTAAAAAAAAAATCAGCAAATTTTTTCGCGTGTCTTCCATTTTTTTAAAAAAAGTGTCTTCCATTTGAAAATTTTGTCCTACATTTGTCCTGGTTTATTTATATATTTAATTTTTTTAAAAAATTATTTAATTATTTATTTTTTGGCTTTGGCCCCCCAGTTGTCTGAGGGACAGCAACCCAGCCCCCAGCTCAAAAAGATTGCCTACCCCTGCCCTAGAGGGATTTATGGTTGGAACTGACGGTGATGCTGTTGATGCCCTGACCAACATCTGGGACTCTGATCTCTCCAGGGCTATACACAGTATCACTCCCAAGTGTCATTTCAGGCCTGCTGAAGCGGGCTTTGCAACGACTAGAGCGCGACTGGCGGAGACATCAGCGCTTATCCGACAAGACACTCCTAGAGTCTCAGTAGAAGGCCTATGGAATGGCAATAAGACTGGCCAGTCGCGCTCTAGTGAAGCACTCTTTCTTCTCTGCACGTATTGCGTCCACAGAGTCCCATCCAGCAGAGCTGTTCAGAGTGGTGAGGGAGCTCACTAAATTGTCTCCCCCCCTGAACCCTATCTTGGAACCATCAAAAGCCTACTGTTACGCATTTGACAACTTCTTTGCGAATAAAATCTCTCGGATAAGGGCTGATCTTGACGCCAGTGTTAGTTCAGAGTCTAGAGTAGAGGTATCCAGAGCTTCCGTGGACTTGGTTAGACTGGATCAGTTTGAGTCTGTAAGTACCAAGGATGTGGACAAGATTCTTCGAAGTGTTAGGAGGATGACTTGTTCCCTTGATCCCTGTCCTTCATGGCTGACAGCTCAAGGGGGAACGGTTGTAACTAATATGTTACACCCTATTATCAATACATCCTTCAGGGATGGGCAGTTTCCATCTACATTGAAGATGGCCATAGTAAAACCTTTATTGAAAAAGCCCTCCCTTGACCCCCTAATTCGGAACAACTATCGGCCTGTCTCGCTGCTGCCATTTTTAGGGAAGGTGATCGAAAGGGCAGTCGCCTCTCAGCTTCAGGGAGTCTTGGATGAAGTGGATTATCTGGACCCATTTCAAACCGGGTTCCGGGCGGGTTATGGAGTTGAGACTGCCATGGTCGCCTTAGTTGATGATCTCCGTCTGGGCATGGACAGGGGAAGCGTGTCGCTGTTAGTGCTTTTGGACATCTCAGCAGCCTTCGATACCATCGACCATGGTATCCTTCTGGATCACCTGAGGGAGTTAGGTATCGCGGGCTCTGCTTTGCAGTGGTTCCGTTCCTACCTCTCGGGCAGATTCCAGATGGTGGAACTGGGGGACTGTCATTCTGATAAGAGGGCCCTCACATCTGGGGTCCCTCAGGGAGCGATTTTGTTCCCCATGCTGTTTAACATTTACATGAAGGTGCTGGGAGAGATTATCCGGAGACACGGGGCGCGGTGTTATCAGTATGCTGATGACACCCAAATAATCTTCTCTATGTCTCCGACTGATGCAGTAACTAGGGATGGCATCTCTTCTCTTAATGCCTGCTTGGAGTCGGTAATGGGCTGGATGAGGGAAAACAGACTCAGCCTGAATCCAGAGAAAACGGAAGTACTGGTGATAGGCTCTCCTGGCCCAGGTAAGGAAATTTTTCCACCTGTCCTGAATGGGGTCACGCTCCCTGTGAAGGACTCGGTTTGCAGTTTGGGGGTGCTTCTTGACTTGTCGCTTCACCTTACATCTCAGGTGGATGCGACAGTTAGGAGCACCTGTTATCAGCTTCGGCTGATACGCCAACTGCGACCCTGGACCAGGGGGACCTTTAAACCGTTGTACATGCTCTGGTAACCTCTTGATTAGATTTCTGTAATGCGCTTTACATGGGGCAACCCTTGTACCAAACTCGGAAGCTACAATTAGTGCAGAATATGGCGGCTAGGCTGGTTACTGGATGTTCCAGGGCCAGCCATATAACACCAGTTTTGAAAGATCTTCATTGGCTGCCTATTCGCTTCCGGGCCGAATACAAGGTGTTGGTTATTACCTATAAAGTCCTAAATGGCTTGGGCCCAGGGTACTTGGAGGACCGCCTCTCCCCATATAATCCGCCCCACACTCTTAGGTCGGGAGAGAAACATCTTTTAGCAGTTCCAGCTGTTCATTATGCTGCTGCTAGGAGGGCTTATTCTGTTTCAGCCCCCCAACTCTGGAACTTCTCCCCAATGAGCTCCATATGGCCAGTTCCCTTGCTGTGTTCAAGAAAAACTTGAAGACTTATTTTTTCAGCCAAGCTTTCCCCCCATGAACCTTGTTGTCATTCTTCTCCCCTAAATGTGATGTATTTCATCATTTCAGCCTTTGTATGAGTGTTGACATTATGTTTTTATTGACTGCTGTTGTATATTGTTGTTTTTAACTGTTTTTAATATGTTGTGCACCGCTGTGATCTATGGAATAGTGGTATATAAATAAAATTTTTATTATTATTTTATTATTAACAACAAGAAAGAGGACAGTACCCAATAAGTGATTAAAATGACAAGAAAGGAGATTCTAAGCATGATTAACACACTCTGATAAGAACTGTTCAGCTGTGGAAAAGAACATCTCAAAAGATGGTAAACACTGCTTCATTAGAGTTTGTGTTGTTTTTTAAGTAAAGGGTGTTTTAACATGTGGTTTCCTAGTTGTTTCTTCAGGTTCCCTTCCATATCTGTGATTCAATAATGGATTTCTCCAAGCATTCCTTCGCCTTGATCTGTTCTCTCTGGTGATTGGTCTTTTCTTTCTTTCTTCCTTTTTTTTTTTTAACTCTTGCTCACATTTGTTAATGCATGTGCTAGGAACAACTGACAGAGGAGATTCTGTGATTGTGACTAACCGGTGGGCCATGTGGTGGAGCATTTATATGACAATGGAGAAAGCAGACAACCATAGTGCCGTTTACTTAAGGTTAAAAAACCCATTCTAGACAGAACACATTGTAACAGAAAAAGAAAAACAGCAATATATGCTACGGTATGAAATGAAATCTAACAGGAAAAAAATCAAAACGCAACACACAACACAGTTGTGAGCTAAAATGTTTTAATACCAAATTACAACTCCAGTACTACAGTTAGCAAATAAAGTAAAGAAGTCTTGATCATTCAGGTTTCTCACATTTGCCCATATGACTGAGCAACAAAGGCTCAGCACTGTTCCTAGAAAAATAAAACATAACAAAAGTATGATCACATGTATCTGGAGTCATGAAATATAGGCACAGTACAGATGGTGCAAAAGTGCCATGCTGGTGCTGTACTAGGGTTAGGGGACCGCACAGCAACCAGATGGTCCGTAACCCTGGTACGGCATGGTACCGTAACAATGGCGGCTCCCTGTGTACACGGGCGCCACCATTGTTATGTAAGCGTCACACGTTATCCACATGTTGCCACATGGCACTTACATAAAGAGTGCGCCACTGGCGCACTCGTTACGCCATCCCTGTGGCTTTAAAAGAACCCACTTTTCTCAAGTTCTTTTTCCTCCTCAGGGAAGCCGCGTGGTTTGGTGGCTACGGCTTCTCTCCAAAAGAAAAAAAGCCACTGCCACTCTGAACATCAAGTCAAGCATGTACCAGGCCTTAGATATCCTGTTTTTAAAAATGTGCATTACTTATTTTGTAAAATAGTGCTATAATGGGCCCTAGAACTTATTTCCTCTTTGTAAGAAATGAATTTGGTAGCTATTTTGCCAGACTACTTTCACAACATAAATTTACTGGAAAGAGCTGTTTGCTTGTTTTTCATACTGCACAATTATAGCACTTAAATTGCCATGGTTGCATCCTATGGAACCCTAGGGTTTGTACTTTGGTCAGATGCACTAAAGCTCTCATGTGGAGAAATATAAGTACTCCTCCCTTAGCAGCAAGTACCAGAATCCCAAAGGATAGAGCCATGGCAATGAAGTGTAATTTCAGTGCTGTAATAGTGTAATGTGAAGGGTTTCAGGTTACTGAAAACACTTGAGTTTAATTAGCATAGAACAGAGTAGAAATTGACTTCATAGTTATATCATGCGGTCCTCCAGATGCTGTCAGATTGTAACTCCCATCAGCCTTAGGCAGCAGAGTCAGTGGGGAGGAATGGTGGGAGCTGCAGTTCAACAACATGTGCAAGGCTGGACAATTCTAGTCCCTCGTTTATATGAGGCGATGAGGGGCTTAGTACATCTATACATTATTTACATCTGAGGATTTCTTGCCTAAGAAAACCCTATGAAATTCATGGGATTGCCTTAAATCAACAAGAAACTTGAAGTCACACACACAATGGAAACTGTGTGAATTGCAGTCTGCATTTAATCTTGAGAGCATTTTAACCCACCTCAAAATTTCCTCATTGGCTAGCTTTCTTTGTTAAAAAGGAGCATCATATTTGTAGCAGGTATGATTCTCCAGTTAATCACTATTTTGTCTCTTGTATTGGTAGTCATTAAAGCATCACTTTCATAAATGTAACTGAGTATAGCCCCTGGACCCTCTACAGCTTCCCACCCCTGATTTACATGTAGTCCATGTTTTGTGAAACATCATAAATAAAGAAATAATTTTATATAGTCCATCAGTAGTCTTTTTGTGAAACCACATTTTCATCCTTTTAAACATATGAAACTGCATCAACCTGTTTGGATCTGTACTTGGATTTCAGTTCTCATTTCTTATCTTAACAGAAATATATCAATATACAATGGAAATGGACGAGGATATTCCCATAGGTACTGAGTTCATCTTTTCTTTGTATCATGTTAATATTACTTGAGTTACTTAGAACAAGTTACACATCACTATATACTTACAGGGCCTCAATGCAGAAGAAACACTTGTTGTCATATGTATTGCCATCAGAACCACAATGAGGGATATAATTCATGGTGCACATTGGGATATTTGGGGAGAATTCCTTGCAGAAATCCTGCACACATAGAATCAGACAGTTCTGTCTCAATTTTTCTGTTAAATTCAGCTTCAGTCCCCAGTCACAAAATAAGCAGAGGAGTAGTGTATTTTTAGTGTGTGTTCAGTAGTTTGTTATAAACATTCATCCATTTCACTATAGCAATGTTCATCCCATTTTTAGTTTCCATCTGTTTGTGTGTGTCTGTGTGAAATAATTTTATATAGTCCATCAGTTGCCTGTTTGTGAGATCATATTTTCATCCTTTTAAAGAGATGAAACTGCACAGTTGTTTCTGCTTACTGTGCCTTCAAGTTGCCTGTCAACTTATGGCAGCCCCATGGATTTCAAAGGGTTTTGTTGGGTAAGGAATACTCAGAGATGGTTTTGTCATTTCCTTAATCTGAAATATAGCCTATAGCACCTGGTATTGGTTGGTAGTGTCCTATCAAGTAGTAACTAGCACTGACCTTGCTTAGCTTCCAAGATTTGAGGGGATCTGTGGTGACATTAGAGTATTTAGGCCCCATTTCAGCCTCCAAGATTGTGGCAAGAATTGGCTGATGCAATAGTTTGAATAGTTTGAATTTACAGCGCTTCATAAATAAAGGT
>NC_056523.1:83258321-83280324 GCF_019175285.1 Sceloporus undulatus | reverse complement strand
TAATAATAATAATAATAATAATAATAATAATAATAATAATAATAATAATAAACAGCCATGGAGTGATCTGATCTGCCAGCTCTCTCTCCCTCGGCTCAGTTATATGTGATAGCTGCTGACAAATTCCAGTATATTGCTACCACTTTATGGTCACACTTGATGAGTTAATAAGCTTGATTTTATGGCATGGTAAATTTATTGAAAGGAAAGGATTTGTGCTGGCCTTGCCATGTCTCTGTTGGCTCTGAATTTGCAAAAACACAAACAAAAATTTCCAGCCCACTTCAGATGCCAACATTCAGCATTATCTGAGGACAATGCATTCAGATGCAACTTAATGTAGCACAGGATATGATGCATCCTGTCAGTCAAAATATTTTCTACACAGTTTAAAGGAATATTATTCCAGCAGTTTCTAGCATAATTTGCTCAAGGTAAGTTTATCTAATACTGGCAACTATACAATAGATTTAACACAGAATGGAGCCAGGCTGATGTAGTGGTTTGAGCATTGGATTAAGACTAGGATTACTTTAAATTAGAGTCAATTTGACAGCAATTAACAACATACTCCTCTGATGTGATACCTGTGTTTTACTTATTATTTTTGATGATGTCAATGAAACCACCCTTTCCTGTGAAACATTCAAGATGTCAGTAGTCAGGATTAATGGTGTAGTTTCATTGGATCTGACATCCTCCACCAGAATTGACCTTTCTGGCTGCATTTCCTGGAAAATCTGCTTTCCAGAGCTGGGCAACTCTCTGGAGTGAGTTTTGGCACCCTGGAGCAATGCATGAGGTAGAGGAAGAGGAGGAAGGCCTGATTCCACTGGGTGGTGGTACTTGTTTGCCTTCAAGTTGTTTCTAAATTATGGCTACCCTAACTAAGACATGCTTGGTCATGGAAACCCACTGGGTGACCTTAAGCAGGTTACACTCTCTCAGAGGCAGACAAAAGCAAACCACCTCTGAACAAATCATGCCATCAAAACCCAGTGATAGGTTCGCCTTAGGGTTGCCATAAGTTAGAAACAATGTGAATGTGTGCAAGACAACACGTGGGTTTTTAAATCGTTTATAGAAAAGTAAACCATTCCTCTGTGTAGATGTGATTTCCAACATTCTCAGCAATGCATATTGCTGTCTAGTGAAGGTAGGATAATCCAATATATATGAAAGGCTATAGGAAGATTGCTGGTGGCTAAATTAGTAGTTTCAGAATCATATTGCCAAAATTTTAGTGTTGCTGGATTGACATATACATTTGCTTACCTTAACACACTCTCCATCATGTTTCTTCCCAATATATCTGCCAAGCTTCCTGAAGGAAAGAGAAAGAAAGATTGATAGAGAGAGAGAGAGAGAGAGTTATCAATCAGTCAGTCAGTGCTCTTCTTTGCTTTTCTTCAGAATATGAAAGAATCCAAGCTAAGGCAGGCCATCTGCCTGAAAACTTGTGCTACTTTGATTAGTACATATTTACTATTCCAGATTTTGAAGTCTCCTTTCATACATAATGAGGAGTCCAATTAATCTTCCAATAATCTGACCCATAATTTAAAAAACAACAACAAGGTAGAGAGGTTTTATCCATGTAGTGCCTAGCATGTTGGTTTTCCCCCCAAGAGGCTCTGGACAAAGGGTTACTTCATCCTTTTGCTCAGCCCTGAAAACCTATTGGATTAGGTTGGGTCAATCACCATTTCTCATTCTCAACATCCATGATGAATGTCATATAGTTGTGAGGATAAAATAGGCCTGGTACCCATGAGAATCTGGATGAATATGTTGAGTTGGAAAAGAGAAAATAAAATAAATACAAGGTATTATTACAAAAACCAAAACTAGTGACTATTCATTGTCTAGAAAAAATGTTCTGTTATCAACATTACTTACAGGTTTTCGTTACAGAGCATACATGGATTGGAATAAGTGATGTCATCTGTTCCACAAACTGGTCGCCACATCCTTGTGCAGGCAATGCCTCCCCTGCCTTTCACACGACGGAAATTGTTACAATCCAGCTAGGAAAGAAATGTATAAGACCTTGAAGAAGGGAAAATCTATCAATCCAGTAATCCCATGCCAGATCTTAAAATTTCCATATATATGGGGGAAAAGCAGGTCCCTTTGTAATATATCCCTTCCATTTCAAAACTTTCTTTTCCCACACAAGAAAGAATATACACAAGGCTCTGTTAGAGCAACTGGGCTGAAAAGGTTTTGTTGTTGCTGTTTGTTCTGCAGGTGACAGGCTTATCAGATGGCTGCCATAGCACTATTCTATAGGAGGAAGTACATACAGATGATGATGATGATGATGATATTCTATCCCGCCTTTTCACCCAGTTCAGAACTCAAAAGAAGCTTACAACAAATAAAAAATGTTGTTGTTGTGTGCCTTCAAGTCATTTACTCATACTCCACCTCCTCATCATACTGTTCAACGCCATTTTTGTAACCTTCGATCTGTTGACTCTAACCATTATTTCCTGTATTGCTATGTATTTTATATATCTATGTATTATTCTACTAGAGAGGCCCCTTCCCCACCACCACTCTCTTTGTATTGTGTCTTTTTAGATTGTAAGCCTGAGGGCAGGGAACCGTCCAATTAAAAAGATTGTATGTACAGCGCTGTGTAAATTTACAGCGCTTTATAAATAAAAGTTAATAATAATAATAATAATAATAATAATAATAATAATAATAATAATTTACAGCTGATGACAATATTTAGGCAACCCTATCATAGGGTTTTCATGGCAAGATTTGCCTTTGCCTTCCTCTGAGGATGAGCGAGCATGACTCACCTGAGGTCACTCAGTGGTTACCATGGCCAAGTGGAACTTCAAACTCTGGTCTACAGAGTCCTAATCCAAGGCTCAAATACATAGTTAAAAAACCATAAGGTACAAAACTTAAAACAGGTGGTTTTACCCATCATGGGTGGGCACAAAGTAGTCCTGGCATTACATGGAGTCTCCAAGGCTGTTTTTGTCACTATCAACTCCCCAGATTGCTTTTTTTTGGGGTCAAAAAGAAAGCATTACCTTCCTGGAGGCCTCCAGGACCATGTTTTACATCCGTTACAATCCCCTCCTGTGCACATCTGCACTATTTAATGCTTCTTAAAACTAAGCATAGTCAGCCCTGGCTCATACTTAGAAGATCACAAATCAAGACCAGGCGCTGAAGCCTATAATTCAGAGGAAGAAATTGACAAAATCACCTCTGAGCATTTCTTGCCAAAGGAAAAAATCATGAAATTAATGAAGCTGTCATGCGTCAACAGCTAACTTGAAGGTGTGTGCACATGCGTGCGTGCACACACACATAAGTCCTTGTTTTTCAAAAAAACAGACCTTCAGCCATTTCCAATTTGCTTCAGGATGGCATTTTTGATAGTCACCACAGCCTCTGGAGGGTCTTAGAGGCAAAATAAAATAAAATGTTGGACCTTAGTTGAACACATTTTCTCTACACAGTCAAAAGAACAGGATTCCATATACCTTCAGATTTTTATGTCATTAGCAATTGTTTAAGATAGGGATGCAGGTTACAGTATTACAGTAATGGGTTTGTCTCAGGTTTTTGATTCTTTCCACACACATTGTCGCCTGAGATTCTACCACAAGGTGGCAGGGATGTTGCATTTCAGCTGTAGCAGCCTCTGGTCATTTCTTCTGAATCTCCTGCTCATTCCCCTCTGTTAGAAGTCAGACTATGCATCTTGACTTGTCTTGCATGTCCTAAGCTATCCAGGTGCCTCTGGCCACAGTCTCATTGCCAGTATTATGAAAGACTCAACTACCACCTCAGTTTGCTTATGTCTTTGAGAGTTTTCTTGGTGGAAGTGGGGAGTCTAGAGATGCTAGCCTGTGTATAAAATATATCCCAGGTGGATTTGCCCATGCAATAAACAAGAATACAGATTTCTCTTTATTAAATTTTATGTGAACTTTTGCCAGAGAGCAATAGAAGTAGCCAGTATTTAACAGTCCCTTGTAGGATCAAGACCAATGCATTGAGATCCCCCTACCACCATTGTTTCTTCTCATGTACAGCGCTGTGTAAATTTACAGCACTTCATAAATAAAGGTTAATAATAATAATAATTTTTAAATCCATTCCAGCTATAGATTTGTACAGTGTGAAGGACTAGTCACTAGGGGGATTCTAGGTGATGAACTATGGCATGGTCATTGCCAATACACTAATAGAAGCAAAGACTGATATATCCCTATGGAAAACAAGAATGGGTGTGTGTCCACACATAGTCAGCTTTTCACTTGGTAGTGCTCTACTGGCAAAAGTGTGTCCAGAGAAGGACAACAACATGGTGAAATGTTTGAAGACCATGCCCTCTGAGGAGAGGCTTAGGGAGCTGGATATATTTAGAATGGTGAAGAGAAGGTCAAGAAATGATATGATAGTTCTGTTTAAAATTTTGAAAGGATGTCATACTGAAGATGGAACAAGTTTGTTTTCTCCTGCTCCAGAGATTAGGATCCAGAGCAATGGATTCAAACTACATGAAAAGAGATTTCACCTGAGCATCAGGAAAAACTTCCTGATGGTAAGAGCTGTTTGATAGTGGAACATACTGCCTTGGGGAGTAGTAGAGTCTCTCTTCTTGGAGGTTTTTAAACAGAGGCTGGATGGCCATTTGTTGGGATTGATGTGATTGCGTATTCCTGCATGGCAGGGAGTTGGACTGGATGCTCATTGTGGCCTCTTCCAACTCTATAACTCTAAGGTTCAGTTAGTTGCTTCGCTGCATTGTAAATGGCCATTTGCACAGTTGGATACATTAAGGCTTAATAGCTATGACAGAACCATAGAATCATAGAGGTGGAAGACACCACAAGGGCCATTCAGTTCAACCCCCTACCATTCAGTAAATACACATTTGAAGCACTCCCAACAGAAGGCCATCAGCCTCTTCTTAAAAACTTCCAAAGAAGGTGATTCCATCCCTCTCCAAGGCTGACGAACATCTCTTACCATCAGAAGGTTCTTCCTAATGTTGTGGTGAAATCTGTTTTCTTGTAGCTTGAATCTATTACTTTGTGACCTAGTCTCTGGAGCAGCAGAAAATAAACTTTCCCCATCTTGAATATGACATCCCTTCAAATATTAAAACAGGGCTATCATGTCACTCCTTAACCTTCTCTTCTCCAGGGTAAACATACCCAGCTCCCTAGCTGCTCCTCATAGGGCATGGTTTCCACCTTTCCCCATTTTGGTCACCTTCCTCTGGACATGTCTCATATTGCCAACATCCTTCTTGAATTATGGTGTCCAAAATTGGACAATATTCCAGGTGGGTCCTGGCCAAAGCAGAATAGAGTGGTACTATTACTACCCTTAATATTCTAGACACTATACTCCTATTGATGCAGCTGAGAATCATTGGTTTTTCTAGCTGGTGCAGCACACTGCTGACTCAGGTTCAGTTTGTGGTCCACCTTGTAATTTTCTTTTTACAACCATCTTCAAGGCCTGTGAAATGAAACTCATACCCAATCTTTTCTTTCAGTGGCACACTTCCAGTAAGGAGCTAGCCTATACCTAGCAGCTGATGCAATAAACATACTGCTTTCGAAGTACTCATTCAATTCAATAACTTTATTCTTTCTTAACTAGCCCTTGCAAAACTGAACACAATATGTGGGGGAATGTCTCCGATGTATGTCACTTTGAAATGGATAGCAATTGTTCTGTTCTTCCACAGTTCCCCTCCCTTGTAATTGTACCAGGGAAGGACTTGGAAAATAGTTCCTGTTTATTGCTTATAGTGTGTGTGAAAACACTAGCATTTCCCACTTATGTTTGGTGAACACAATCCACATTTTTTGCCCAGAGCAAAACATCACTTGTAAATTATCCATGCCATACAATGAGCTACAGAAAGCACCAAAGACAACACTGTTTTACTCACCTCAGTCCCATCCTCACTGAAGACCCCTGAAAGAAGAACAGAAAGTCATCTTGAGCTCAGTTCTTAAACTGGTTGAAGAAAAGAACTGCACAAATGTATCCATCAAAATACTGTTAGGATTGATTTTTAAAAGCTAAGAATATGTAATATAAAAAGAAAAAATAAGGTGAGTGACACAAGAATGCTTTCTCATCAGTCATCCTAGTTTATCACAGTGTTAGCCATTTCTACAGTTGCTGCTATAGAAACTTAATGAAACTTAATTAAAATGTCTTTACTGGTGAATGTGATCATTGGCCTCCTCTTACAACAGTGTGTGTATAATTATGGCAATAACCCTATGTATCTGAGGAAATAGACTCAAGTCTTTGAAAACTCATGATACCAACTTCTATTTTTAGTTAGTCTCAAAGGCACTGCAAGGTTTCTTTGCATACTGATTTTCCAGACTAACATGGCTATGTCTTCGACCTCTTCCAACTCTATTATTCTATGATTCAAACTAAAAGAAGCAGAACATTTCCCTCCCCACCTGGTTGGTAACCCTAGATATATTGAAGCCCTTCCAGATGATTCAAAGGTAACTGTTAAACAGCCATAACTATTTGGCTATCCCCCCCCACTTTTTTTTTTTTTTTTTGCAAAAGACTCACCCGAGAAACACCAAATTGCTATAGCAAAGATCACAAGCACACCCATTTTCCTCATGGAAGGAATGGCAATTTACAGTAACTCTGTCCTGAGTACACTGGTATTCAGACGAATGGAAACAGACTGTTGGGACACTGTCACAAGCAAGAATTCAGGTCTATTTGGAACATGTACACACATACACCCACATATATATGGTTGCAGAAGTTTACTTTAGAATTAGGAAAGACGTGGCACCCAAAAAAGTGTTTCATAACCAAACAGGTAGCATCCAAGGAGATGATTCAGTCTGAAAGACTTGTCATTTTTGTTTGCTAGTTGACCAGCTGAAGGTACTACCTACTTTGCCCTGGGGAGTGCTTAACCCTTTCCTTCCTTACTAATTTTCAGCTGATCTCTCCCCAAAACTGCTTTAATCACTAAGAGATAATTTTACATTATTTAATTTTGTATGGTTTCAGAACAAAAACAATTAAAGGAGAACATTTGATCTGAATGAAGCCAGGTCATTCATTATCAGATAAAAGGAAATCTTTGAGGTAGAGACAGAAACCACCATTACAATCATTACATTTACTGAGGTCTATTTCATTTCCATCCCTATATATATAGTGCATAACACACACACATGCAGGTCTAATTATATAGGTCTAATTCCACAATCTTTCTCATGGTACCTAGAAGACAATTATGTGCTGATGTTTCCTCTTCTCTCCAAGATCAAACTAAGTTTGAGAGCAGAACAAGTGGTTTGCTTTAAAAAAAAAAAGAGCTTTATTTGAAAGTTTTAGGCTCTGGCCTACAAGATTAAATCTGGCACAGAGAAGGTAAGAATCTGTTCTAGGAAAGTTCCCTCCATCCCCTTATTCCAAGTCCCACTCTGATTAAACAGTAAGAATGGGGAAGAAGACCCCCATCTGTAAGAAGATTTCTTTCCCAATTGGGATGGTGATTGGTACATGAAGCTGATTACTTTCAGCAGGGAGGAGGGAAAATGAGCATAGTGATGGATTTCACACAGTGTCTGCAAGCACTATCTTGGAACATTTTGTCACTTCCTTTCTCTATCCTGCATGGTAAAGGGGGAAGAAGAATGAATCTGGTTTCCTGACCAAAACACTCTGAAAAAGCTGCACTTGTCACTGTAGCTGTGGACCCAATGGTGCCATGGTGTGTAGTTAAATCCCACTGCCATCTGGGCTACAGAGGGCCACAGCTGGAGGGTGGAGGAATCTAGCACCCACTTCAGTGTGGTTTCCCATCTTAATGCCCCTTCCACTACAGAGGTCTGAGAATGAACAAATCTAAACACTGCAGATAGCATATACCCTCCAACATGTTATAGGTGAAAAACAGGATATGTGGCCATGAAACATCAGAGTGTGGTCAAGATGGAAAATGTTACTAATGAGGAAAACACACAAACTAGGAGAGGTGGCAGCACTTTGCTTTTGCCTGAGTTTCCTGGGAAGGGCATGATTTCTATTTTTACCCTTTTGGACTCAGTTTCTACCAATGGAAATAAATCAAGGACAAAAAGGGAACATGGAAAGATGAAAGAGAAACTGGGCCATTTTAAAAGTACTAAAAAATGGGATGGAAGGGTCATTCCCTTTCAAATCAGATCAAGTGGCAGGTATATAAAAGTGATCTGCCCATCACAGTAGAATTATAGAATTCCAGTATGACCATTATCCAATTTAGTGAAGAAAATGAAGTGCAGAGTATATCTGACAGCATGAGTGTGACAGATAATGCTTGGGACAGAACCATGACCAGCATGGCAGACATGAAGTCCTGAACCACTCCTTATAGGGCAGTGTCAGCACAGATGTTGAAGCATCCCAGCACAACAACCTAATGAGAATCCAGCAGCACCCCAAAACCACTCCCAACTGACTCAGAAAAGGTGAATGCTAAGCACTGGGATGGCTATACTTCAATCATATCCCAAATTGCCTCCCTTCAAATAGGGACACTTCAATCAAACCCAACCCTGTCTCCCTCACCCATATTTGTCTGTTGCTGCACAGTGAACCCTGATGGGCAAATTGACCCCCCCCCCCCGCCAGCTTCATTCAGCCGCATCTCTGTGATAAAAACTAGAGAGCTTATTGCTCACCTTTTTAAACTGGCTCCAGCCTCCCAGGCTGGAGCCAGGATGCAGGATGGAGGCAAGCTGCCATCAACCTGCTAGCTGCCATCAACCCAGGTCAAAGCTGGGTTCCAGCCAAGGTCCGCTAGCACTTTTTAGAAGTCAGAAAGCTTCCGACTTCTAAAAAGTGCTGGTGGAGCATCATTGGGACCCGGCTTGGACCTGGGCTGATGGCAGCCGACAGTTTGGCAGTGATTTAGTGAGTAATAATCCCTGCCTCCATCCTGCATCACAATTCCAACTCCTAGGTTAGCATGTTTGTCCAGCATCAGGTGCTGCCTGGATAGTTGCTGGTTTGCTGTCGTGGGCTGTTATTGTCCAGGATATTTGAACAGGGAGATAGTTTGGGAGCTACCAGCACTGTGATGCTGTTTCCTCTCCTATGACTGGTTGTTTGTTCATTTGTTGTTGTTGTTATTATTAAACTTTATTTATAAAGCACTATAAGTTTATACAGCTGAATGTTATGGATTTTTGTTTGTTAAAATATTTGTTTTTGTTTTTTTTTAAAAATGTTTGTTAAAACATTTACATCCTGCCCTTATGGGATCTCAGGGTGACATACCAACAAATTAAAACCATTTAAAGCAATACAAATAATTTAAATAGATCAAAAACATATTAACCAATTTAACTAGTTAAAAACAAGTTAAATTAAAACAGTTTAAAATTCAAGGCATTTTGGAGTACATAAGTTAAGCCCCAAAGGTTTTAATAAACGGACTTTTTTTTTTACTTGGCACCAAAAGGATCCTGTAATGCAATTGTCTGCAGCTGTCTGCCTCCTCTTAATCTTTGTCCCCCGTAACTTCCATGGCCGATCCCCCCCCCCCCCCCCGTTGATAACATGTCCTTCTTTTAGACAAAATCCTCATTTTAACAGCCAAGCCATATAATTTTATTATTGTAAGGTCATAAAATCCTTGCCTCAATTTTTTGCTGAGGCAGTTTTGCAAACATACAAAAGGAACTAAACAAGCATATTCAAATAAAATGAAATAGTTAAGGAAATAAACACAAAATTCCTGTAACCAGAAATCCCACCATGACCACAAATATACTTTTGTGGGTTGTGTTTCCTTTTACCCTAGCAATGAAGGACACAGCATAATCTTTCTCGCGATGTGTGTGTGAACAAACTTCCTCCCCCCCCCCCCATAAACCTGTTGTGAAACTCATCTTTCCTCTGTCGCTGTCCTTGTTCTGTGCCTTTAGGTCAACTCTGACTTACAGCAGTCCTATTGTAGAGTTTTCTTGACAAGATTCATTCAGAGAAGGTTTTGCCATTGTCTTAGGCTGAGAGAGTATGACTTGCCTAGGATTATCCAGTGGGTTTCCATGGCTGAGAAGTGATTTGTTTCCCAGAATCCAAATCCAACACTCAAACTATTGTACCATGCTTGCTCTCTGAACAACTTTCCTGGAAAAGGCACATGATTTCAATCAATAAGACACACCAGACACATTCTTCCGAATAGTTCTGCTTAGGAAACTAAACGACGAGGAACAACAAGCAAAATATGAAATTATGCAAGTTGATGGAGAATGGGACAAGAGAAGGATATGTGTGGTAGATTACTATCAGTATCTGCACTAGTTATCAGGTTTAGGGTTTGTTGTTATTGTTACTGCTGTTATTGTCACTGTTGTTTTGGCTGTCTTCTTATCTTCTTGTATTGTAATTGTGCAGACCAATAGTACTATCAAGAGTAATCAAACTTTGGATCTCTGGGTATTTTGGACTTCAGCTCCCAGAAGCCCCAGCTAGCATGACCAGGGGGTCAGGGTTTCTGAGAAGTCAAGATAAAACTACTGTATCTAGATGACCAAGTTTGAAAACCACTGATCTAGAGCAGTTGGGTTTTATCTACAATACACTTTTCCAGTTGAGTTACTTTTTCTCAGTAGGGTTACTGATCTTCATTGATTTTTGTAATAGAAGTTCTGAACCATTAAAAATGTGAAATCAACTTCTAAATAAACTTCTGACTAGCATCTAAACCACATATATAAGAACTGGGGCTTTTCTGTCCTTTGGGGAGTCTAAACTCCAATCTGTCTCTGTTGGGATATCAGCTATTTTGGTTTCACATTTCCACAAATATGTCAAGCATCCAATCCTTATGAATTCCTGTCACCTTGGGAGTCCTCATGATCTATAAACTCTCTCCTGAAAGGAATTCTGTCCATGCACTGAGACACCATGCCCTATTTGTTTAGGATAAGACTATAAATGGCTACTAATCATGATGGCTTTTCTCCCACCAGGGTGAAGACAGTAAGGCCCTATATATCAATTTCTGGGGAACTTGAGCAGAAATGGGTTGTTGTTGTTGACCCTAAGGCAACCCTATCATGGGTTTTCTTGGCAATTGTCTTCAGAGGGGATTTGCCATTGCCATCTTCTGGGGCTGAGAGAGTGTGACTTGCCCAAGGTCACCCAGTGGATTTCATGGTTGAGCCAGGATTCGAACCCTGATTTCTCAGAGTCCTAGTATGACACTCAAACCACTACACCATGCTGTGCACTCATGTATTTTCTGTGGGCATTCAACACTGCAAGTAACTGGTTGGCCATAGAGGATATTACACTAGACAAGCTTTTGGTCTGAACCATCATAACATTTCAAAGGTTTTTGTGTAGATAAAATGCAACTAGTAAATTTAGATTGACTTGATTTTATTTACAAGTCTGCATGTGATTTGTTGAATTCCTCCCCCCTCCCGCATTTATTCATATACTTCGAAATTTTGCTGAATTGATTAGAAACAATCCCTCTCCCCCAATGTGCTGGAAGACAAGGTTTTTAAAACTCACTCTGATGTTAGAAGCTATGGAGGGGGAAGCTTTCCAATAGAGGTGCTGCACAGTGGAATGAGTGGCTGATAGTGTGTGTGTGTGTGTGAGAGAGAGAGAGAGAGAGAGAGCAGCTATGTGAACATATTTGGCATATTATGATTTATTCAAGAACTTGTAAGTTAAAGAGTTTTAAAAAATATGACAAGGGTCATAGTAGTTCTAAGATAATGTGATATGTAGGCTTCTCAAGCTGACATATAAGAAAAAAAATCAAATCACAGAATTTCTGACAAACACCCTTGATGCAACCTGTCATCATGCCTGCTCTTCAGCGCCAAAGTCTACAGAGTTCATCATTTGAACCATATCAGCAATTATTGTCATAGCTATACTGGAACAACCGCCTTTGTACTTCCAAGAATGCCTAGAATAATAATAATAAAATTTTTATTTATATCCCGCCCTTCCATGGATATAAAACCACAATAGCAAAGCTTTATTTTGCGTCTTTATTTTTTGGCAGAGATATCTAGCAAATGATAATGTGATTACATAAGAAAAACAGCAGGACACCTCCATTGGGTCAAAATTTGGCATTATTGTGAAAGACTAGCTAGACCATGTGGCTCAGGTTTATATAACAAACATACTGTAAATCCTGCAAGAGAGAGGCCTCTCACAAGATCTCCAAGTCTGGTTAGATGGCACGTCTTGTGGGATCTGTGAATGCCACACTTTGCAATAGCTTATTCTCTTGGTCATCACTAGATCTAGGGGACCATCCTGGCCTAAGCTGCTGTTTGCAGTATGACTATGTCAGCAAGTTCAGCATAACCTCTGTGAGGTGGACATGGGGTTAGGAGTAGGCATTCTTCCCACTTAAGAAGCCAAAGAGTTTCATCCTTGGAAATTTGGATTTGTAAAACATTTGAGCCATAGACATAACTTTTGCTGTAGGAAAGCAGAGAATGAGAGATAAAACAAACTGTAACTTATTCATCAAAGGTTTTCAGGGTTAGAAGAAGACAAAAAAGCTTTACATAGTTGCCTATTGTGTGTGTGTGTGTATGCGTATGAGCAATAGGACATGGGTGGCAGTCTGGTACCATTGCTAGTCACAGCCTCAGGTTACTAGACTTGCATAACTTTTGGAGTTGCACTGTCCTTTACTATTTCTATTTCTGAAGGAACTAAGAAATGTATTAAATGTTACCTGGTAAGAGATGTGAAAATGCCTCCAATAGCATTTTTGACACTATTTAAACTGACATGGTTCAGTGCTATGGAATTCTGGAATTTGTAGTTTGTTGTGGCACCAAAGCTCTCTGATAGGCTAGGCTAAATATCTCACAAAGCTACAAATCCCAGAATTCTATAGCATTAAGCCATGGCAGTTAAAGTCATGTCAAACCACAGCCTTGGGAGGGAAGTTGTTATGGCAATTCTGACATGGTACAATATCCTATGATGTCCTTAGGACAGCCTTACCACTAGCTTGGAGCTCCACAGGTATTAGTGGCAAAGTAGTAGATCACAGTCCCAGATTCCTCTCTTCATCAGAAAAGATGTAAGTCTCTGCATCTGAGGCTATCATTAAACTGGACAGGATCACCACTCTACCTTGCAAGTTTCCAGCTCATAACAATTCTATACAAATAGGATGATAGAGGTAAAATGAACTTTAAAGGTATCTTCCCTCCACAATTTTTGGTAATAGTGGTGGAATGTGATTCATCTAGATTAGCTTTGGTGTAGGGACAGTATTGTGGTCTTGTATGTTTTGCAAATTTGCCCTTAAGGGGACTGTGTGGATGCAAATTCCCCTTCTACATAACACCAGATACAATAAAATATTAACTTAAATAACATGACCAACTTGAAACCATCAGGGTTCATAATAGTTGTAACATAACCAGAATGACAGTCACTGATGTAATTGCATATTATGAAGTTGTTTATTGCGGAGTAAGAAAATACTGGGAAATGAACAAAATGGTATTTTAAAAATCATTAAAATAGTAGTGTGTTTGATTATCTCTAAACATAACTAGTTTAGAAGCAAAATCTGAAGGCAAAAACAGAACTTGAGATCATTGCCCAGACAAAGCAAAAAATTGAAATCAGTATTTCAAATATTTTAGCCAAATCTAATTCAAATTGAAATGATGGCTGATCTGAAAGGTAACCAGTGAACATATAGAAAGCAAGTCTTTGGATCAGCATCTTGACCAGCCATTACAGAGACCATTTTGAGTGTGGACAGTATATTGTGACTTATACATAACAAGATCGTTATAAGTTGTATGACCATGCTGGAATGTCCCTGGACCTTCAGCTATGGGGCTGGAGACTCTAGTTGTTAGGGACAGTTGGAAAAACCACTGTGGATATGTATGCATCTTTTATGTAAATTTCATTTAAATTATGCCAGATGAACTGTGCCAAGAAATGGCACTAGGGACCTTCTGTATAAATGTTTGGATGTGTTACCTTACATTTCTTCTCTATCAAAGAAATAGTATTTTGCTCACTATAGCAGCACAGAAACTAAAAATGGGAATGATATCGAGATGAGTATATCCCTGCAGAAATAGTTTGCACAAGAGAAATAAGATGGAAAATACAGGGTGCCTTATGAAGTCAGAAGAGCACTGACAAGTAAAAAAAATGATTCAAACTTCTATTATTATGGCATATCAAGTGATCATGAATTCTTACACATGATCTTCTAAAGAAAAGTAAAGCCTAGCTGGTAAATGTGTTTGAGTGGCCACATTTCAGAATTCTGGTGCAATGCTCATCCATACAAACATTCTTCTGCACATAGAAAACCAAAGATCAGGGTGGAAGGGCCCTTCTTCCTAACATGCCCTTTCCAGTGTACATTAGTACAGTCTGCACACAAGTTGATCACCTACTTAAGAACTGGCTTAAAGAAAAACGGGATGGTATTTTCATAGTTGATTTGCAAGGGTCTGGTGGGTGAATTACATTTGTAGATGGCAGCTTGATCCCATCATTTATTCTGATTAAATGATTCATTGGTTATGAGTAAGCAATTATGATTGTCTCAGAAGCTGAATGGTAAGAATCTTCTCACTGTTCCTAGAAGAGGATGGAAAAGACCAGGAGTTAGCATAATAATTTAGAACATTAAATGGCATAATTGAAGGGATTTTCTACCAAACCCAGATGGATTTTAAATACTGGAAGTTTGATAATGATCATGATTATTTAAAACCACACCAATTTTAAAAATTAACCTCTGGTGGCCCCACTATCCTGCCTCAGGTAAAAGACAACATCCCTCTTTCATATACAGTAAGTGGCAGAGCTGATTAAGTTAATTCCTCTTGTTTAGTAGTTCTGCACCAAATGACAACTGAATATCCTACATATATAGGATTGCTGCCAGTGTATAGCCTCCAGATGGAGCATTCTGTGGTCAAATAAAGGCAAAGGGATGGAATAGGCACTGTTATTCCCCTTTAGGTCCCTCCATTGGGCTTGCCACCTATGTCCGCTTTGACCTGGCTGCTTTATCAGGGTCTCTCAAAACACAATAATAGAATCATAGTGTTGGAAGAGACCTCAAGGGCCATCCAGTCCAACCCCCTGCCATACAGGAACTCACAATCAAAGCACCCCCTATGACAGATGGTCATCCAGCCTCTCTTTAAAAATCTCCAAAGAAGGAGACTCCACCACACTCTAAGGGAGTGTGTTCCACGGCTGAACAGCTCTTACTGTCAGGAAATTCCTCCTAATGTTGGTATCCTCAATATGATACCCCTTCAAATACTTAAACAGGGCTATCACATCACCTCTTAACCATATCTTCTCCAGGCTAAATATCCCCAGATCCCTAAGTTGCTTCCAGGCCCTTCACCATTTTAGTCACCCTCCTTTGGACACACCCCAGCTTGTCAACATCCTTTTTGAATTGTGGTGCCCAGAATACAGTATTCCAGGTGAGGCCTGTCCAAAGCAGAATAGAGTGGCACTATTACTTCCCTTGGTCTAGACACTATACCTCTATTGATGCAGCCTAGAATTGCATTGGCCTTTTTAGCTGCCTCATCACACTGTTGACTCATGTTCAACTTGTGGTCTACTAGGACTCCTAGGTTCTTTTCACATGTAGTCTTGTTAAGCCAGGTGTCCCCCATTCTATATCTATATGCATTTCATATATTTTTTTGCCCTAAGTGCAGCACCTTACACTTCTTTTTATTGAAATTCATTTTGTTAGTTTTTGCCCAGCTTTCTAATTTATTAAGGTTATTTTGAATTTTGATTCTGTCCTCTGGGGTATTAACTACTCCTCCTAATTTGGTGTCATTTGCAAATTTGATAAGCATGGCCCTTATTCTTTCATACAAGTTGTTGAAATAAATAATGATGCCAATTATTATTATTATTATTATTATTATTATTATTATTATTATTATACTAATTCCACTATTGTGATCAAGTGTCTTTTTTAACATCTTAAAGATTACGTTTTGTTCCCAGTCCTCCAAATGTTTGAACTTACTTTCTTGCATCTCCGATTATGCTTCTTGCCAACACTGTCACCAGATTCCCTGAAAACAAATGAGAGAGAACAGAATTATGGAGTTTGACATAAATACATTATTTTATGTTTCTTTGGTAAACTGTTACAGACTAAAGAGGACAGCCCAAAACACATATTTTCTTCAGTCTGTTCCTGCTGAGGTTTTGCCAAATATGTGATTCTCCTAAGTTAACTAATTTATTTCTGCTGCTGTCATTCTGTCTCCTGTTGTACCTTGCCACTAGACCCATAAGTCTTCCTAGAGCTCAATAAGTTATTCTAAAAAGCAATTGGATACAGTTATAATTGAAAGGACTCCAGAGTAGCCAATTACCATTATAGGTACATTTTTAATGAGTAATTCTTTACTTCTGGTTTCTCAAGAGTAACTATTTTTAACATTAGTTACTTTGTAAAATTGCCTAAATTGTACATAGATCCTTGGTTTATGGGACAAAATGCACTCTGATTCCATCCAATTTATTATTGCCATAACACTAACAACAGAGTGCAGAAACCACTGAACAAACCAGCTCTTGAACCATGTGATGTGTTTGTTCCTCCTCCACCAATGAGTGAGATCACACCATTGTACTATAGATGTAACCAAAAAGTTACAGATACACCTCAAAAGTTGTGCAGATATCCATTTGATTACAATTATAATTAGTTATGCCTTTCTTATTGGGGGAAAAGAATTAATTGTAAATAACTTGTATTTGTAATAGGAAGGCTCGGACACCAACTGCTTGGAAACAGTTACTTCTAAGCACTAAACCTTCCAACTCAGAGAGAGAACTGCCCACCCTACCTCTGCTGCTCCTCTAATGGAGAAGAAAGAGAAACAAAGGTTCATGTTTTGAACATTCTTAGTTGCTTAGAAGTAAATAGTCAATGCATCTACCATACTTACAGGTTATGTGCACATATTTTACATTCATTTTCATATGTTTTCCCATTTGTGCCACAGACTTGGCGAAAGATATGTGGGCAGACTATGACTTCTTTGTCATCATCACGAAAGATTCTTAAATATCGTTCACAATTAACCTGTGAAAGCAATATCGAGTTACATTATTATCTTTCTACTTTATCCTTCCACTTAGCTTGTGTATATATTCCTGTATCTCTAAAATGGTGCTGGGTTGGCCATGGAAAAAAATGCTCAAGGAAAACTGGAAAGGTGAGGCAATGAGTAATGGATCCCTTCATCTGTATGAAGACCAGCTGGGGCTTTATAGTGGAAAGCATGAAAGATTCAAAGGCCAGGCCTCAATAAGAGTAATAGGAGAGGCAAGGCTGGCCCTACCATAAGACAGTGTGAAACCTTCAGGGAAATACATTTAGGTTGCCAAGGAAGTCTGCCAAATCATTATGTATTTTTATTGCATTGTAAGTGATAAGAGTAGGAGAAATGTTTGTGGGACCTTCCACCTCATATGCCACAATAATAAAGCTGATTTCAAATGCTACTGCTGTTCATGGGAGACAGGTGCCCTTTACACTATAGCTTAGGCAGCAAGGTATCTAGAGGTCTCCAGGGAAAGGACATAACAATAAGGAGACATCACTAAAGAATAGAGAGAGATCCAGTGGCACCTTTGAGACTGACTGAAAGAAAGAAGTTGGCAGCATTAGCTCAGATGCATATGAGGAAGTAGACTTTAGCCTATGAAAGCTCATGTTGCCAACTTCTTTCTTACATTTAGTCTCAAAGGTGCTACAAGATCTCACTACAGACTGATTCTACAAACTAACACGGCTATATCTTTGAATTCTATCACCAGAGAAACCCATTTTGTGATGTTGCAAGAAGAGTAGCAAGAAATCTCAACTTTGTTGTTGATGGCATGTGCCTTCAAGTCATTTTTACTTATGGCAACTCTAACACAAACCTGTCATGGGGTTTTCTTGGCAAGTTTCTTTAGAAGGAGTTTGCCATTACCATCTTCTGAGACTGAGAGAGTGTGACTAGTTCAAGGGCACAAAGTGGATTTCTATGGCCAAGCAGGGATTCAATACCTGCTCTTCAGAGTCATAGTCCAACACTCAAATCACTATACCATGATGGCTCTAAAAAAACCCTGAACTAGCCACATCTATGTATCCTTTATGTTCCATCAAAATGAAAATATGGATCAAAGCTAATTTGGGGTGCATACCCCTTTTGACACAGACCATTTATGCCAATTCTCAGATGGACCTAAACGAGCAGACATGTAACTCACTAGACGAGGCTGGTGTCTCCCATGTCAGTGGGACAGTGAGTCTCCTTTGACTTTCATCTAGCCTTAAGGGAGTTCTCCAAAGTGCTGAACCTATTTTGGAGATGGCATTCAGCACATTGGCTAGCTTAAAATTATTTTTTTAAAAAAATCCTGGAACAGGTTTACCACCCTTTCAAACACTGGAGCCCCCATTAATGTGAGTGTTCTGTGCTGATGACACAGATGCTATGAATTTATTTAAATAAATCCCTCTACAATTTCCTTCTTTCTTCTTCCTCTTCTTCTAACAATAGTGAATGTCTACAAGCATGATTGACTTTTAAAAGGAAGTTATAAAACCCAACCCTTGGAAAAAATTGTGTTTAACAGCTAAGGTAAGATGAAAGCAGGGCTGATTAGATTAAAATAATGACTGGGATTTATACAATGCTTTAAACCACTTCTCTGAAGGACCCAATGTTACCAATTTAAAATGCAGTTTAAATCACTCTTTTGGAATAGTTTACTTAATCATCATTATTAAAATGTACATTGTTATTTTCCATCAGGTTGGATTCAGCTTATGGTGACCATATGAAAGAGAGACCTGTCATTAACTGCCCCGCTCAGTGTTATGGCTTCATAGGGCTATGGCTTCCTCAGTTCAGTCTATCACTCTTCAAGGCAGTGATCTTTGTTTTCTACTGTCACCTTCAACGTCACTATTATCTGTTTCAATTAGTCATGTCCAAAGTACAATAGCCTGAGTTTAGCTGTTGTGGCTTCATGTGAGACTTCAGGCTTGATTTGTTCACAGACTCATTTATTTGTATTTTTGGCAGTTCAAGGTATGCATAGAACTCTCTCCTCCCCTTTTAAAAGTTAAAGTACATTACTGTTTAAGATGTTTTTAAATATACATTCAAATAAGAAGGTTTCATTAAAGGGCAGGTATGCACTAAGCAAATGAGCTGTTTTCAGATTAATTTTCAGTTAATTAAAAACAGGATCCCTTGTATGCAAAAGGATCTTGTAACATCTGTGAGTTTGAGTGAAAGAGATGTAGCATTAACTTTTCTTTGACTTGTCCAGGAGGGAAATTTATAAATAGCCAGACTATAAAAATAGCCACGGAGATGCAAAACCTGTGGGTATGATGATGAGGTGTCAAGTGTCTCTTTAATGATGGACACTGTACAGCAAATGCAGGAGGAAAAATGTTGCCTAAGGCCAGGATGGATGGGTTACCATATGAATAGTGGAGGGATATGCCTTGTTTGAGACTTGTACTCCTATTGTGGGAGAAAGTTTATATATCCTTGAAATAAATAAAATAAATATATTGTATGAGACTTTCCCTCCTTGTTCAAATCTACTCACTTCCCCCAAATTTTCTATTCATTGACCTTCTGTATCTTTGCCCTTAAAGAGAGAGAGGGAGGAGCAGGAATAGACTTGCAATTTAGAAGTGGTCAAGATATTTTGCATCTCTACAAATGGCTGTTGACATATTCATAGAATACAATCCAAAATTCAAAAATGTATTCATGATCATTTTGCTTAGTGTCTTAAGAAAACTTTAACATCTGATTTAAATCCCAAATCAGATTTTTGGAGGATCTAAACCAGACTTGAAAGTTCTTTTAATACAGTAAGCAATAAAAATAAAAATAAACTGCAATATTCAAAATCCAGGTTTTTCTTTCTTTCTTTCTTTCTTTCTTTCTCTCTTTCTTCCTTTTCGAAAAAGCTATGGTTTTTATCAGCTCTGGATGAAAGGTATCCTGACTTTCCTGGAAGAAAGAATCATTTGCTGAATGTTTGAAAAACCATGTCATTTATAAAGCTGACAATAAGAAACTCTTTATATGCTACTAACCTATTATAATAGAGCTGGATTCCAATAATGCAATATATTGTTAGAGAATACTTTTTAGAATTGTGTTTTCTCTTGGTCTAATCTTTTGCAGTTTCAACATTTCTATGAGTTTAAGTTATAGTGGTTTAAAAGTTAGAAGGAAGCAGATTTGGCTCAAGATCTCTTGAACTCAGGACCGATCTGAGACAAAGGACATGTAAGGGATGGTAGGAACAAATGCGGGAAACCTAGTTTTGTAATCCAAAAGTGCAGGGGAGATGAATGGTTTGGGCATTGCCCCTGCTGGTCTCCAGCTCTTGCCACTTGAGTTACTTGCCTCATTCTGCCTAATGGCAGGTCCAGTCCTGGAGTGTTGGACTAAGACTCAGGAAACCTGGATTCAAATTTCCACTCAGTCATGAAGCTCAGCAAGTAATGTTAGCCACTTCTCTGTCCCACCTCATAGGGGTGAGGATAAATTGGGGAAAGCATAGTTGTTGGCTTTAGCTCTCCGTCTTAAATTCCTTCAGATATAAATGTACTAAACAAACAAATAAAACACATTTACGATGGAGCTCACTGCTAGAGTAAGTTCTAGGTCCTTATTATGTTATCTTTGTTTATGTCAAATATCAATATGTGCATCTATACATCAGTTTCCCTCTGCAAATAACATTGCTTTCCCTATCTAAATTTGAGATGGTACCCTGTTTTGGATTCTTCCTCTCACACTTCCATCAGACTGAAGCAATGAGGCAATGGCCATAAGGAGCAATACTTGTGGCAGTTGGCGATTCCTGAGAGATGTGGCAGGGGAGAGGAAAGGAGAGACACTTTCCCCCATGAATTCTGATGTGGGCCCTTCAAGTATTTATTTGCAAAGTAAATCAGTGATACAACTCCCACCAGAAAAGCACTTAAAAATTCTCACCAGACTTCCTTCACTGCTGTGAACACCTAGGGCAAAAATCACAGACATGTGAAAGACACAGTGAGATCATAGCAGTGATGAATGAAAATTGATTTCACATTTTTAATATATATGGTTGCAATCCAGCAGCAGTTACATAACAGCAAGTAAGTATGTTTGATGGAGCTTACTTCTGAGTAGCCATGAATAGCCCCGCACTGTAAAAAATGTATGTTTCATGTGTGGGCATGAGTTTTGTCCCCGAATCCACCCCCCCCCCCAACACAACAGCTGCTGAATTCCTCCTACATTTAGTGCAGAGCTGGGTAAAATTGCAGAGAAGTCTATGTACAAATGCACACATACACTCATCCTAACAAAAGAATACTCATCATGTATTTGTTAAGTAGTTCCTTCCCTAGAAAAGGTTATCCAACAACAAATTTTCATTTGAGCCATAACCATAATGAGCTGCCATCATGTTTCAATTTACACTCCTCTGAAGAAGCCTTTTAAAAATATATATTTGCAGATGAGAATGGAGAGATTTTCAGTGTACAAGCATTCTATATTCTCCAAAGTGAGGTTGTTCTGTTAAAGAACCAAACCAGAAACCCTTTGATACTTTTTCATTGGCTTTAATTGAAATTTCTGTAATATATTATAGGTAAAACTTTGCACTCTTCTGTTATAGCAGGAAAGTATGGCACGCTCCCAAAAAGGAATAACTATAACTTGTTGGCCAGTACAAACTGGGGGAAAAAATGTTACTTGCACTCATATTTTTTAACAATTTACCAACAGTCACACATTTCTTCAGATCTGATGTCTTGTTCTAGAAGTGGCTATAGTTCCAGGCCTTTCCAAGAGTCTTTTTGGTGTTGAATGTTGACACACGTTACTACTATAGCATATTA
>NC_056523.1:83242082-83258311 GCF_019175285.1 Sceloporus undulatus | reverse complement strand
TTATTATTATTATTATTATTATTATTATTATTATTATTATTATTATTATTTTCTTATATCCAGCCATTCTCCCAAACAAGGAAAGGAATAGCAGTTTTAAATTTTTTAAAAAATGATTAAACTATTTAAAAAGTTAAAACAGTTATGAATTAAAATAGAATATGTTAAAAATACAAACCTTAAAATTTCATTAGGACAACATTCGCAGCCTTTATGAGTTTGCAAAGGCCTGCTGGCACAAGAATGTCTTTACCTGCTGTCAGAAGGCTATTGAAAGTTTGGCTTCCAATAGCTATATATTGGAGAAGCAAAGAAAATCAAAGTAAACAAGTATGACCCCCCCTCCCTCAC
Organism: Sceloporus undulatus; assembly: GCF_019175285.1. Lineage (NCBI taxonomy): Eukaryota > Metazoa > Chordata > Lepidosauria > Squamata > Phrynosomatidae > Sceloporus > Sceloporus undulatus. The sequence continues at coordinate 83,257,960 of NC_056523.1, read as the reverse complement.
ATAGCTATGAGAACAGTGTTAGCAGGTTAGCAATACAGAAAAATGCAACCCTCCCCAGTCCGTTCTCAGTCTTCATATCTTTTTCCAGCCTCAAACTGCAACAAAGTCACTAATACAAACAAACTCTTTCATGTCACTGGATAGTTTTTAATGTTTTCCTAGGATGCTAACAAGCACTCCAAAATGCTTCTTCCTGGGGTTTAAAACATCTACATGTGGTAAAAAGCAAAATTTAACTATTTCTCACCACTGCAAACTACATAATGATATGAGGTCCATTAGATTTGATTTTTCTGGATTGTCCACTTCTGATAGAAAGATACCTTCTGTACTATTTGTTGAAAGATACTCACCTGAGAAGACATAAACAGTCAGAAAGAGGACCACAAATACACCTGTGAACTTCATAGTGGAGACAGTTAACCAAGTCTTTTCCTGGTGTTGAGCTAGTGAATAGTTCCATCAAGATTGAAATTAACTATATATATACACAAATATGCAAAAGAAACCTACAGATCCTTCCTTGCTCCTGGTCTTTTGTTGTTGCAAACAATTGAACATGTTTGTTGAGGTTAGTAGCAAGCCATGAGTTGAAATTCTGTGTCAGTAAGTATGCGAAGCACAAAACATGGAAAATATTTGAACTACTCCAACAATCTTACTAATCCAACCACTGTTTTTGTGGAAGTCAAATAATCAATTCAGAGTAATCCATCCAGAAAACTCACAATGTGATGGCCGGAATCCTTTTGGGTAGTTATGAGCATGTAACAAAGGAGATTATCACATTACAAAAAAAACTCTGTTTTATCCCTAATGGGATACAGTTGTGTTTCAGATTGCAAGTGGGTTTCATTGCACTAAAAATGCTGCCAATGCTGCTGCCAGGTGACTGCAACCCACATACAGCCTGGGTCCCAGCCACATTTAGCTGGCTGATTTTCAAAGACGGGAGCTTCCTGTGTTCAAAAATCGGACGGGCTGCATGCAAGTTGCAGTTGCCCGGCAGCAGCAGTGGCATTTTTGAGTGTGATAAAACTCGCTTGCAGTCCCAAATGCAACTGTATCCAGTCGGGGATAAGACATTTTTGGTAATGCGATAATCTCCCTAGACTTATGCACTTGTGACTGTTTTATATTGTTGATCCCTATGTAGTCCCTACTTTACATAGTGACAGTGAAAGTCCCCCAAACTCCACTTACCAGGAAGCAGCTACTGTGATTTATGGGTGATTAACAGTGATTGATGGACTGATTGGGAACCAGTTAGCTGTCACTTTCCACCCCCCACCCACCCCCCATATGAGTGATCTCTGGCAAGAGGGAGAATGGCAATAGGGGTCTTGCTTCTACCTGTCTCACTAGAGATTGCTCATGGGAGAGGGTAGGACCATCAATTAGCTGCTTCCCAATTGACATGGGAACAGACCCTTGTTGATCACAGTGGCTGCTTCCCGGTAAATGGAGATGGGGGGATCAAGATGGGATTTACTGTGTAGCACCATAACTACGGTGTTTATGCATGCATGTGTAAATTACATTATTTCTGCAGTGCAGATACAGCCCTTTTCAGCATACCCGACATACCCTGCATTATATTTGAGGCTTTCATATTTCATATTTTTATGTCTGGAGCCAGGCACACTCTTAAGAGGTCACAATGACTTTTGAAATACCAGGAGATTTTCCAATGTGAAAGACACATAGACCTGAAGACATATGGAGGAACCAGGTAATACCAAGATAAAAACTGAAGGGGTTGCTTATTGCTCCGTCCTCCCCCTAGACTCTGCATATCCACCCAAGACAAAGACAAAGGCAAAGAAAAGTAAGACAACACTTCATATTTAACCCTTCTGCTGTGTTCCCTGCCACTTTCCCTATCCATCTATCTGGGAGTTATCCTAAATCCAATAGCTATTTTTGTTATTCTGAAATTAAAGCCATTAGTCTTTCTGAATTCCTACTGTCAATTCCTGGGAAGACCATCAGGTCTTTGTTACATTGGAAGATAGTGCACCCCTTGAGGATAGGATCTCAGAAAAAAAAAATCAGTCCCAAACCTAGCTCCTCATGTACACAGAGAGATTTTCCCACTCACTGTATCATCTTCAGACATCATCTAAGCCCCTTCTCACTTTCCATGGTCTGCTTATCAGGATAAATATTTCCCTCTTTACAACCCTAAAACCCAGCTATCCAGTTTACATAACTTTACTTAAGTTAGCTTTGTGTGGTGTGTCCATTTGAATTACTATTGTGTGTTTGATTGCACTCTTGCATATTTCTAAATAAAAAATTCACACATATTTGGAATTTTCCTCAATTAGTACTGGTATACACAGGAGAAACTGACCCTCAAGATCCAGCCTCTCGCATGCTTCCTTGAGCTATGCATATTGCACCAACATTTAAAGAGAAGCTGACAGTTGGTAGGGACCTCACCTTTTCTTTGGGTAACACCCTAGAATAGTGATGGCAAACCTATGCCACGCATGCCCTCTCTGGCACACGAAGCCATCTCTGAGGGCACACAGAGACAGTTGAAGGCACAGGAGGGCAGGGGAAGAGGAAGAACAGGCGCACACCTCCCATGCCTTTAACTGTCTCTGGGGAAGTTCTACCCCCACAAGTCCTGCCTGAGATATACTTTGTAAACAAGCAAGCATAAAATCAATACAGTCATCAGTAAGAGAACAAAAGGATTAATTTAGGCAGGATAATAGCTAAGCTTTAATGACATCAACTATTCTCTCATTGCAATATATTTTGGGTGCCTGGGCAGGAAAAAATGTAGTTTTATTTACTGTTCTCAGAACCACATAGTGGTGGCATAAGCAGTGTAACAACTTTCCTTTAAGTTGTTCAGCTAAACAAATTTGGCCTCTCTTGGATCAAGTGAAATCCACATGATGTGAGGACTCTAAGGCAAAGTAATTATTTGCTTAAATATTTGCCAAGGGTGTACCTTTAGCACTTGCTTCCTGTTACCATGTAATCTAAGAAATAGTGAGAAAAGACAAATCATCTCTCTTTTATAATCAACATGCCGAATAGTTTAAAAAAATCATTCAGGAAAGGCTGAAACCCTAAATCCTTCTTCTTGCTTTGTAATATGACATTGTATGTAGAAGCTAAGTTTAAAAACTGGACAGATAAGTATTACTCTATTTCCCTAAATTACAGTGGGTCCTTGGTATCCATGGGGGATCCATTTCAGATCCCCCTGTGGATACCGAAAACCGTGAGACCTTAAGTCTTGTTGTCCCCAATGGTGGCACATGCATGCTTCCCATACATGCAACCATGCCGCCATTAGGGACAGCCTCTGTTGTTCCCAGTAGTGGTGCGTGCATGTGGTTGCACCACCATTAGGTACAACAGGACTTCAGGTAAGCCCCCATTGTCCCCAAACAATGGGAGCTTACCTGAAGTCTTGTTGTCCCTAATGGCGGTGGGGCCGCATGCATGAGCCCCCATTGGGGACAATGGGGGGCTGTTCCTAATGGCAGTATGGCTGAGTACATGAGCTGCCACTGGGGACAATGGGGCTCACCATCCATGGATGTTTAAATCTGCAGATAGCAAGCCTACGGATATCGAGGCTCCACTGTAATTTAAAGCTTGCAATGAAAAAACCAACAAGAGGGAATGGTTTCTTAGGCCCAAAACACATGGACCAAAAGAAGTGGCCTTTGACCACTTTGGGGGTGTGGGATTTAGATGATGCACATCCCCAGCATGGCCCAAAGCTAATCTGATGCCATAATCCAGTGCAAGTAAAAAGAAGCAAAGATGATCTGGCTCCCAATGGCACATGTTAGGGCTAGTTGCAGTGGCCCACTTTCAGAATGGGCCATGTGGTTGCTGTGGTCCAGCCCAATCGTGGCTGGAGTGGTCACAGGCCACTCCTTCTCAGCCATCTGCATTGTCCCTTAGTTACATTAACTCTTCTCTGATTCTTTAGGAAATGCAAATATTTTTCACTGAGGGGCACATTTACTTTGCACTGTAAGTTTAACAGCTCTCCTCATTTTCAGTATTTCCTTTCTGAAATGGCTACGTCTGATTTTCTCTATATTATATAGTCACACTGAATCATTAGAACAAATCGAGAAGCAAGATACCTTTAGTAGGACAGAATGAAATATCACAAAGTGGCATTTACATTCATCACTGTGCCTGAATCAAGAAGGCAAGACAGCTTTCTTTCTCTTCTCCTTCTCCTTCTCTTTTTCCTTTTCCCTTTCCTTCCCATCCCTTCCCTTCTTGGGGTTTGACCTTCCCACATGGAAGACATAGATCAGAAGCCAAGGTTGACTGATTGTGGGAACTAAGGCCCTAACAAAACATTTACAATCTCTCTCTCTCTCTCTCTCTTGTATGCTTTCTCTCTGTGTTTAGAAAATAGGAAATGAGGTATTGGGAAGAATGGACACGTTTGATTTTTAGTTTTGTTCTTGGAGTAGGGGAAGAAAGTTGTCTAGGGTTGCCATTCATGCTGTACTGAATATTTCTCACCTTTTTCTTCAGCAATTTTTAGGTATATGCAGACAAAAAGGAGATGTTGGCAAAGAGGTTGGGGGAAGGAAGAGAACTTTGATAGAAATTATCAGTAACAGCCATATTTTATTAAGTAATTATTACTAAGAAGATTATCACACTACTAGTTTTTTCCTGTCCTGGGCATGGACTGAGACCAGGCTGGGACTGTGTCTTATCACACATCTCCATGGCCAGGTCATTACCATCCTGTCCTTCTCCCATCCCTGGCTAAAAACGCTTTTCCATTATGGGAGACATTCCGATTAGGGACAGGATGGTAACAATCTGGGCATGGAGCTGTGTGATAGCACACATTCCCAGCCCAGTCCTAGTTCATGCCCAGATCGGGGGGAAATGGAATGCGATAATCTCTTTAAGTTATGAGGTGGTCAAGTAATGTTTTATTTTCCTGTGGTTTTAAAATCTTTTAGAGCAGCATGGGGATCTTCTGAAACAACCTTGTACTGTGACAACCCTTTCCAAACTGTCCATGTAATTCCATTATTTAAGGCAGAGCATGGAAAAAGTTACCAGAAAAGAGGTGACACCTGGCTGGGCCCTCCTCCCACTTCAAAGCAGAAGGGGCACACATGCACCCTTGTTGGTTGCTTTGCCCATAGGCTTCCTCCCCAGGGAGAAAGCCCCAGGAAGAGAGGAGAGGGCTTCACACATGCCTTTTTGCTCTTTTAGTGGAAGAAAGCAACAAAAATCTGTTTTTGGCTGGAGTCTCCACTTTCCTTTTCATTTCATGAATGTCCTTCCAAGGTCTGACTGGGTGGCAGATAGCTGTGCAGTTTAAGTGAGTAAGTTATGGGAGGGGATGAAGTACCCCCCCCCCGACCTCTGTAGCACATGGCATCATAGCTAGTGACACCATTAGTTAGTACTGGAAGAGAGAACTCTAGGAAATACCAGGGGCTGCAGGTCATATTTCTGAGAAAGGCATTGCCAAACAACTTCTAAATATTCTTTGCCTAAGAAAACCCTAGGATATTAATGGGATTGCCAAAAATCAACTGGAGACTTGAAGGCATATACTACTACCACCATAGTAGTAGTATTGACTGAAACCTGGTGAATTGACTGAATTGTATTCACTGAAACCTGGTGAATGCCTGTGACTTTGGGGTTTTCGCAATATCTAATTTTCTTCTAATATTTCTCTAATATATGTACTACCTCTTATACATTTTTGTACTCATGCTCACATTGGTCTACTGCACTGCATAGTTAAGAGCAAAAAATGTGAATTGTAAAATTGTTTCACTTTGTGTATTGGTTTGGGAAGTGCAAATTGAATAAATAAGCTTGTATTAAAATGCAAATAGAGAACAAATTCTCACCTATCCCTCCCTTAAAACCACTGAGCAATTTAACTAATAAAAGAATAAATAATATAAAAAAGTTTGACCTACTGACTTCACTGCCAGTGTATTTGCTGGAGAGCAGCAGCCATGTTCAGCCAATTTATGAATGTCAGTGGAGGGATGAAGACTTAGGCTGCATCCACACTGCAGAAGTAATCCAGTTTGATACCACTTTAACTGCCATACCTCAATGCTAAGGAATTCTGGGAATTATAGTTTGTTGTGACACCAGAGCTCTCTGACAGAGAAGGTTACATGTCTCACTAAACTACAATTACCAGAATTCCATAACATTGAGCTATGACAGTTAAGGTGGTGTCAAACTGGATTATTTCTGCAGTGTGGATGCAGCCTTGGAGATAGCTGAACCTCTGCCAAAATACATAAAAAGATCTATTGAAAGAGAGGCCAGGCCCTGAGATATGCGAATCCTAACTTAAACAGTGAAAAACATAAATGATTGCCAGGACATACTTCCTGGGCAGATGTAGTCCTCAGACACTTGATGGCTGCCTTCCCTTATCTTGAAAGACAGGGGCTGAGATTCTTTGTAGGCAAAAAACATTGCACACAGAGGTACTTAGACAACTTTTCTAAATGTGCATATGCTGACATAACCTGTGTTTCAGTCATTGAGGTCCAAGGGCCAGAATGATATTATCCTACATAAACCATCTCCGTTACCAGTGGCCAGGAGGATCTGTAACAAAGTCAGCACCATAGAAGTTAACTACTTCAAAGCAGCAAAGAATATATCCTTGGTGATGTGGTGATGTGGAGTCCAAAGTTGAAAGGAGTGAGAAACCACTGTAATTGCTAGAAACTCCTAAGGAGGCATTCTGGTAGTCATATCTAATAGGTTTTGCAGTAGCACAGAGGAGCACTAAAGTAAAATTCAACAAAATACACACCACAATATATTGTTTTTAACAATCTTCTTTTCCTTATAGATGAAAATGTAAACAAAACTGATTTATCATTCGGAAGGGCCTTACGCTATAGAGATAAAAGGTAAGCAAAATTTCATTGATATAGGAAATAAAGTGTGATATCACTAAAGACATGTAGAAGTAGTTTCTGGACTCATTTAAGATGAAGTTGCAGGGACTACAACATGACAATTGTGGTAGATTTATAGAATGCACAATAGACTTCACATTTGTCCACCAGGAAACAGGTGAAATTGAACATATGTTCAGACCAGGGAAAGACAGTATTGTGTTATATTTCAAATCTTTTTAAAAGGGTGTCTTCCTTCTCTTATTGTTAGCACTTGAAATCCTGATCCAAAATCACACTGAAGAGAGTAACAGTAAACAAACTGCTATCCAAACTTATTTTTCAATAACTACAAAGACCCAAATCACACTAAAGTAATTAGCATGCTCACTCTATTTGTATTTTCACTAACATAAAATGGAGTAAGTAGTTTACATTATTATTATTATTATTATTATTATTATTGCAAAATATCTAAATACAACACTGGGACAATAGCAAAGGAATGAAGCTATAGAAAAGTGACAGAGGAAAAATGAGCTATACAAATGAGAATTAACTCTTTGTTATCCTTTTATATCTCTATCCAGCTGTTCTTTCTCCCCTGAGCATGTAAAGGCAGATGTGATTACAAATGAACATAATTATAAAGCTAGGTATTATTGGTAACCATGTCTCAGCATGGTTCACAGTCTCATTGAGCTCTATAACTACATTTTGCCAGATATGCTTATGACTGCTTTGCAACCTGTCCTTGTCAACAGAAGGAGCTTGGGAAATTCAATGGTTCCCTTTTAATACACAAATGAGCAGCTACATTTTATAAGAATGCTAAAGATCAAATGACCAACACTTCAAGAAAGGAAGAGATACACAACTATGACTATTAAGCATGATATCTGTTAACTATCTTGTGATATCTTACCATAGAAAGTTAAAGGGAATGCAGCCTGTCAGCTGGAGTATCATACTACAAAAGTCTATCATGATTCAGCAAGCAGTGAGGTGCGTACTGATGATACAGTAGGCTCAAGGTTAATGACTTTATCCATAGTAAAATATGTGGAGGTATAGACCTTTCACCAGCATATATGTATCTCCATTTCTTGGCTTGAAGCTTTATATGGTGATGCTGTATTGCATTATCTGTCTACTTGATTCTAGTGTCAGTCAACAGAACTGGTGCACATGATATTTTCTAGGAATCACAGCACACATCACAATTTCTAAAACTATCTCATAGTATTCCTTGTATCACATGTTGTGGATTACTTCTGGGATCCGGGCCATAATAGTGTAGCAACAACTATTGTGTGATTTTATCTGTTTTGCTGAAGCAGGGGTAAATGTGATCCAGTATCTCTATGGTTACTAGGTGAAATAAAGGACAGAGCTCCTAACCTTTCAATGATAGTATAGAAGAGGGTATTTCAACAGGGGTTTTTTGGTCACACAGCCATGTAACAAGCAACACCTGAAGAAATTCCCTCCTCTATACAACCACTGAAGGGTTGGGAGCCTGTCCCTTATTTCAACTGGCAATTCTAAATATGTCTTACTTTGTACTTACTGCACTTACTTTGTGCTTACAATTTCCATTGTAGTTTTTTGTGGGTTTTTCAGGCTATATGGCCATGTTCTAGAAGAGTTTTTTCCTGACATTTGTTCCATTGTGCTTTGGTGCTTCCTTTGTTTTTCATGCACTTGTCCAGATTTGGTAAATTCACAATTTTGTGAAAATTTTAGGGAATGGCCACCTCTGCAGTCCTACTGTCTGTGACTGATTTTGCTAAGCAAAACACAGTTTGAGGGGAAATTGTGCAGTCTATACTAGGCATGAAACCACACAGTGCCAACTTGGCATTATCTATACAACTTAGTCATTCCTTAAAATTGAGGATAACTTAGTTTATAGGCTAAACTACATACTATGTTAAACAGACAGAATGGTGTTTAGAGTCACTTCCATTTTTACATTCAGGTTGCTGAGCAGCACCTCGGTACAGACCAGAAATATTCTACATGGGTGGGGGACATTACACCCAGGTACTCCTTCCTGCAAATTTCTCTTTCATTGGCTATAGGAAGGGGAAACCTTTATTTTTTAAACTCCCTCCCCTCTCCATCCCAATCCTGTTTGGGACATCATGTACTTTTTGAAGAAAAAATGTGATTATAAACTGCATGATACATAACACAACAGTACAGTTTAACCCTTAGATGAAACAAGAAGTCAAGCTTTGAGATTAATGGTCCTTCCTAAGCTAACTGTACATTTTACCTATAATAATCATCTTTATTCCAGGGGTTTATAGAACATCAGACAGAATAGCTTGATTGCAAAATGAATTTGATGGTGCCTATTTACCATTGCTTTTTAATACCGTTAGAACCCCTAAAAGAGTAATATATTTCTACTACATTACAAAGTCAACTGTCTGCAACTGCAATATTTTACAAATACAAGTTATACTTTGGGAGAAGCCATATATGAACCATCTAATCTATGATAAGCCTTACAAGAACCCTGCAGGGTAGGCAAATTTTGATTTTTGGTATCGGTTCAGAAAGGAAAGATACAGAAGATGATGTCTTATTGAACAACAAAATATACAAAAATTAGTATTATGTCAGAAGATCAGTTAGGTCCAAAATACACTGGAGAAATAATCCAGTGTGAGACCACTTTAACTGCCCTGGTTCAATGCTAGAGAATCCTGGGATTTGTAGTTTATTGTGGCACCACCAGAGTTCTCTGACAGAGAAGGCTAAATGTCTCATGGAACTACAGTTCCCAGAATTCCCTAGCATTGATCCAAGGCAGTTAAAGTGGTCTAAAATTGGATTATTTCTGCAGTGTGTTTTGGACCTATAGCCACTGTACAACATTTTTGTTATGAAAATTACCTGTGAAGAATGGTATTAAGGAATGTGTTCATATGTTGCATAAAATCATAAAAAATAAATTCAAGTTCAAGAAATCAGTCTGTTTAAACATCAGAAGATCTCTCAATTAACTTTCTTACTCCTACTAGCAAATTAAAGGATTAAAATAAAAGAAAGTCTTCTGATAATTAAACATATCCTTAGACATGGACAAAAGGAACAATTAGGGACATTTTGTTTTATTTTTACTGTGAATTGTGGGTGTGATATGGTGTTCTGGAAGTGGTCAAACTATAACTCAATAAGGAAATGACCAGAATAGCAAAAGTAATGATTTTCCTGGTTTAGTAATGTCTCTCCCTCGCTCCCACACAGTCCAGTATAAGGGCTGTTGCCCATACTTTACAGGAATTAAAATTGTTCCTTAATTGTAGGATGAAGACATGCTCTCTAACACTTGAGGATTCAGCATTTTCAGATATTCTGAAGGTCAGCTCTTCCATCTGGAGAAAACAAAAGGAATTCAGCACCAGTAGTTTGAAGTGAACAAAATCTTTATAAATACTTCTCTGTAATGCAGGCTATGGCTATTATAACACTATATAATAATGATATAGTACGTGACTGGAGTGTTGGACTATGACTCTGGAGATCAGGGATTGATTCTCCACTTGGCCATGGAAACTCACTGGGTGACTTTGGGTGAGTCACACACATGCACCCTCAAAAAACCCCATGATAGGGTCACCTTAGGGTTGCAAAAGTTTGAAATGACTTGAAGCCATACAACAACAACAACACGATGATAATACACATAATGTGCTTAGTTATATTTTCATACAAATATCACTGATAACCTAAAGGCATTGGATCCCATCTGATCTTGGAAGCTAATCAGGGTCATCCCTAATTAGTACTTGGATGGGAGACCGCCAATGAATATCAGGTGCTGTAGGTTACATTTCAGAAGAAGGAAGTGGTAAAGCCACATTTGATTATCCCTTCTCTAAGAAAACCCTATGAAATTCGTGGGGTTGGCATAAATCAACAGGAGACTTAAAGGTACACAAATACACACACCACTGATACAGCTTAAGGCCAGAATCCAATGATGCAATTTTTGCCATTGAAAATACTTCCATTAGCAAAACCAGGAAGATGGATCAGGGACGTAGCGGGGGGGGGGTGTTCTTGGGGTCCGGACCCCCCCCCTTCCATTAGAAAAATGAATAATTATAATGGTGGCACTTAGTCTGGATGGCACTTAGTCTGGACCCCCCCCCCTTCCTAAAATCCTAGCTACGTCTCTGGATGGATGCATCTTTCAACACACAACCCTTTGTGGGCTATCCTTGGGAAACATTTTAAAAAGGTTCAAATGATGCACAATGTGGCACCTAGGCTTCTGTATCTGGTATATGCTACCATGATGATATCACTCTGTTGGAAGGATCTGCATTCATTACCAACTGTTTTCCAGGCTCAGATCAAGGTATTGATTTTCTTGTTATAATCATTTTAATGCTGCATTTCATGGTTTAACGTGTTTATTTTCCCAGTTGTTTGTTTGTGGCATTTCCGTAAACCGCTTATGAACAGTACAAACAAACGACCCCAAAGAGTTGTACTGACTTTCTGACTGGCTGGAATCCAAAATCAGAAGTAAGCATGGCTGAGGGCAATATGGATGACAGACAGCTTTATCACATTATCGGGATCCCGTGGGAAAACGGGAGTTAAACATGATTTAAGTTAAATTCGAATTTAACCAAAACTTGCAAATTCAGGAAGTTTATCACACTGAATTGCTTCCAAAACAAAATAATGCAAAGTTAAACTGCAGTTAAAGTGGAGAACACCGGCAGCTTTTTACTTTCAGGATGTTTCAAGGTAAAAAGCTGCTGGTTTTCTCTGCTTTAACTGTGGTTTAACTTTGCATTATTAACTACGATGTCGTGTGATAAACTTAGGGCATTTCCGGGTTTTCTTCATGTTAAATCACATTTAACTCCCGTTTTCCAATGGGATCTTGCTAGTGTGATAAACTCCAAAACTTCTAGGGGTGGAATCAGCAGATATGAGGAAGTAACAGCTGCTTTGTGCTTTCACATACTGAAGAGGGCACACAGACACTTTTATCCCTACAACTCTGTAAGAAATGTCAGTATTATTACAACCTGTATCACAGATGAGGGGACATACACTAAAGGGCAAAATAAACTGCCCCTTTACACCACCTTCCAGACAGCTTGAGAGTGTGGCATTTACACACTGCACACTCCCAAGCCACCTGGGAGCTGCCCAGCCTTTTACATGGGGGCAGCTTCATGATGCTCAAGCAGCATGGCATTTACACAACACACACTGCCAGAGTGTCATGAAGCCAGCTTCTAACCATGGCATAGGCTAAAAAGCCAGCTATTTGCTGCTCCTTTTTCTTCCAGCTTCAAGGTGGATTGGGGCTGTGGTATGCGGTTGTCGTGGCCCCAATCCAGCATTGCAAGTGGCGGATTCAAGTTGCCCCTTCTGTCGGTCCCTTTCACCCATAAAAGAGGCAGGGAAGGGAAAAATGTATAACATGTGTACTACATGTGGCCTCTGGATTCCATTTTTGTGCCCTCTGAGGTTCTCTACCAGTCCCCCCAAAGCCTTGAATCCCCTCTTTTAAAAAATGGTGCCATTTTGGGCCAGAAAGCCACAAAACATGTGAAAACACGTGAAAATATCCTCACTCACATGCAGCTCAGAACCCTGTACTACTCCTAAATACCTCTGTAGTTCGTCTCAAAATGGCAACAGGACATGACACAATGTTTTGAGAGGGACTGCAGAGGAAAACAGGTATTTAGGCTTGCTGTGCATGGAGGGATGCCGGCCACAGGGCGCTATCAGGAAAAATTGTCACTTGGTCCCCATGCCCCCCTTGCTCCTGACCTAATGTCAGCTCCTGAGTTGACTGTATGAGCAAGATAGGAACCATGGAATTCATGATTCATAGTTCAGTCATTGTGCTGTACTAGAGCTAACTAGAATTTAGCTGTCTCTTCTGACTAGCAATCAGTACCTGTTACTGCCTTCCTGACATTTACTCTACATTCTCATTATCTTGGCAATTGTGGGTTTGAGAACATGCATATGATGAACTAACAGTTTCAACTGAAGTGTTGGCTTCAAAAAATGTGCTTGCCTATATTGTTTGAATGTATTGATATCCCCCAAGTAATTTTGGTTTTTATGTTGCTGTTGTTTTACCTTTGTATGTCTTTCTTCCTGAAACTTTCTGTCACTTGGAACTCTTTTAAATCTGTGAAGAAAATCACAGTATTACTGTATTGTTATACAATGGAAGGTGCTTTGTGTTAGAAAGACTTGAGCAGAATGAAAAGGAGGAAAAGAGAGGGAGAAATAGATAAATTTGGCAGTACATTTAAAACTATTTTTTAATTCTAGCATGCGCTTTCATGGATATGAACCCATTACCTCAGATGCAGTACAGAGTAATAGTAAAGCCTCAGGTTATACAGCACATTTATACAGTTGTGGGAGTGTGATACAATGCTATAGCATCCAGAAAGCTGAAAGTCATATTCCTTGCCCTAAATTTTCAAGGGGCTGGGCTTTCCTCTTTTTATGCTGCAAGACTCTAAGGGGTTGTTCAGACATAATTTTTTTTAGTGCAGTGATGATGAGAATAATCTCACTCATGCATTCCAGGTTTGTTGTTCACACTATTTTTTTAAAACCAAAGCTGCATCTCTGCACATCTCTCCATGTTCTGTTGCTCACACATGCTCGCCAGCCCTGTGCTCCCTCCCCCCACAATTTAATTGGGTGGATTCATCCTGGATTATTTTAACCATCTAAATAACTCCTAAAATACCATTCAAAAACTTGAACAGAATGTATATCTTAAGCAGTACTAGAAATAAGATGATCATAAACCCAGCTTATTGCATGCACATTTAACTCAACTGCACCCTAATGGGATGCAGGCGGGAATTATTGCACGTAATTCACCACCGATTCCACTGCCCAAATACAGCCCGGCTGCATCCCGGCTCCCAGGCACGGGATGGGAAAGAACCCAGCTTTGCAATACAGCCACCCATGTGTGCCTGGGAGCCAGGATGCAGCCGAGCTGTACTTGGCCAGCGGAACTGTTGGCAAATTATGTGTGATAATTCTTGCTTGCGTTCCGCATCCCAGCTGCATTCCGTTAGGGTACAGTCGGGTTAAATGTGCACATGATAAGCAATCCAGTCTCAAGGGTTTTAAATTTATTTTACACAATTTGTTTCTCTAGTTTTATTGTTTCACTACATAGCAAGACAGTGGGTTACTAATTATTACAAATTATTGAAATGTCTGGAGTCAGTCTGTAAAATAAGAGCAGAACAAACCTTGGGACACGGTCCTATGTTCTTTATACCAATCTCAGATTTTGTTTTCCTAAAAAAAAAGAGAGAGAAAGGAAGAAAATTAGCAAAACAAACACACAGCCCCAATAATATCAATGTTGGAAAGGCTATCACACTCATAGTGCAATTCTATACATATCTTTATAGGAGAGCCAGCATGGTGTAGTGGTTTGAATATTGGACCAAGAGATGAGGAATCAGTTCTCTGCTCACTCATGAAAATCCACTGGGTGGCTCTGAGGCTCTGAGCAAATTACACTCTCTCAATGTGAGAGAAAGACAATGGCATAACTCTTGTAAATATGTCTTGCCAAGAAAATGCTATGACAGGCTTTCCTTAAACTGGAGTTTACCTGAAGGCATAGAACAACAACATACATGTTTATGTAGAAGAAAAGTCCCATATGGTTAAATCAGATGGAATTTATATGGTCTATTCCTAGATCAGTTGGCATTGGAATTACAGCCTAATTTCATTTAACAGTCCACAGACTATATTCTGTGGATTTTGCTAATTTATACTAATCAGGGAAATCTGTGGATATAGAGAACCTCTCATGAGATAAAAATACTTATTATATCTGTTGAAATGTTTGCTTTTATTTTTATATCTGATTTTTATTCTGCCTACATTTCATGAATGGGCATCAAGGAGTGACATCTTGCTCCTTTAAACACTAGCAGAGTATAAAGCTGCACCAGGAGAAGCTCTGCTTCCTGCCTGTGGCTCTGGTGTGCAAAGATGGCCTATCAACTGCCAGCATGAATTCCCCATGGCCAATCTGCATCTGGGATGATGCCATTTTCTTTGTTTGTCCTGTTTACATTTGATGATATACTCACAGGATTCTGTTACAAAGCATGCATTCATTCTTATGTGTCTCCCCATCTGTGCCACAAATCTCCTGGGTGCTCCTCTTGCAAAGGATTCTTCCTCTCGTATGGGGATATTTGCTGCAATCAACCTAATGGAACAGTAGTCAAATTACTAGAATGGACACTTGGGAAATCCTGCTATGTTTTTCTGTCTCTTTTTGTCCCATTACATTTATCATTTGATAAGAGACTGAAAGATTATGAGTAATCTTTGATATCTAAAATACATTTCCGTAGCTCCACTGAAGTACACCAATAAACTACCCCCAATCCTAATGTTGTCCTCAAACTATTCACAAAGTTGAATCAAGAAAGGATAGACTTCCTGTACATTTGCCAGGGAAAACAGGCTGACCATCACTAGAAAATGAATGCCAGATAATATGATTCACTGGTCGCATGCAGATGTGCCATTCTTTTATTCTAATTCAACAGTTCTCCATGTAGAGGAATTCAGTGGATGACATTTTGAAGATGCAGTTTATACTATAATCAGTTGTATTACAATTATAGCCTTTTATAAATTGTATTACAATTATAGACAGTTATAAATCATGGGATGTTTGCTTTCCATCTGTCTCCCATTAAACTGTGCCTGTGTTACATCAGTGGAAGAAGAGCCAATTCAGTGATGGCTTAGTGGCTGAAATGAACTCTGCACTCAAGGAGGACCTATACTCAGTCTCCAAGGAAACATGCCTAGGATCATGGTGCCTGGATCCTTGGCACTATAAGTGAAAGATAGTCTCACCATTCCATGAACAACTTCAGGACATTCACCTTCATG
>NC_056523.1:83210252-83242072 GCF_019175285.1 Sceloporus undulatus | reverse complement strand
CTTTAGCGTGAGGGTATCTTCAGATTTCCTGCAAAGAGTAGAAGTGTGGAGTGGCATGTCATTATTGCAGACACCAAAGGCTCATTCAAATAAGGCAAGCCTATGGCCAAGTTACAGTGTAATAAGCACCAACCAGATGTAAGAAAACATGTACTGTACTAGATACAAAATAGTCATGTCAAGCTTGGAGGAAAGTGGCACAAGTAAATAAGTCATGCAAATTTCCTCCTCCTTGACAGGAAAGGGTTTCTCAGCACATTAGGACACCATATTGAAAAAAATGACAAACTGCTATGGCCAATGACAATCCCACTGGACCCTGGGTACTGATGCTAGGCCTGTTTGCTTCTGCTCAAATTACCAGCAATCTTTGGATGACCAGCTGAGGGTCCACTGGGATGTGAGGCAAACAACTCATATACATGCTCTCTCAGGTGTGGCATGCTGTTTAGGACTCAACTGTGAGAGCTAGAAAAATTGCAAAGCATTAACCCAAAGCTACATGGGTTAATTTATGGGTATTGATGCATGGACCAGGCAACCTAAAGCTACATATGGGCATTGATGCATGGACTAGGTACCATGAATGGCATTTTGAATTTCCATCACCGTCTAGCATGCAATGGCTGTATATACTGAATCTTAGCAGGTCAGAATCTAGACAACAGCTTCATCAAACACTTTGTGGGAACTTGTTAAGATGCATATAAATTTATTTAGAATAAATTATTGATCAAGTGATAGATGGACAAGTGGACTTATGCATGGTATGAAACAGTCACTTTCTGTTCTGAGAGTCACTGTTTCGCCTCACTTTATTTGAATGCATGCCTTTCAAGGTACCCTTCTCACAAAGGAAGCTCCTCTTCATTCTTGATTAGGCTGTTATTCAACGTTCCTGGAGTTCTCAAATGAATCATGACCCAGGAATGGCATTCATAAATGCATCACCATTGTGCTGAATTATTCCTTCATCCCTTTAATTAGGATCCTTTTGACTTCTGTGCTCGTCATAGCAAATTAAGAGGTTGGATAGTTTGCAGTGGTGTAAACACAATTAGTATCCCACAGTGAAGCCTATTGCATGTCAGGTCACATTTACAGAGGACCAAGGATGACTGTTTATACTCACACACTCTCCAGACACAGGAAACATTTATTGCTGTATGTTTTTCCATCAGTGCCACAAACAGGAGACCAAAGGCTACCACAGGAAGTCCTGTTCTTCTTTAGAGCAGCTAGAATTTTACTGCAGCCCAACTGAAATTAGAAAGACAAGAGTTAAAGGGTCCTTTCATCCTTTTCCACTTGATTGAAATGATCAAGACTAGTTATAAAAAGAGAAGAGAGTAATTCTTGCTAATGGGCTCAACTGGAAATGAATACTGATAAAATCAATATTTATTTTTATTCATTGACCAGAAGGCCAAGAGTTTAATCTCAAGAGAATAACTACTTTTAGGCCAACACACTTTGGGGGTGGATGGGTGGGTTTGCACACCAGTGGTGGTTGGAGACATCCTAATTCTGACAAACCTAATATATATCAGTCTAAGGGACATCTCTAATGGCATGTATTCCAAATAAATATGTACTCATTTACTAATAAACAGGTTGATCCCAAGCTTCCTATGAAGTAAGGGTGTAGTCCTTGACAACTTGCAAGCAAAAAAGACCCCAAAACATCTCCTTTGTTTCCCTTCCTATTCTTTGAGATCTAGTGACAAAAAATTGCCATTTTCCCTGCCTATCAGACTGGTGGCCATCTCTGGATGTCCCCCTGACTTTATTTAAAAAAAAACTTGAAGGCTTCCGTTAAGCTCTGTCACCATATCCCAAGTTCAGTAAGAAAAATACAGATAATGGGGCCTTTTACATGTGCTGTCAATATCTTTTTCTTTAGGCAAACTTTCCATAATTCAGATATTCCTTTATGTTAATTCCACCCATCTGTTTTTAATGTACAACTATTACAAGGCTTTTATAAGGTTCTATTGTTATACCTGATGGAAACCAGCATGATGCAGTGGTTTGAGCACTGGACTACAACGAGGGTTCAAATCCATACTCAGCCATGGAAAACCACTGGGTCACTGGGTGACCTTGTGCAAGGTACACTCTCTCACCCTAAGGCAAGGGCAAATCCACTCTGAACAAATCTTGCTAAGCAAACCCCATGATAGGTCCTCCTTAGGGCTGCCTTAAGTTGGAAACAATTTGTTATTGCTGCATTGCCGTGGTACATTTTCTTATAGTATAACTGTAACCTATGTTGAGAACACTTGCTGACCGGCAAGCTATAAATCTGTCAAAGTATCAGACACACAAAGTCAGTGGGATCTATTCCTGAGTCAACTAAAACACACACTGTAAGTCCAATTAAGTACAATGGAACTGACTATTCAGTAGGACCCAAGTGTTATAAGACTGACAGAATACATGGCAGAACAGTCTGTCTCACCAGTTCACATCTTAAATTGCTCAGCGCCTCCCTCTGTCCTTTTTGTCTAATTAACAAATTGTAAGCTGTTTTGATAGGCTTGGCTGAAGAGCAGGGTATAAATAAATAAGTATTAAGTATTGTGAGGCAATCTGATAGCTTTCATTATCGGTCTTTACCTCTCCCCCACCCTCCTGGGATTCTCAGTCCCTGGGAAACAAGCAATATAAAAATTAGATAGAACTCCTTTTATTTATTTACCTGATCTAGCTTATTCATGGCAACAGTGTTAATACCACTGTAAAAGTTAGATTAAAACACAGCAAACAAACATGTCATTAAAAAAAATCCAAACAGTACAGCATCCAACAGCTCTGATTGCAGCAACACTTCAGTATTTAGAAATGTCTGAGTACAAACCTGAGTCCTAGCATGACAGTGAAAATATCTGTGAAGTTGGTGCCAGGCACAGTGGCATCTGGGGGCTCCCAAGTCTGAGGTGAGGAAATGCTCCCTGCTTTAGCCCAAGCCTCAATGAAGCTATAAAAATACTGAAACTATATCCAAAATAGCTTCTGCATCTTTAATAACTCCTTCAAGGTTCGGAGAAAACCCAGAGGGTACACTGCCAAATTAATATGGCCATATTAATTAAGCTGGATGGCCATCTGTCGGGTATTCTTTGATTGAGAGTTCCTGCATGGCAGGGGGTTGGACTGGATGGCCCTTGTGGTCTCTTCCAACTCTATGGTTTTATGACTCTATGATTCTAATATGAAGGGAGTCTCCATCTGTCACCAGGCAGAAGTATCTCTTGGGAGAGGGCATTCTGACATCATGGCTAAACCACAGAGAGAATGTATAAATAATCATGCTATATTTGTAGAGTTGGCCCTCCATATTCACAGATTCTTCATCCATGGATTTAGCCTTCCACAGTTTGAAAATGTTTTTTAAAACATTCCAAAAATAAAAGAAAAAAAGCCTTGATATTGCCATTTTATATAAGGCACACCTTTTTACTACCCCACTGTATATACTGTAATGGGACTTGAGCATTCACAGTTTTTGGTATCTACTGGGGTCCTGGAACCAAATCCTAGATGATACCAAGGGCTCACAATAGTATTCTTTATAGTCAGTTGCTGCACTAAAGGCCCTTCCCTACATAACAGATGTTAAAAAAATTCATCGAACTCCCTTGTGCTTCTCCTGGTGTATTTAGCATTCTGGTTCCTCAACTGGTATTTATTTGAAGAGTCATTTTTAATTACTGCAGTTTGATAATAACAATGTAGACTTGTTTCCTTCTACTTTCACATGTGATACCAGACATTTTTTTTCAAGCATGCTGTTTTTTTATTAACTGTAATTAATCAAGCAACATAATAGCACTTTCAGTGAACATTCAATGTGGTATAAGTGGTCTGAGCATCAGACAATGACTCTGGAGACCAGGGGTCAAATCCCTGCTTGGCCATGAAAACTGACTCGGTGACCTTGGATGAGTCACACTCTCTCAGTCTCAGAGGCAAAGGCAAAGGCTAAACAAATCTTGCCAAGAAAAATCCCATGGTAGGGTTGCCATAAGTTGGAAATGACTTGAAGACACAGAACAAGAACAAACACCCAGTGGAAAAGGTGCCACTGATCTGAAGTGCACTGATAAAAATGTCAGTATTTGCATCCTTTGGTTTAGATGCAGGTACCTGGAAGCACCAAAAACCACTCTAGAATAATCCTTGGTGCAAGGCAAGTGAATCAGTTTACCCACTATTCCTTCAAAAAAGAATCCATACCTTCCTGAAAAGAGGGATCAAGCTGGTTAGAAGGGATCACCATTCAGGAATGAGAAAAAGGTGGCTGCCGAGATGTTGTTGGACTACAACCCCCATAATCCTTATTACTGACAGCACTGTTTATGATAATGGGTGCTGCAGAGCAACTTCTGGAGGGCCACATGTTGCCCACCCTTGCTGCATGTCCAGACAATTAAAAATACCACTGTGTGAGATGACCACTTCATAGGGTTGCCATAAGTCAGGACCTCCAAACCGGGACAAATGTAGGACAAATGTAGAATGACATTTTCAAATGTAGGACACATTTTTTTTTAAATGGAGACACACGAAAAAATTTAATGATTTTTTAAAAATGTTAATATAAATGCATATTTCTTAGGCATGATCAAAATGGAGGACATTTTGATATTGTTCCTAGACAGATGGCAGAAATGTACTTCCCTTTCTGGCCAACGCCCCCTCCCCCCCATTCCAAAACACACACATTTGGGCATTTAACATGGCTTTACTTAACATTGCCTCTTGCATATTTCAGAGGCTTATTGCATAACCAAACTCTTTGGGTTTCACACTGAACATGGGTTCACATGGCTATGCATATTGAACATGTCAAGGTGGTTTAACAAGAAGTGGATTTGCCCTTGGATTCAACTGTACTTCTCAGAAGTGTGTACTTGGTCAAGGGACTTTGGTTTTTCTTTACTGCACATGAGTTTGTAAAAACCAGAGCAACTTACATTGGCTGTGCCTCAGAAGCTGGCTGATATCAATGTCACCATCATCATCATCACCACCACCACTACTATCATTGTTAAAACAAAGCAGACCTGTACAAATGGAATGGAATTCCTCCTCCTCTTCCTCCTCTTCTTCCTCTTCCTCTTCCTCCCTCCTCCGCCTCCCTCCTCCTTGCTCCTTCTCCTCCTTCCTTCCTCCTCCTCCTCCTTCCTCCTTCTCCTCCTTCCTCCCTCCTCCTCCTCCTCCTCCTCGCCGGACCCGGCCCGGCCCACGTGCAGACTGGCTGGCCAATGGGGGCAGACTCAAGCTCAAACAGCTCCGCCTCCTGCCAGCAGCCACTGATCGGCCAGCCAGCCTCAGGAGGAGAAACTCCTCCTACTTAGCCCTGCACGCAGCCCTGCAAGAGCGCGCAGGGGTACGAAGGTGCCAGCGGTGTTAGTGGTGGCTGCAGCAGTGCATGACGCAGCACAAGGCCCGCTGGAGTGGCTGTGCGCCACAGCCAGTGCAGCCACCGCCATAGGTGCCAGCCGCTGCAGCAGACCCGGGGCAAACCCGGGTCCAGGGATGAACCGGGACGGGGCGCCCCCACCCGGTTCAAAAGCGGGATTGTCCTGCCGGGGGGTGGGACATGGCAACCTTACCACTTCACCTGGCATGGTACATATGCAAACATACTGTGAAAATGGCTCACACAGAGATGCTAAAAGAATGCAGACTTGTTACATCACAACAAGTCTGCATTCTTTTATCCAGCCACAGACACCATTTTATAAACTGGCTCTTCCTTACAACAAGAAATCTACTACTACTATGGCGGGTTACAAACGGCCCTCAAGGGGCCGTTTTCCCGCCGCCGCCATTCGCTGCATAGGGAAGCCCCAGCTGCTAGACCGCGAGGCTTCCCCGCGCAGCAAAAAAGGAGCGGCGAAATGCCGCTCCTTTTTGGAACGCGGAAGTGGCGCCGCGAGGGGTGGAGTGCGTCCTCGTGACGTCACTTCCGCCGCGACACATCTGGACGCACAGCGTCCAATACGTCAACATGGCGGCGCCCATGTGGATGGGCACCGCAAAAAAGTACGCGCTCCACGCGTACTGGGAGGAAGGGCTGTCAGGAAGGTAAGAACCTTCCTAAACCTAATACGGCCCTTCCTAACCCTAGTACGCACGGAGCGCGTACTTTATGGTGGTTTGTAACCCGCCCATGTTTCAATTCCAGTCACAAGAGGGCAGTATTTAATTCCAACAATTGGCAATTAACATTCTTGCTTTCCACTGGTGGCTGACTAAAGGGGCATGAATAATTGTGAATGACCAACAGCAGAAAAGGAATTATTATCCTGTTGTTTCTAAACAAAGCATTCAGGCAAAATCATACAGTCATTTGCCTAGTACAGCATCAGAACAGAAAAATATTTTGAGAAGCATTTCTCTCTCCACAAAGCCTCCAAAGGTAGGCTTCTCTGAAGATGCCAGCAACAGATGCTGGTGAAACATCAGGAATAAACTCTTCTAGAACATGGCCACATAGCCCCAAAAACCCACAAGAAACGATGGATGCTGGCCATGGAAGTCTTTGACTTCACCTCCAAAGGTACATCAGAATCTTACAGTTTAATCCCAAAATACTGGAAGTGCCAGTCTGAACAAAGGAAGGAGTGCATAGATGTGTGGGGTGTGTTATGGTATAATAGGATGAAATCAAACTTGTGAGGTCATCACATAATACCTTCTGAAGTTATCCTTTCTGCACACAGTTAAAGATACAAGCACTTTGCTCCATATTGGATTTCTCATTTCTAAATATGTTAACCTTAAATTCATAGTCACTGTATAAATGGAAACATTAAAAAAGCAGAATAAAAAATGAATTAAAGAAATAAAATATAACACAGCTTAGGGTAAAGTTAGAATCGTCCATGTCATTGTATTCTCCATCACCATCACGGATGTGAGAGCTGTTAGCAAAACTGGATTTTTATAAATTTTGGAGTGTGTGTGGAGTTCCTACATGACCTCAGGCTAATCTCTCAGGTGAGTCCGCCATCATTGGTAAGCGAGTAGACCAAGTAGGCAGCCTGAAATCCATGACATCATCCTCACAGAACCCCTGGAAAACAACACTTTGGAAATTTCTCACAGGAAGGTTTGAGAGTTGCTAATGGGAGAGCCATCACCTCCAAGCTTGAGACAATACCGCCTACTTGTTTATAGTCACACCTTTGATAGGGCCAGTGATCAAAGCAATGACTCACCCATCTGCCTGGACATTTTCCCCGATTGTTTCAGACCCAATTGCAATGGCAATGCCATCCTACACCTTGGCTTAACAATGCCAGGGCTATCAAAAACCTTTGTCTATGCTCTGGCCAAACCATTAAGCATATCGCCAGAGGCTAGATTTTGCCTATAAGAACCATTGGATTTGCCCCCTCAAGTATGCTGCTTTCAGAATACAGTCTGGCTTCATGGCACACTGAACTGTGATTTTAGCTCTAGCTCAGCCTACCCCTTTCCACCCATTCTGTTGACCATGTCTTATTCCCATCCTCAACCGCCCTCTTCATCTGCATTGGATTCCCGGAGAAGACTACTGGAGTAAGTATCACCCTAGTGAAGCCTCAAATCTTTTCCATTTTTTCCTCCTTTATTTCCATTGAGTCTTGAATGTGTGTTGCTGTGGTTTTTTTTCCCTTTTAATAAAAACTAGACCTTAATTGAAGAAGCCTGTCTCTGGCCTATTTCTTAAGGGATTTGTTGGTCCTTCCATAGACAGATTTGGGAATAGGTCTCGTGAAGTTCATGGGATGTACCTCTCAGCAATTTGAGCTAATTAAAAATTCCTCTAAGCAGAAACATCCTAAAAGAGCTAAAGAGTGAAGAAAGTGGTAAGTATACATTTGAGATGTAGTGCTGGAGAAGAGTGCTGAGAATACTGTGGACAGGCAAGAAGCCAAACAAGTGGGTCCTTGAAAAGATCAAGCCTGATATCTCCCTGGAAGCCAAGATGATTAAGTTGAGGTTGTCATACTTTGGCCACATCATAAGAAGGCATGAATCATTAGAAAAGACTATGGCTTCGAACACACAAGCCAAATAAGGCAGCTTCTGGCCATTTTGTGGGCATGGCAGTCAAATGATGCATGCCCACAAAGCGGCTGAAAGCTGCTTTGGTGGCACCAGAAGCAGTCCAATGTCTCTGCAAAAAGAAGTCCTGACCAGTGGCTTGGGACCTGCTTCAGAAGCAGGCCATGTGGTCACTGTGGGTCCAGCTCAATCACAGCCACAGCAGCTTTTGTCCACTCTTTACCAGCTGAGTGCTTTACCCAATTAATTCTAGGAAAGGTAGAAATCAATAGAAAGAGAGGGAGACTACATGCCAGATGGATAGACTTAATCAGGGAGGTCACAGGTTTGAATCTACAGGATCTAATCAGAACAGTGGAGGACAGGGGGTCTTGGAGATGTCTCATCCACAGGGTTGCCATGAGTCAGGGTCAATTTGAGGGCAGTTAACAACAACAAAGTGTAAACACAAAGATGTGTACCAGCAATGGAATATCATGGCAAACTTTCAACCAAGAGAAGATGGTGCACTGAATTCAGCTCCATTTCTTTCAAAATAGCTTGTACTTGGACACATACACCAGCTTTTTATTTAGCAAGCCTACAAACATGAAATATCATATTCTTGTATCCCTACTGAGTGTATAGTGCGGAATCCATGATTGGAATCCTGTTCTGAGCTCCAACGAAAGTAGACCCATTGACTCAAAGGAGCTTAACTTAATGTTAGCTAACTCCTTGTTGATTCAATAGGATCTACTCTAGTTGACAGTTACAATAGGATTCAGGTAGTTTACCCACTAGTGTCAAATATTTGCTTCCTTGTATTAAGAATGAATTTCACCTTGTGATCACTGGGTGCCTCTCTTTTCTGCCTGTTGTTGAAAGTTCCTCTTCGACAATTGTCATTGTAATAAGTCGTTTCTCCTATCCTAGAAGAAAAAAGGTACGTATGAATCAAAATGAAACCATCTATACCAGAGTAGCCAGCACAACTTCCACCTCTGTCTTGTCCATACAATGCCCTCCCCGGTGAAAGATTCTGGCACCATTTTAGAGGTGTGAACACTGCCTGTCCAGCAGAAATTTGTTCCTGCGAACATCTCAGGCATTATTCCAGGATCCAAACAGTTCTTTTAAATGAAAGGATGTTACTTTAAAGTGATATCATGTAGTTATACTTCTGGAACATGACTAAGGAAACCCAGATTCAAAATACATGAAGAAAGTGCTTGCAAAACCTTTTTATGTAGCTCAGAAACTTCTTCTGCCAACCACAGAATTCCCAACAGAGCATTACTTTCCTAGTAGAGATCTGGGGAAAGTTGTCCCATGTCTTGATCTGTCTTCTTTCCCCTTCCTTGCCCCAGGTATATATCTGGGTCTTAGAGCAGGGACCATAAATGATTTCAGACATCAAGGAGAACAAGGAAACCTTAAGGTCAGTGGGGACATTTATATAGAGAGGAGATCCCTGTCTTGGTAGGACAAGTTTCTCTTGTGGTACCTAAAACAGGCCTTGGTAGGAATTTATAGGTCAAAACAGACACCTTGAATTTTGAGTCATGTGTGTCATGTGATACATGTGACCAATCTGCATAACAGCTGGAGCTATTCACTGCCCTTCAAGGGGGTATCTACACTGTAGAAATAAAGCAGTTTGACACTACGTTAATTGTCATGACTCAGTGCTTTAAAATTCTTGGATTTGTAGTGTTGTGAGCTATTTAGCCTTCCCTCTCAGAGAGCTCTGGTACCTCCTCCAAACTACAAATCTCAGAATTCCATAGCATTGAGGCATGGAAATTAAAGTATCAAGCTGCTTTATTTCTGCACTGTGCCAGCAGTCCTAGAGAGTTCCACATAAAATACTTTACAATAACTGAGCTCAGATTGGAAATTATAAATGGAGAAATAATCATTGTCACCAAATCACATTTGTTTAGGAAAAGCTTTGGTCTGACAGAATTTATTCCTCTTCACTGGGTTCCCTGTGGATAGAATATTATGCTCAGATTGAAACTTAAGACCATTTTCATGGACTTCACCCAAAGAGAAACATATACATCATTAGATAGTAATTATTAACTTCTGGGATCATTGACTGCCAATGTTCAGTGTTTCTGTCTTCTATGGAGTTGAATACGAGCCTAAATTACCAAATCATTGTCTTCAAAGACTAGTTTGAAACCATTACCTAAAATCACTAGTTTGAAACACTAGTTGGAATAAACTCTACAACAAGCATTAACTGTGGATCACTAGCATAGTGATGACATTACACTCCAGTTTTCTGGATTGTTAGGCTGTTGTAATGTATAGGCATACATAGCTCACTAATGGCTAACTTTACATAGATGAAACTAATAGGCATCTTGTATATGGGAAATTGACTAAATTCCTGTAAGATAGATCAATAGGCTATAGGCTATAGGCTAGAGTTAGAGAATATTAAATCAGACATTTGCATCCATATTCCTACATTTTAATGCATAATTGAGAGATTCCCTTTTTTGTATCATAACTGCAATCACACAGATTTTTGCACATAATACATACTCACATACTCACCCACCACAGTTGGTGTGTGATCTGTAATCACCCTGTGCAATTCGATCATCCAGTGCACAAGGGTTGTTTGGATCATCTCTTTGCAGTGATCCACCATAGTGACTGCAGTCATTCTATCAAATGAGAAGAAACAAGTTTGATACAGAATTACCTTTTTCAGTATCAACATATGGAAACCAGGAGACAGGGTGGATAAAATCAGCTCTGAAAGTGTTTTTCTCATCTCATCTGGTGGTATGGGAGGCTATAGTATAGGAGAACCATATCAGAATCACCTGACATCTTCCAACCTTTTCAGTAGGTCTTTAGGACCTTTATCTAAATGTCCAAAATACCCACCATTTGACTTTTGAAGCTTTGTGAGTCATGCATTATGCTATCATTCTCTAAGAATGTGTCCTTGGAGTGTGTCCAGGAGAGGGTGACCAAAATGGTGAAAGCTCTGGAAACCATGTCCTATGAGGAGCTACTTAGGGAGCTGGGTATGTTTAGCCTGAAGAAGAGAAGGTTAAGAGGTGATATGATAGCCCTGTTTAAATATTCAAAGGGATGTCATGTTGAGGATGGAGCAAGCTTTGTTTTCTGTTGCTGCCGAGATTAGGTCATGAAGCAATTGATGCAAACTACAGGAAAAGAGATTCCATTTGAACATTAGGAAGACGTTCCTGGTGGTAAGAGCTGTTTAACAGTGGAGCACACTCCCTTGGATTGTGTGGAGTCTCCTTCTTTGGAGATTTTTAAACTGAGGCTGGATAGCCATCTGTCAGGGGTGCTTTGACTGTGAGTTCCTGCATGGCAGGGGATTGGACTGGATGGCCCTTGTGGTCTCTTCCAACTCTATGATTCTATGATTTAGAATCATAGTCTTCAGGGCAGTTAGGTGTATGAAGAGAGGATCATGCAGCTATCTAGCCAGTAAACCCATATGCAGTTTTTTTTTCATGTTGCACACTCATGGTAAAGCCTAATGAAAAGAGAGCATTATTGCATTGGTAAATCATCTCTATGACAAAGGATCTTTACTATCACCTACCTAACGGGATATTCCTATAAAAGGACCGGGGGGGGGGAACGTATGTATGCTGTGGGTTTTTTAAATAGGTAATGCTCTCTTCTCCTTCCACAAATTCTTACCAAGGTAGATCCAGTATTTCTGACAACAGAAATGCTATTCTTTACTAATTTTGTTGAATTTTTAATATGGTTTTCCTTGCCTTGATCCACAGGGAAAGATAGGTAAGAAATAATATTACTACTACTATTGCTACTGTTATTATTACTATTTTTTTCTTGAATGAAGCAATGAGCAATTTTAGTAATTTTGTTTTCACTACCAAAAAGTATTTGTGTAGTTTTCAAAGACTATTCACAATCTGGGACTTGTTAAATGCTATTTTCTGTGCAAGACAACTACATGTAAATTTTGAGCAGGACTGGTCCCCAACTACAGCATTTTCCTTGTGCATGAAACAACATTTTCTGGTCAGAAAATAATAATAATAATAATAATAATAATAATAATAATAATAATAATGTTTTCTGCACATAAAACAATGTTTTCTACACATGTGTTAATTGTGCACAGAGTAAGTCTGCAAAGATTCCCTTCCAGGTTTCTTCTTATCATGAGTTCCTACCATTTGAGGAACATGTTGTTTACTATTTTACAAGCATTTTTAATTATTCTTTCCACAACTATCTTACAATATTCTTAAATATGGCTGGGGAATATATGACATTTCAGAAACTGCAGGACTACAATGCCATTGTCACAAATTTTTGGCTAAGCTGGCTAGGGCATTGCAGTTCAACTCTTTCAATATCTGGAAGGTCACTCCTACCCTAAAAGCACTATCAGCGGCAGAAGTAGACAATGCTCCAGAATCAAATAAAACAATGACAGATGGCATATACTTAACCTTCCAAAAGCAGAAAGTGAAGGTCATAATGCAGTTATCCTACCTATCTGCCCTAAGTCTAGGTGGCGCATGCAGATCAGGTCACCACTGCAATAATTATGAAATCCTCAAAATATCTGGAGCAATCACACTACACTTAGGAGAGGGTTTTATGGAAAGAAAATAAAACTTATGAAGACTGGACCTGGCCAGCACCTTCTAGCCTGATATAATCACTCTAGTGAAGAGATAGATATAAACAATAGAGGCTCACAAAGAATACTGTGAAAATTGCCTAATGATATGAGTAGGAGGCCAGCATTCCATAGTGATAGGGAAATTTGGCTTGCCTTAACATGTCAATAAAATTTTGCTGCCTCACTCTACAAGTTTACTGTGGAACACAGAATCATTTGAAAAAGAAATAGAGACACAGAAAGAGCTAGAAATGGACAGACAGAGCTGAATATCATACAGGGGTCTGAAATGGGGTCATGGTGGCATAGAAATGATTGAATATCCCATAGTTTGGGTGTACCAACAGAATGGTACATCATTTAAAGCAGAGGAACTGGCACATCTATTATACAGCTAGCACAACAATTATAGTGCTGCAATCCATTTTAACTGCCATGGCTACATCTGTGGAATCTTGGGGTTTGTAGTTTGGGGAGGCACCAGATCTCTCAGGTTGAAAATTCTCAGTATCATTTCCCTAAACTGCCCTAGCATTCTACTGAATGGTGCCATGGCAGTTAATTTGGAATCATGCTGCTATAATTATGTAGTGAAAAAAGATGCCAGGAGTCTATGTGAGCCATTAGAATAAGACAAAGCACAGCATCAATGTTATGTAATTTAATCTGTGAAGGCACAGCACACTGGAACACTTTATGATTATCTTGAAAGCTGCCAAACTTTAAGGAGGTTTCTGTGGGAGACTCCTATGTATGATGTTTCTGAGTTCAAAATTTTTTACAAATTTGATGCTTCCAATTTTGGACAATTTTATTTACAGTATTCACCGAACTTTACAAAATCCATCAGTAGAACTAAGTTATCTACTTTGCCATGGCAGCTGGGTGAGACTGCGTGAGTTTTTGTGCATTATCTGATCATTTTTCACATTTCTGGACTTCTTTGCAAAAATTTAACAAACTGCTTTTACTCAAAAACTTTCTTCCTGTGAGAAAAATAAGATCATGGTCTTTTTGCTTTCATGAGGCTCATTCCCACTTACATTTAAACTGGTTTGAGATTCGCTTTCATTCTGGGTTGGTGAAGTGATTCCAGTTGATCCGTCATTCCCACTATGAAAGCAGGTATTTTCTCTATTTGCTTCTTTTTTGGCACGATTGTCATTCCCACTAGTTTGTGCTACTTCACAATTCCTGTCAATCATCTATGTGTCATTGGTGATACAACCGGCAACACATTCAAAAAAGCACAGGAGGGAGTCATAGGTGCTGTGGCCAGAATTCTCCCCTAGGGTGCATGGATCTATGGGTGTCATAGAGGACTCTCCTTTGGGCTGCATGTGTCCATGGGTGTCATGGAGGACTCTCCCATCACCTTCCTCTGATGTTGAGAGAGTGTGACTAGCCCAAATTCACCCACTAGTTTATATGGCTGATCTGGGATTCAAACACTAGTCTCGAGAGTCCCAGTCCAACATTCAAACCACTGCACAACACTGACTTGGAAGGATCATTCCCTCTTTTTCAACCAAGCAGCCTGGGCGCTACTCGAAAGTAAGGGCTGGGATGCTGAGGAGGAGGAGGAGGAGGAGGAGGAGGAGGAGGAGGAGGAGGAAAGAATCGCTCCCTCTTTTTCACCTCAGGAGCCTGGGCTCTTCTTGAAAGTAAACACCCCTCTGCCAACCCCCTCTGCTATAGTCCCTCCACTCCAGAATTATGCAATTTAGATCCCTTGTTCCCACTTGTTGAACATGTTTCAGAATCGATTCTTTTCAAAAGAATCAGCAAAGAACTAGTGTCAGGAAACAGTGATTTTTTTTTGCATTTACCTCACTTCATCATGATTGAAGTTGATCTCAATAGGATCGAAACCGGTTTCAAGTGGGAACGAGGCACATATAACCTGATAAGCAATTTGCTTTTAATCGTAGTAGGAATGAGCCCATGCAGTAGCAAATAATCTCATAGAGGCTGACATCTTCTTATTTTTAAAGGACAAGAAAATGCACAAATATTTCCCACATTTCATGCTCATACATAGAAGCTTACTCCATTATGAATCTTAAGATGCCACACCAATTGTTTAGCTTTGTTGGCAGTGATAAGCTAACTGTCCTCAACAAGGCAAGCTTTTCATCGTTCTGAAATGAAAAGACACTCAAACCCTACTGAACTTCCAAAAGAGCAAAGTTCCACAGATCAATATCTACCATAGGAACTATTTGCTTTGGAGAACTTGATCCATCATAAAGTATCAGTGGTCAAATTGTCAGCCCATCTTGCCAGAATCATACAATACTGGATGGTGATATCTTCAAGTATGAGCTGAACTTGACTCCTTCATTCTTCTTCAGTGTCTCGTGGTATTCTTCTTCCATGTGGGAAGCATCTCCCCAGGTAAGCCACATGATCAGGATGTGCCTTTAACTATTTTGCCTCTTAATTTTGATTCTCTGTCTAGCCTTAATGAGGAACTTTCCCACAATAAAAGAAACAGTGCACGATGTTCAGAAATTATTTGCATATTGCTCTTGCAGTATTATCCGCATCCTCTCCTCACTTACTTGACTAATATTCTAGCTTGGAAAAAGTCATTTTCTTATTTTAGATGGGAATATGATCTCTTTTTAACCTGAACATGCTTGCTGGGCTGCAAATGTCATGACACAGAACTGGAACATCTTATACTATGGTGATACAAAGATGGCACAGCACTTGATGCAATATGAGAGAGAAGAACAAATTTCTGGTTAAAAAGCTAATGTGCAGGTAGCAACCTTTACAACCTTCATTCTTACCTCATTTACATTCCCTCGACTTAAAGTCCCATGAGCCATTCTGTCTGCATTTGCATATGGGCTTGGTCTTCCTCTTCCACCACCACCACCACCAAACTTGCCTTCTCTTATTTCTTTTTTGCTGGAAGGAATGGAGTGTGGAAAACATGAGGAACAGAAATTGGAAACGTGAATTCCTTTCTTTTAATAGTAGTTAGAACTTGAACACTGACGGGAAGAATGGGAAATGGGATGTGTGGGGCACAAAGCAATATAAAAACAAGAACAGAAACAAAAATAGAGCCAAAACCAAACCCATGTACAAGTTAAGAAGTGAGTAGCAACTGGTAATGAAAAATTGTCTCATTAATTTAATTTGACATTTATAAACAGGCCAAACAACACAACTATGTCTTTGAATACTGTTACATAGGTTTGTTGGGTTTTCAAAACAGTAATATGGAATACAGTTGGATGCCAACCCAAGACTGGCTGGGTAACATGAAGCAGGCCTATATAAGTCCAACTCAAATATCTCAAGAGACCCTCCTCTCAAAATTCTCCAGGCTCACTTGCAGGAATCTGAAAACCCCTGAAAATCTCATAATGATAGGCTTTCCATCATGAGAGGAAAAAATCATTTTGCTGAGCAGCCAGAGAAGACAGGAGAAAGCATGTCATGACATGATGTGTAGATAGAGCCCTGGCATTTGGTGTGTCATAGGCGTTTTTGTTGCATAGCAAATACTCAGCTGGCACCCACCCTCAAATATGAGATTTGGATCATTACATATCACACAAAGAAAGGCCTAGAACATCCTGTATAAAACAGAACACCTAGCTTCAATACTTTCACAAGTAAAAACACCAAATGTAGTGTGAAGTTGAAGGCTTTCATGGCCGGCATCCATAGCTTTTTGCCACATAGCCCAAAAAACTACCAAATGTAGTGTTATGGAACTGATTGAAACAACTAAAGACAGGTTCACAACATATAATATAGGTGGCTCTGAGAGCGGTAGCCATAAATCTAAGACTGAAAATTGACTCCATCAAGATATCAAGATGCATTTTGTTGTGAAATCCTTTTAAAAGAAATTAGTATCTTATTGATGAATTAAACTAGGTGGGCTTCCTTCTCCAGATTAGATATAAGACAGAAAAGTTAATAATAGAAAATTAGATGAGGAAAAACAGTTCTAACTAAACAATTAAAACATTAAGAAAATATATATAATTGGATATACAAATCAACATAAAAATAACTGTCACAAAGCAGATGGCTCATATTCTGGTTAGGCACTGAGATTCTAACTGAGATTCTACACCCTCCATGCATGCTAAAGACACCTCTCTCTCTCTCTCTCTCTCTCTCTCTCTCTCTCTTCCCCCCCCAGGTCTCCCTGCATAGTTTCTCATGACATTGCTGTTATTTCCATGTGCTGCTCTTACCAAGCTATCTCTTGGTCTCCTTCTCAGCCTTTTGAATCTATCCATCAGGCAGATAAAAAATAATCTTCTGCCTGATTCTTATTAGTAGCCCTTGCAGTCCTGATTCTCCCCTGCATTAGGATTTACATATTCCCCTCAAATTCTACTCCAATGAGCAGGTTTTCATGCACTATCTCTACCAGTGGTGCTGGCGGCTTCCATGCCAGGGGGGACATGAATCTGTTCTGGGTTTTAGTTTGAAGTTTAAAGGATCCTTTCAAGGTTGCTGTTGTTAACTGCCATCAAGTTGATTTCAATTTAATGTGACCCCATGGGATGAAAGACCTCTAAGTCACCCTCCCCAGGTCTTGCAGATTCAGGGGCGTGGCTTCCTGGATTGAATCTATCCATTTGGAATGTGATCTTCCTATTTTCCTGCTGCCTTCTACTTTATCAAGCATTATTGTCTTTTCTTGTGAGGCACATCTTGTGATATTTCTAAAGTATAACAGTCTAAGTTTAGTCATCTTGGCTCCGGGGTGGGGGGGGGTGGGGGGCTAGAATTGATTTGCTCTAAGACCCATTTATTTGTCTTTTTAGAAGTCCACAGTATCTGCAGAACTCGTCTTCAGCACCATATTTCAAATGAGTTGATTTTCTTCCACTCAGCTTTCTTCACTGGCCAGTTTTCACAACCATACATAGAAACTGGAAATACAATGGCATGGAGAATCCTAACATTAGTATTCAGTGGTATATCTTTACACTTCAGGATCTTGTCTGGTTCCTTCACAGCTGCCCTTCCAAGTGCAAGTCATCTTCTGATTTCTTGACTGTAGCCTCCATTTTGATTAATGACTGAGCCAAGGTATGGAAAAGCTTGAATATTTCAGTCTCTCCATTATCTACCTTAAATTTATGTAAATCATCTGTGTTCATTATTTTTGTTTTCTTAACATTCAATGTAAACCTGTCTTTGCACTTTCTTCTTTGATCTTTCAATAATCGTTCAAAGTTTTTGCTATTTTTTACTAGTAGTATGGTGTCTTCTGAATATATTAAAGTGTTGATAATCCACCCTCCAATTTTCACACCTTGCTCCTCGGAGTCTTACTCAGGTTTTGCACAATATGTTCACCATACAAATTAAACAGATAGTTTGATAAAATGGAGACTTGTCTGGCCCTCTTGCCAATTAGAAACCGCTCTGTTCTTTTAATTCTGTCCTAGCGGTGGCCTCTTGTATTGGGCACAGGCTGTTGTACATCAAGATAATCTAATATTGTGGCACACCCATTTCTTTACGAGTGATCCATAATTTTTTGTGATCTATACAATCTAAGACTGTGCTATAATTTATAAAGCAAAAGCTCACTATCTTTTGAAAAGTTTTGGTGCATGCCATTCTCTAAATATGTTTGCAATATACCCCATAATGTCTCTTTCTTTCTGGAACCAGCTTGATTTCTTGCACTTCTTCTGCCTTACATGGTAACAGTCTTTGTTGCAGAGCTTTGAGCATCACTTTGTTTGCATGAGAGATTGATGCAATGGTCCCATAGTTACTGCAATCCCTATTGTCCCCTTTCTTGGGAACTGGAATGTATATTGAGCATTTTCAACCTATGGGTCATTGTTTTGTTTCCATATTTGTTGACAGATTTTAGTTAGAACTAGAGTAGATTTCACCTCTGTACCTTGAAGCTGCTCTACTGGTATGCCTACTGGTCCAGATGATTTCTTTCTTGCTAGTGCTCTGAGTGTAGCTTCCATTTCACTTTCTAAAATTGTAGGTTCGTCTTCAAGTGTTTTTTCCTTGAATGAACCTGTCATCCTTTTTTATATTTTATATAGGCCCTTTCCTAGCATGTTGTGCATGCGCCGCTGTTACGCAGCACCTTACACATGGCGCGCGTAACCATTACATCACAGCTGCGCATATTCCATACGGAGCTGCGCAGCTGCGATGTACTCTGGCGCTTTATGGCACAGCAATTTGTATGCTGTGGCGCAGCTGTGCAGCAGAGAGTGACACCAAGGAGGCACCTCTTCTGGGCGGTCTGTACCCCGCCACAGTTATTTAATGTGTTTTTTCATCAACTTTTTATTTCTACTTAGTCATGTTATGTGTTCTACAGATGGTTGTTTAACAGCTCTCACTCTTGGTTTAAATTTACCTTTCAATTCCCTAGTGTTGTGGAAAGCTATCTTGTTTTTCCTTTTTTTTCTTGTCATGTCTATTTCTCTGTTTTGATTATTATAGTAGTTCGCTTTGTCCCTGCACACAAGTCGCTGAACAGTTGCATTTAGGGTTCTGACTATTTCTGTTATCTTTTACTTTTGCTTCTCATCTGTCCACAACTGCTCGAAGAGTTTCATCTGTCATTCATTGAAGCTTCTCTTTCTTTTTGGCTACAGGCAGTGTCTTTTTGCATTCCTCTGGCTTCAGTCCAGGGTTCTTCTGGCTTATGGTCAGTTAGGCTTAAAAGTGAAAATCTTTTTTTTTTTTTACATTATCTTTAAATTCTACAGGGATGTTCTTCAGGTTGTATTTTGGCACAACATTTTAGTGTTTAGTTTAGTGTTCTTTAGCTTTACTCTTATTTCTAATATCAGCTGGTCATGGTCTGTGCCACAATCTACTCCTGATCTTGTTTTGCAGAGAAAATGGAGCTTCTCCATCTTTTGTTTTCATTTATGCAGTCTATTTGATGTTTACATCGGGCATCAGGTAATGTTCATGTATATAGTCACATTTTGGTTGCTTAAAGAATATATTTGTGATGAACAAACTGTTGGACCTGCAAAATTCAGTCAGTTACTCCACTACTTCATTTCTTGATCCATGGACAACTTTTCCTATCTTTGGCATGGTACAGACCGCCCCTTCAGGAATGGCCTGCACCTGCCCCTTTTCTTGCCAGATTGGGGCCAGGGCAGCCTCACCAGCAGCCCAGAGGCCCCAATCCAGCACTTTTCGGGACCATGGAGAAGCAGCAAAATGCCTCTTCTCCGTGGTCCCGAAAAGGGGTGTCCTTGGGGTGGTCCCAAAAAGGGGTGTCATGCCCCAGGACACCCTCACAGGTGCAGCCAGAGAAAGGGGCCACCCGGCCCCTTTCTCCCATGGCTTCATTCCCGCGGCCGTCTGGTTGCTGTGTGGGAATGAAGCTTGTGGCACCGCAACAAAAAGGAGCTGCCTAGAGCAGTTCCTTTCTTGCAGCGCTGCAACCAGGAAGTGGTGCCGTTATGATGCCACTTCCTGTGCACTACATTTGGGCGCTCAGTGGCGGCACTCACATCATGGTGGCCCCCGTGTAGAAGGGAGGCTGCCATGATGCTGGAGCTGTCCCGTACTAGGGTTAGGGAGCGTGCGGATGGTGTGTGCTCCCTAACCCTAGTATCAATGCGAGTACACTGCTTTATGCCGGTCTGTACCACGCCTATGTTTCTGCTCTGATTCCTTCTTTTTCATTCTAATTGCAAGAAGTTCTGTTTTGTTGTGTGATCATAGCTGTAGCATAAACTTGGATTATGATTATGTTGATGGATTTCCCCCCTCAATTTCCCTCTCGTTTTAATGATATTGCTCAGTCAGACTGTGCATGATATCTTCTGACTGCTTTTGCTGCATTTCTCATCACTATTGATATCACCCCATTTCTTCTTAGCTTTCATTTCCTGAGCAGAGCACTGTGTAATTATCTGACTGAAAATATTCCATTCCTTTCCACTTTAGCTTGCTCACCTCAAGTATTGCAATGTTTATACATTCCATTTCTTGCTTTACTATGTCTTCCTTGCCCTGACTCATGCTTCTCACATTCCATGTTCCTATAATACGTGTTGTGCAGTTTCAGATTATCCCTTTTACATTCTTTTGGCTTGAGTTCAATTGTATCAGTAGCCACAGTGCTACTCATAGTTCCTCTGCTCTACCCCAGTAGAACTACCTCAGTAATTCATTCAGTGCTTTCTGACCTGTCCAAGATACTTAGTTCAGACTAAATGTCAGTGCCAAGGGTGGTATTGCATGGGCCAGAACACATTGGAAGCAGTCTGGACTATTCTAGTCTTGGAGCTCTCTGATATTCCCTGTTATCTTGGGCACTCTGCTGCAACATGGGGTAGCTGTTTGCATGTGCATCCTACTATGCAACCTGGTCCTGCTGCCACAGGTGCAAGTCACTTGTCATGCGGTCAGAATAAGGCACCCAGCAATGATCTTATGGCTGGGCACCTTGTTCTGACCTCATAGTATATGACTTTCACTAGTGGCTGTGGTGCCAGGTGACACAGCAGGATACATTGTAAACAGCTGTCTGGCAACACAATGGAGGATCTGGAGCATTTATTTTTAAATACATTTTTAAGGATGTTATACCTCAGGTTTGTTGCTTAACTGACCAGACATCATCTGGACATTTCAAACCAGAACTGGGACTGGGCCCTCCATTATGATGACTACTTGCCATGGGAATGGGGTGAAGATTTTTTTATGGCCTGTGTGGACAAGGCCCTAATAGCATGGAAGTCACTGGCTGCCACTGGGTTGTGTACTGTCACATTTGGTGGATGGTGGATGAAACTACATGGAACTACTTAAATCTTAATAAATATATAGATGGACTGTATTCTTTCTGATTGCCTATTGATTTACATTTATTTAGCTGCATATACATTTTGACTTCTACTTAATTGTTATAATAAATGCAGTTATTTAAGTTCAACCAGGTTGATCAGGTGGCTGGGTATCTTCATTTCGCTGATTATGATTCTCTAGCCTGGGTTTTTGGGAGAGAAAGGCAAGCAATGGAAAGGGACATTTCAAGGTCTGAACAGTTAAGCCAAATAGTACCCAGTTTTGACAACACTTTAATATATTATTCCTGTTTTTAGTAAAGTAGGCACAGCACATTCCAAATCTGATCTTCTTTATACCTAGGTTGTTAATTTATATATAGATATTTATGTTGGTAATTTTGAAATTCACTTATATAATTATTTGTAACATTATTTGTTATCATCTGTAATATTATTTTACTGTTTCTTGTATATTTTTGCTTGCTTTCATATATTTTTAATGTATGTGCCATAGCCTTTGGCTAAAACATTAAACTCAAGCATGTGTGTATATGTGAGTGTGATCTCAGTTCTCCCAAGAATATGGCTTCATCATCTATTGGTTTTAGCACTCACAATTTCTCTGCACACATGATGCACTTGTTACTGTGTGTGTGTCCAGAAGCATCACGCACTGGGTCATTCTCACGGGTGCAGCTGAGCTCTCCGTCAGGCCCCATCTGTGACCTATATTCGTAGCATGTGTCATTGCCTCTCTAGAAGTAAAAGAAACATGGCTTGTTTGTTTGGATTTTTTAAAAATATTAACTGGTGAATGCACCTCCCTAGAAGATGCTTCACACACACACACATACATCTGTACACCTACACCTTGTGTCAAAGTGTAACAGAGTCAACCATGTCATCACCTACTATCATGTCACATTTCACTTGGCATGCTAGTCAGAGGAATACTAAGAGTCTCTGTCTTAAAAGCATGTGTTGGGTGTTTCCTATGGCCAATCTAATTATCATTCTTTAGCAGAGAGTTTCAAGCGTGCAGTTAATCCAAGTGATAAAAGGTTATCTGACCCACTTTTTCAACCATGCTTAAAATATATTCAACTGTACCAGATCACGCAGCAACAATCATCAGGCAGACAGCACTAAAATAATTCAGAGAAAGCACATGTGGATATAGAATGTATTGAGATTTTCAATTTAGCGCTTAAGTGCTCATAAAATGCAGCTAATATGTTTAGGAAGTGCATGTGAGCGAAAGCCTGGTGCGCTTCCTAAACATCAGGGAATTGTCGTCTCCCCTCCAGTGTCCCTG
The DNA here is from genome assembly GCF_019175285.1 of Sceloporus undulatus. Lineage (NCBI taxonomy): Eukaryota > Metazoa > Chordata > Lepidosauria > Squamata > Phrynosomatidae > Sceloporus > Sceloporus undulatus. Next base: position 83,219,259 of record NC_056523.1, on the reverse strand, counting down.
AATCTTTCAGGGAGAGGCAATTTCCTCTGAACGGAAACTTTGTGTTCAGAGGAACTTGCTTCTCTCCGAACGATTCAGGGATGCTGGAGGGGAGCCAACAATTCCCTGACATTTAGGAAGCATGCCAGGCTTTCACATGCACACGCTTCCTAAACGTTTTAGTGGCAGTTTACCAGCGCTTGCACTACAGTAAACACTACTCTGAAAATCTTCTATATTAACTGTTGTCGAGCATGCTAGAAAATGTCAGAGCTACAATAAAAATGTAAGCAACAAGGAATCAAGACAGTAGTGTGCAGACAACAAAAGGGCCTGATCTTAAGCAAGGATGGGGGAAATTGTCAGTTTCACTTTAAAATAAATAAATAAATAAATAAAAAATCAAGCCCTTTCCATCCTAAATAAGAACATTTGTGACATTTGGTGAATTCTTGAAAATGGAACTGAATCAAATTTCTCTTCCATTTGCACTGTCCACATGCAAAAAGTACCTTCAATTGAAGCATAGAAATGAACATGTGGTACCTGTCCAACCTTTAACTTTAAAGAAACTCTCAGGTGAAAAAAAAAGGGGACAGTCCTAGGGACCTTTCACATTGCACAGTTAGAGGGCTGATTCCACTTTAACTGTCATGGAAACATCCTATGAAATCCTGGGATTTGCAGTTTATAGGTATATGTATGTGCTTTCAAGTTGCTTGTCAACTTATGATGACCCATGAATTTCATAGGGGTTTTTTAGGTAATGAATGCTCAGAAGTCATTTTGCCAGTTCTTTCCAATGAGATATAGCCCAGAGCACTTGATATTTATTGGTGGCCTTCCATCCAAGTACTAACCAGGGTTGAACCTGCTTAGCTTCCAAGATCAGACAGGATCTGGTGCCTTTAGTGTATTTAGGCCGTATTTGCAATTTGAGGAGGGGTGTTTAGAATTCTCAGCCGGAGAGTTCCTCTAGCACCACCTTTGTAAACTACAAACACCAAGGTTCCATAAAATGCAGACATGGCAGCTGAAGTGGAATCACAGCACTTTAATCTAACCTCCCGCAGGAGTGAGTTCCAGAGGGTGGGAGAGGCCTCTGAGAAGGCTCTCTCTTGTGTCCTTACCAAGCAATCCTGTGATGGTAATGGGACCAAGAGAAAGCCTCCCCCTGATGTCTGTAAAACTTAAAAACTCTGGCATGTTCATACAGGAAGATACAACCTTCCAAATAGTCTAGACATAAGTTGTGTAGGGCCTTTCACAGAGGAGTCTTCTACAACCAAGTTATATCTTTATGCAAATACAGGGCACAAGCAGAGCCAGTGTGGTGCAGTGGTTAGAATGCTAGAGTAAGACATTGGGAGACTAGGGTTCAAATCCCCATTAGACCATGGAAGCCCTCTAGGTAACCTTGAGTAAATCACACTCTCTGAGCCTCAAAGGAGGAAAAGACAAACCTCTTCTGAACAAATTGTGCCAAGAAAACAGATGATAGATAGATGATAGATAGATAGATAGATAGATAGATAGATAGATAGATAGATAGATAGATAGATAGATCGGTCAGAAATGACTTGAAGTCACACAACAACAACAGGGCACAGAAAGATCTCAGCTATATAAAAATGTTGAAATATTTTAGGTATGGCCTGCCCCCTTTCCTTCTTCATTACCATTGGCCAGAAAAGCAGGATTTTAATTATAAGGTTAGTAGCATCACTAGTGTTGTTATCACCAACTGCGGTAACTTATGGTGTCACCTCTTCCCATACTACACTATACAGAATCCTTAGTAATGGTTTTTGTAGTAATTTACCTATAAATCATAATTATAAGGAAATTATGATTTATAAGTAAATTATAAATTGTAATTTTATAAGTAAATTATAAATTATATAAATTATAATATATATAAATTATATAACTGAAAATAATGGTAATAGTTGTGACATAAAAAACTAGTAAAATTAAATTTATATATATATAAATTATAATATCAGACACACATAATAAATATGTTTATTCATATACATAATTTCATGTGGTTAGAGTGAAAATTTGGTAAAATGTGATGTTTTTAAAGAATTTTTAATTTTTTTAAAAATTAAATTTTAAATTTTAATTTAAAAAAAACCCATGACTTCTCCTTTCTCTTCCCACTGTGCTTCACCACACTCACACCATCTCTTCAACAGTTTAAAGAGATACAGGGGAGTTCCACAGCCCACTTCTTCCAAAATGCAGATGTTTGAAGAACAGTGGTGTCACACCCACCAACCCCCAGTAACACCACTGGCTAAGGTACAATTCTGGAAAAAGTGTGATCTAACCTCGTTGTTCCCATTTTGTGGTTGCCTCTTTCCAAGAGAATTCATCTTCCCTCCATTTTTGCTGCAAGAAAAGAATTTGAGAAGTTTTATTTGGTGGTAGTTCAGAGTGGCCTGCTGCAATTTTAAAAGCAAACATAGTTTACTCACAACCTCTGGAGGCACATCATGCACTTATTGCTATGTTGTTTGCCGGAAGCATCACGAACTGGGTTATTCTCTCTGGTGCAGGCATACCCCCCACGTGAGAAGTAAGGCCAATATATACTGCAGTCATCATCCTGCACAGTAGAAAAAGAAGGTTCACTTTCCTTTTGTGGTCTAACTGAACACAGAGTCATCATATCATGAGTTGTCATCATACCAGCATTAAAAAACAAAGCTAAAGCTGAGTGTTAAGGTCCACTAGAGGACCATTCATTCATTCATTCATTCATACTTTTTATACCCTGCTTTTCTATGGAATAAACACAACATCACTGCAACTTTGCCTGTATGAAATCCCATAGAACAAGATTTATTCTGTAGTGAAGTACATTTTATGTTAATAATAAAGAAAATGATTCAGACCCTGTTTGCACTGGCCAGAATACTCCAGGTGCAGCCCAGAATATTCTGATCCTGTTACCTTCACCTCCATTTTCATGACACATTGACTCTTTGCATGGGCATCCCACTGGGCCACCCAGTACTTCTGCTGCCGCTGCAGGTCACTTGCTTCTGAGGTCAGAACAAGATGCCCAGCAACAGTAACATATTGGTTGCCTTGTTCTGACCCCAGACTGAGCAACCCAGGGCAGAATGCCCATGCAAACAGTTGCCATGGTATGGAAATGGAGGGCTCTGGATATTCCGAAAAGATCCTGAGCAACAAGTAAGGTTTTCAACATTTGTTTTAACCCCGTTACCCCTCATTCCTAGTGCAGAATGTGCTGGATATCATCTAGACTGCTCACACTTGAACTGAGATTTGGGCCATGTGTCATTCAAGCAGGATGAGGTCTAAACTGTGGGGGTGAGGGGAACAGGCAGAATAAGCCTTTTGACCCACGCAAACAAGGCCTAAGTCACACAGAGAATACAGAGGTTTGCACTGATTTCAAGTGAAAGAGTTGAATACATATATATCTTAACTACATAAAGTAATAAAACCAACACATGCTTAACATTAGATTAATTGTGCCTACTGTTTGAGATTTCATGAGGTTTGCTTTTTCATATCTGTATTTGTATAATATTTGTTATGGATTTTGTTAATGCATTAGCTGCTTCCAGATATTAAAAATATGTTCAATAAACTAGATTGGACCCAGAAACTTTGAGTAGACTGATTAAAATAAATTCCTCCTAATTTGGTGTCATCTGCAAATTTGATAAGTATGCCCTTAATTCTGTTGTCCAAGTCATTCAACACCTTTATCAATGACTTAGATGACAGAATTACGGCATACTTATCAAACGGCAGATGACATCAAATTAGGAGGAGTAGCTAACACTCCAGAGGACAGGATCAAAATTCAAAATGGCCTGAATAAACTGGAAAGCTGGGCCAAAGCTAACAAAATGATATTCAGCACAGAAAAATGTAAGGTACTGCATTAGGGCAGAAAAACGAAATGCATAGATACAAGCTGGGGGATACCTGGATTAAGGAGACTATATGTGAAAGGGATCTAGAAGTCCAAGTAGACCACAAATTGAACATGAGTCAACAGTGTGATGAGGCAGCTAAAAAGGCCAATGCAATTCTAGGCTGCATCAATAGAGGTATAGTGTCTAGATCAAGGGAAGTAATAGTGCCACTGTATTCTGCTTTGGTCAGGCCCCACCTGGAATATTGTGTCCAGTTCTGGGCATCACAGTTCAAAAAGGATATTGAGAAACTGGAGCGTGTCCAAAGGAGGGTGACTAAAACGGTGAAGGGTCTGGAAACCATGCCCTATGAGGAACGCCTTAGGGAGCTGGGGTTGTTTAGCCTGGAGAAGAGTAGGTTAATAGGTGATATGATAGCCCTGTTTAACTATTTTGGACGTCATATTGAGTAGGGAGCAAGCTTGTTTTCTGCTGCTCCAGAGAACAGGACCCGGAACAATGTGATCGCTGGAATAGCGGTATAGAAATAAAATTTTATTATTATTATTATTATTAATGGATGCAAGCTACAGGAAAAGAGATTCCACCTCAACATTAGGAGGAACTTCCTGACAGTAAGGGCTGTTCAACAGTGGAACACACTCCTTCAGAGAGTGGTGGAGTCTCCTTCCTGGGAGGTCTTTAAACAGAGGCTGGAAAGCCATCTGTCAGGGATGCTTTGAGTGAGAGTTCCTGCATGGCAGGGGGTTGAACTGGATGGCCCTTGTGGTCTCATCCAACTCTACAATTCTATGATTCTATGAAATGGGATTTCAGTTAGTTACTTGTCCCACATTGATTTCAGCTAGTGTTTTACTGAATCTGGTTTTAATGCACTACATGTCCTGTGGCCAGGTCAGGTTTGGAAACTTTTTCTACCTCTTTTAGTTAAAGTGGCAATGAGAGGGAGCAACTTGAATGGGGAAAGAAGCAGGCCTGATACTTGATCCTTCTCCTACCCACTTCCATCTTGAAAGTTCCTTTTTCCAGTCTGCTGTGAGTGAAATACTAGAAACATGTTTTAAACATTTTACCACAACAACTGTTAGGTGGCAAAACAGCAAGCATGGTGATAATGAATTAATCCAAGCAATTCAAACAAAGAACCCATTTAGGAAAGAAGAGCCCATCAATAAAAGGATTTGCTCTCTAGAAATATGTGTATGTGTAAGAAAAGGATTGGCCATGATAAGGTGCAATTAAGGCTTTCTTCTCCTTAGTCTCACACCTTGCCCTAGCTATTACTCCACTAAACATTAACTGAGTGCCAATAATGTGCTTGGAATTTTACAAACATGGAAGGCGGGACTGGCCCTGCCCTGGTGAGTTTACAGTCTCACACTGGAATACTATGCATGTCTGATCAGAGAGACATAAGTTCTATTGAGTTCAGTAGATGTTTGCTCCCTGGTACATGGAAACAGGATTCCAGTCCCTGTCAAAGAAAGGTAATAGGGACCTAGTATAAATGCTCCACTACCATGTGCTTCTCAGAACCCCCCTCCCTCCCCCCCCCCAAAAAAAAATCAGACTAAGGCAGTTTCAGGTTTGAGTTACCACATGGCAGAGAAACCTGGAGCTATTGTTTCACTGAATTGCTCTCACTGTACAGAAGCAGGTAGGCAGTGAGCAGACTGTCATATTAGGATACTTAGTTTGACCTTCCTGAACACTCATGAGGCCTAATGGCTGATATTGGGTCAGTAATTATGGTGTCCTACAGACAGGCCAAAATAAAGCTGCTTCGGGTCACTTTGGAGGTATGCTGTTTAAATGATGCATGCGTCCTAAGAGGGCAGAAGCTGTGTCAATGCTGTGGTCCTGTCCTTAGGACTGGAGCATGGCTTTGCTGTGGCTACTGACCTTTTAGGACGCATGCATCATTTAAACAGCATACCTCCAAAGTAGCAAAGCAGCTTTATTTCGGCCTGTCTGTACAGGCCCTATCTCTCAGAACAGCCCAATTCACTGGACTGTTATGATTTCAGTATAAAACAGAGGGAGTCTGTGTAGCTTATCCTAAACTTCTTGGATACCTTGACCCATAGCTTGCTATCTTACTGTTTAACATGAAACCTTTGTGGTGAAGTGCCCTGAATATGCTGATGTTTCCAGCATGAATCTCTCCTGAAACTGGGGAGGACCTCTTGAATGGTGGCCTATGAGTTAACAATCTGAAACTTTTACCACTCATGAGGATAGTACTGTTATACATAAGCAAAGCCATCGTAAGAGTAAATGATTATCTCATTCTGGATACAGTCGATAGCTTAGGGACAGTTTTGAAGCTGGCATTCTTCCTGGATTATTGACTGCTTACAGGGTGCTATTTGTGCCTTTTCTTTGGCAAAACTGATCTTAACAGTGATCTTGATGACAACCAGATTGGATAACTGCTACATGTTCTATGTGTATAGAAAACATCTGGAAACTTTCATTCATGCATGGTGCTTCAGCTACAGTATTGACAGGATCCTGCCTTTCAGATCGGATAACAAGAAGACTAAACCAGCTTCACTAGAGCCAGGAGAAGTTACTTATTTGGACCACAACACCCATGTTCGTCTAGTCACCATGGCCACTTCTGGCAGGGGATTCTGCCTCTTATGCTCCAAAGGGGTACCTCTTTCAAGCTCTGGACTTCACTGGTTCCCAGTCTGGCCCTGTACCTAATTCAAGTGAGGCTTGGTAATCTTTAAAACCCTTGCATGGTTGTGGGGTCTGGTTTTTGCACAGAGAGGTGGAACTGACAATGGGAAGAACAAAATAATAAACTGTTACTATTGTTCTTATTCTCTTCAAGATTGTTGGTGCGTGTAACCTGGTACTCAATTGTCTGATGAAATCTGACTCATCTTGAAGTACCCTACTCATATCCCACAAGTGTGTTGTGAAAGAAGATGTTACCCAAATTGCCACAAAACATCCCAGGCCTCTATGGTGTAAAATACAGTGCAGAAATAATCCAGCCTGAGACTACTTTAACTGCCCTGGCTCAGTGCTAGGGAATTCTGGGAACTGTTGTTTTGTGAGTTATGTTTAACCTTCTTTCCCTGTGAGAGAGCTCTGGTGCCATGATAAACCACAATTCCCAGGATTCTCTAGCACTGAGCCAGGGCAATTAAAGCAGTCTCAAATTGAATTATTTCTGCAGTGTGTGTTGAGCCTATATGTATTCTCCTCATTCTTTCACTAAAATGCACTTCAATATCCTGACTCTAATCTCACTAGCACATTGTAAAACTGAGCCATAATCCTAAATCACAAAAAAAACACTGGTCTTCTCTCAGGAAAAAAAACCCACAAAATGCAATACCCAAAGCACTGAGTCAAAAGCACAACATAACAATATAACATCAACCTTAAGGTATAAAAGTTTTCAAGTTGTAGTAACAATCTGTGTCTATAAAGTCCCTCCCCACCTTTTCTGAAGAAGAATCGTTAGGCCCGTTTCTTCCACCATTACCAGATAATCCTCTTTTTCTCCTATTAATGAAGAACAATAAGCACAGAGATGTTATGAATGGAGAATATCAAGGGTATATCAATGTAGCATAGGGCAGTGAACTGCAGGCCCTCTGAATGTTGATGGCCTCCAAGTCCCATCAGCCCCAGCTAGCACAACCAAGCTGGGAGTTGTAATATTTGGTGGCCCTATAGGCCACCTGTAGCATGAATTGGCCTAAATCCAATAGTTAGTCCCAATTAGAATAGTCCCATTGCATCCAAGGAACTTGGTAAATCAACACCCATGTATGTTCCATGGATTCAGTGGGGATACTTTATTTGTGTGAAACAATTTGTTTTAGGCAGTGAAATAAGATGCAGAAACAGTTCTGCATATTTTTTCTTCATACACACATTTCTTCACATGGAATACATGCTGCTTTGAGCTCTACAATAAACAAAATATGAGATATAAAATGTACTAAATAACTAAATAAACCCATATCTGCAAGAGAACTGAAGAAATCAAGATTTGTAAAGGCAGTAATGAATGCTATTTGCTTTGAATATTTACATCTAAGGACTCCTCCTTACTGAGAGTGTATCAATATGCAAAATTAAAACAGTTTTATGCCACTTTAGCTGCCATGATTCTATCCTACAGAATCCTAGGATTTGTAGTTTGGTGAGGTATTCAGCCTGTGCTGTCAGAGAGCTCTGTTGCCTCACCAAATTTCACATCCCAGGATTCTGTACAATAGACTCATGACGGTTAAAGTGGTGTCAAACCTCTTTAATTCTGCAGTATGAAGACACTCAGGTACTTAAATGAGGGTACCATTACTATAATATAATTGATGGCCTCAGTCCATGCAATCCTACTAAAGTCAGTAGGACTTGTTATGTTTCAATGGGGCTAAAATACTGCTAATTTTCTCTGAACTTTGTCCTGGTATCTGTTTATATTTGTGTGAGATACAGAAGATAATATATGGGTGAGAATTTTTATGGCAGAGGATCCATTTGTACAGATACAGATCTAGTTCAGAGAGAGATTAAGCAAGTGAGCCTTGATCATACTACAAATGTGGAATTGAGAAGGAAGAAGTCACCCCAGACCTTAAAGAAGTTACTTGAGGGAAAGGATTCAACATTCTAGGTAACTTCTTTAAGGTCTTAAATAAAGTAGTGATGGATTCACCCCACCACTAACACAAAAGCCCTCAACCTCCACTGGAGCCCATCTTTCTCTGTATTGACAAAGGTTGACTCACTAAATCTGATTCACTTCTCTTTGTATGTTATGTTGGAGCTAAATGGTGACATGATTCTTTTACGTGCACTACAGTTCCTCTGCTACTCTTTAACATTATCGTATGAGCCCTATTATTTCTACAATCATGTTAATGAAAAGAGTCAGATACATACCATATTGGGAGCAGTCCTCTTTGCACATGCCTTTAATTGTGGGACTGCGGCTGTTGCTGCCATCACTCGTCCCACACTCTTTCCTAAACTGCTTCTTAACTCCATCTTCCTGACTTACTTATTGCTTTACCTAGCTTGCCTATCATCATCATCATCATCATCATCATCATCATCATCATCATCATCAT
>NC_056523.1:83179575-83210242 GCF_019175285.1 Sceloporus undulatus | reverse complement strand
ATCATCATCATCATCATCATCATCATCATCATCATCATCATCATCATTTTTTCAGTTTTTAACACAATTTAGCAACTATGGTACTGATATTGGGGGGAGAAAAAAGAAAAGACAGTGCAAAAAGGAAAATCTACTCTGCTCAGAACTGGTGAGGGGGAATGGGGAGAGGACGAGAAAGAGAGGAGATTGACACCAAATGTCTGCCCAGTCCTGGAACTGCAGCTGGAAGCTTTCTGTACGGGAGGGCGAAGGCAACAGCAGTGTGACTTGCAGTTATTGATGGGCTTTACCCATCTATGAAAAGGTGTGCCACAGTCACAGATGGCCTACTGACCAGCCACAGGTGAGTGACAATGTCATCCAATAAGGCTCTGCCATAGATCCTACTATACTGCTTCTATTCTACTTTTTGAGCCTTGTGTGCTAATCTCCTGTGATAGCTTTGAAAAAAGACAGCAACAGGACTCTGGAACTTGGTTTTAGTGTAGGTCTTGGTGGTTGTAGGGAGGAGGAAAGGAGGGCTTGGAAACTGTCCTCTCTGCTCTGGGGGTTATAGGTTGCAATGTTTGCCTCAGCCCTGGGATTTCTGCCATGGAGATGAAACTAGGCACAAATCTGGAGGAGGAGAAGACACAGTGGAAACAACCAGTACAACAGCTTTTGCCATTCCATTAGCATCTCTGAAGCAATCACTTTTTTTCTAATACTCACAAGACTTCTCGGCACATGACACACTTGTTTGAGTGTTTCTTGCCATCAGGGCCAAAAACAGGGTCAATGTCTCTGTTGCAGTACAAATTCCCATTCTCTAATAATGGTTGGAATTCAAGGCACATGCCCTCCTAAAAGGATTTTAAACAGGTGTGTTTAGCGTTACTTATAGTTGCTGTAATCCTTAAACTGTTTATATTGGAAAAGCAGTGCAATTTTCTCTGTTTAACATTCTCTTCCCTTATCCCCAGGTTTAACCAAGCAATTTACAATCCAATATGTGATATGTTTTTAGAAGGGTTTTTATTTTTAAAAAATCAAATTTGGAGTGATGTCTACAATAGAATTATTGTCATTTGATACACAAGGCTCCCTCCTCTGGAATCCTGGGATTTTAACTTGGTACTGTACTTTGAACTGTTGTGTACTAATGCTGAATTACATCATTAGAAGTCACTGGCAGAGAATTCTAAAAGCTTCATGTAACTCCTTAGGATGGAGTTATGACAGCTAAAAGAGTACCAAAGTGTTATGTCTGTGCACTGTGGATACACCCTTGGTCACAATTCTAGAAGAGGTTCTGTTGGTGAGACACATGAAAATGAATGAAAGTCATGGGTGGACAACTAACTAGTTGATTGTGCCACTGAATATAGGGCAGGGATTCTGTAGCAATGCAACACAGGGCACACAAGGAGGCTGCTTTGTACTGTACTTGCCATCCATCTCTCTCCTGGCACCAACTCTGCCACAGTTTCTTAGTGGGTATAAAACAGACTTTTGTGTCCTGCTAGAAACTATAAGGAAAATTCTCCCAGATTACAAATTTTGGGGGAACATTGGATTAGGACAATTGGAACTCCAACAATGTGTTTATTACACATACCATAAATGGACATTCCTCATCAAATCTCCCCCATGTGGGTAACAACCAGTGTTGTAGTTTTTGAACAATATTGACTCTGGTACCTTACAACATACTTATTTACATAAAAAAAGAGTAGTTATTTTTCCTTTAAAAATTATGAGATGGCGCCAGACATGGGAGATTATCGCATGGAGAAATACTCCTGATATAGATGCGGGACTGAAAATGCAGAACTGGATGTTATTGCACACACCAGCAGCCAGGCGAGTGCAACCCGGATGTAGCCCTGATCCCAGCCACACTTATCCTGTGGCTTTTCAAACACCTGAGCTTCAGTTTTTGAAACTCTGTTGGATAAGCGTGGCTGGGTCTAGGCTGCATCCAGGCTACACTCGCCCAGCTGCTGGTGTCTATGATAACACTCAGTTTATAGTTTTCAATCCCACATCTATATCGGGAGTATTTCTCCATGCAATAATCTCCTTAGCAATACTTAGAGCAGATCTATTGAAATCAGTTGGTTACATGTTTGAAATCAGTTGGTTACATATTTGAAAAATGTTAATAATACTGGTCTTTAAAAAGATAGCTTGTGTTCAAGATTAGGATAAATATTTTATATATCATTATCACAATATCACTTGCCTAATTATGACCCCAATCATGATATTCTTGTTGTGTAGAAAACTGAATGAGCATTCAGTGGCTTGAAGCAATATTAAGGAGGTTCATTTTTGTTTACAATTAGAATTAACAAACTGATTTAGAAAGAACATAAACATCTGGACTAACCTGGTATCTAGCTTGACTGGCAACATCTGCAACAAAAAATAAACACAGATTTTAATTTTTGCAAATTCTTATGAAGATCCAGTTTTTGTTGCTGGACAATATTTACTTAATAATCTAAATGAATGGTCACTAAATCAAAAATTCCTTCAGCCAGTTGTCATCCTGCTTTGTTTTGAACAAATAATGACCCTCTAGAGATATGCACATGCCCAGCCATACAATATACATCCACAGAATTCATTGAGGACTAGATGAGTGAGCATCACAACACATAGCCACATCAGTTTCTCACACAGATCTTGCTTCATAGGCTGACATAAAATTATTGCTTCTAAATCAGAGCATGCTATCATTGTTTTGTGCTTTCAAGTCATTTCTAGTTTATGGTGACCCTAAGGTGACCCCATTATGAGATCTTCTTGGAAAGATTTGTTCAGAGGAAGTTTGTCCTTGCCTTTCTTTGAGACTGAGAGAATGTGACATGTCCAAAATCACCCAATACGTTTCCATAGCCAAGTGGAGATCCTGGTTTCTTAGTTATCCTAATCTAACATTCAAACCACTGTACCATAATGGTTCCTGAGCATACTATTACATACTTAGAAAAAAGTCTTAATGAAATCTGTGTGACTTTCTTCCAAATCAACATGGTGAGACTTGAGGGCAGAAATCCTGTTGCCCATGATTCTGGAGACCATGTTTGCTTATGTTACTATTGCCACCTAAGCTAAGGGAAATACTTTCCACATATCATATACATTTGGGTCTTCTCCCATCCCCATAAGTGATCATGATTCATTTTAATGAAACGTATCTTAGGTGCGATGCAGACTGGTGCTTTGCACCAGCCTGGCCACGTACTGGGGTTGCCCAGGGACGGAGTGTCTGCATGCCCTGCAACCCTAGTTTGTGGTGGCACCATAATCACGACAGCCTCCCATCTACATGGGGTTTGTCATGATTACATCATGTATGCGCCGCGTCCAAATGGCATGGCGTGTGTGTGATGTCTCTGCACTGTCCCAGGCTGCTTATGGTGGCCTGGCTATGGCACGAGAAGAAGCTCCGAAATGGAGGTCCTTCAGGGCGTACGCCTCATTCCTGCAGCCACCAAACAGCTGCAGGAACGACGTCAGGGAGAAAGGGGGCAGGCAGCCCCTTTCTCCCATGGCTGCAGCCCCAAGGACTTTTCTTTTCCATGCCATGGAGAAGCGGCATTTTGCCGCTTCTCTGTGGTCCAGAAAAACTCTGGATTGGGGCTGCAGGGCTGCCGGTGAGGCTGCCCTGCCCCCAACCCGGAGCTAAAAGGGGCGGGTGCAGGCTTCCCCAAAGGGGCGGTTTTGATATATTAAGATTGAGGTCTGGGCTATTTATCAGTTAAACTGATGCTAAAATCACTAACTGAACATTTCTAGATTCATAGATGATAAAATAAGAAATTTAAGGCAAGTTAGCGTGAACATCTTCATCATGCTTAAATTATTTTACAGAGATTTTAGAAGTTTATGGTTGGGATATTCTTGAAAAGTGCTGTGCAATGTAACATTTGTCATGAACCTTTCCCCACTAAAACTAAACTTGGGTCCTCAACTACACAGACTCAGTTGCTTTTAAAACAGCATGTGGTACAGCCTCTATTTTGGCTGGGATATTTTATTTTATTTATTTTATGCTTGAAGAGTGGGAGAAGCTATAACTTGGGAAAAGCTATAATAATTACCAAATGTATAGAATAATAATAATGAAGAAGAAAACTATACGTTGCCAGCATTTCACTGTAAATTTTTAACTACTTTTGAAATCAATTCCCCCCCCCCCATCACTTTTTCTCTCTCTTGCAGCACCTGCTCTCTTTGTTAAACTGAACACAACTGGCCAATGCTGGATTAATCCATTACATGATGATATCTTCCTATTAATATGATAGATACAAGGTGTGCTGGACACTTCTCACTCACTCACATTTCAGGACTATTCAGGAAGCTACAGAAGAAGATGCAACACTTGCACAAAAAACTCAGAACATGTAATCTCCAGTTGCCAGACATGAAGACTTAATAGAATAAGGGTGGCTGGTACCTCTGATACCAGTAGGAGTTAAAAACAGAATAGGTTGTACTGGAAACTAGGATGGAACTTCCAAACTTCCACTACGTGCACCAGCTCAGTGGCAGTTCCTTAAATGGGTTAACCAACTGTGATAAATGAGGATGTCTATATTTCAAAGGCCTTTACAGAAATACAGACAAGCTTCATCTGGTTCTAGCCAGTAGCCACAAGGGAAGATAACAAGGTATAACTTCCCCATGTTCCCAAATAGTTTTCTGTACAGGCATAATGGGTTGTCATACAAGACACTCAGTCAGCTAATGTATTAAGTATGTATACTGGGAGATGTCATGAAGAACAGCCCCTGCATTGTACCTCCAAACTGGACCAAAGCCCAGATAATGGAGCCTTATGAAAGTTCACATTTTAAGCATGAGAAAACCCTTTGCCAGGAGAATTCATCTAAGGTTTAGATGGGATCACCATCCACTTGACCAGTGCAATGTTACTGCCACATCCTGCCATTTAACACCCACGACTTCTCCTGTGCCTTAGACAAATTAGTCAAGTAATAACCACTTGCCAAGGAGGTATCTGTGATAAGTAGCTGAAAAGTCTAGACTCAGCTAGTTCAACTGCTTGCAAGGACAGGATTCCTTAGATTTTCTGACAATGAATTAGCTCAAACAACCAAGAGTTTATTATTTATGTATCCTATTTAATAAAACTTTTAAAAACTACCCTTCATCCTTACAGATAACCAGGGTGGCATACAAATATAGTTAAAACAATAAAATATAATCAATAAAACCACCAACATATCTCATAAAATCAAAGAAAATACAAAAACAATAAATGAGATTGAACCAGCCAATAAAATGCCTTGGCAAATTAAAAGGGCATCTGGTTGTGGCTAAACTATTGTAGTGCTGGCACCAGTTGCTTCATGTAAATATATGTACTGAGAGCCCTTTCTCTTGAGCCATGCTTCTTTTTATCTCCTTGCCTTAACCAAAAACACAAACAAAAACCATTCTCTATGACAATGGTTTCCAAACCTCTGTATCCATGGATTCTGCACCCATGAATTCAGTCATCCACAGGTTGAAAAATACCCCCCCCCCCAAAAAAAAACCAAAATCCAAATAGCTAACCTTGATTTTGTGATTTCATATAAGGGACACCATTTTACTAGGGCATTGTATATAATGGGATTTGAGCATCCACAGTTTTTGCTATCAAGCAGGACTCCTGGAGCCAAGGATATCAAGGGCCCTCTGTATTCTAAGGTCCACCAGTGCATCAGTGCAAATTCCACTTTGTTTTTGCAGACAAAGACAATTTTATTAAAAGGTCCAATAGGATAGTGCTCAGAAACAAGGAGCATTAGGGAAAACAGTTGCTTTCACTAAATATGTTCTACATCCCAAAGATCAAAGATATATTTTGCCAGAAACAAAACTATACCTATTATGAGTTTCTCAAAAGAACTAGGAAAAAAACCTTAATCTTAAGTGAAATCAAAAAGTTCAATAGTTCTTATTCTTTGCTTCTGTTGTTTTAATTGTAAAAAGCCACTTGTCTAATAATTTTTTCCCATTTTTTTAAAAAAATAAAGAATTGAATGGTGTTGACCCCATTTCTTAGGCAAAGATATAAATTTAAGACATCCACCTCAGGGACCTGTGGTAGTTATAACTAATGAAACTTACCTTCAAAGCAGTTGGACAGTACAAGGACCACAAAGACACCCGTTATCTTCATGGTGGGTAAGCGTGCTTTGTTTCTATTGTTTCATTGCTCACAAGAAGCCTTACAGAAAGAACTCTGATTGTATAAGTAGATACAGGAGACTAGTTTCTCCGCCTACCTTGTGACAGAGCCTTCAGAACAGCCATCATTAGCCATGAAAACCAGTCCGATGAGGGCTGATTTGAATTCTAATGATTCCATCAACATAACTTCCATCAGGATGGGACAGGTTGAGAGCCACACCCTGGATTTTGTCAAAGTGAGGCATTTGCCAAGAGGCCACCACATTTACCAGCACAAGCAGAGCATCCTGGCTGTGGGCCTCTCCATCCAAGAGATAATCAATTATTTTTTTCTACACCACTCAAGAAATACAGTTAATAAGAGACATAAAAAGTCACAGAAATAAGAAACATTAGTAGCCTGCACTTCAGTGGCTGCGGGCTCTTGCACTTTAATTATCCGGTTCAAACAGAAACAACAGGATATGATCTTTGATTAGCTCAGCACTGCTGCAAGTCAAGTTACTTTAATGGAGGTAATAAGGAATTCAGGTTCTAGCTGGGAGCTCTCAGATTTAATAAGCATGGCTCCAGGACCATGAGAACATTTCTAGAAATCACAGAATGTTTTTTCAACATAGAATTATTTTTTTCCTCATGTTGCTCTGAGCTCACAGTAAATTAAAACAAATTTCATTTTTCTCCTTTTTGGTACCATCATGCATTCAATGAGGGAGAAAAAAAAAGGTTTACTGGACTAGCCCCAGCTATAGTAAGACTATTCAATCAATTGCTGAATGGTAAATTAACACTTATGTAAATCCAGTTGATTTAGTTGGGACTAGCAATTTGATTTAGGCCCTTTTAAACATAATCAGATTATCCATTTTTCCCATGCCTATACCAACAGTTAAAGAAAAGGTCCTTTCCAGATGATTTGGTTAAATAATATTTTGTCTGGTGTCTAATAAAGACTAGATATTAATTTTGTGGTATTAGTATCACACATTTTTAATTACTAACACCATTCCATCCATTTCCCATACCAATTTGTGATTTTTTAAAAGAAAACTTCACAAAATCTGTGTTTATTATTATTTTTCTCTAATTTACATATTAGATATGTAATGCTCCCTAATGACTGGGGATTCTGGGAGCTGATGTCCAAAAAATAACTTTTACAGTCTCAGCTTTCTTATATTCAGTTTTTGAGCCAAGAATGCCATTGAACAATTTGAAGAAGTGCATACAGTCAGGCCTCCGTATCCACGGATTCTTTATCCATAGATTCAAGCTTCCATGGCTTGAAAATATTTTAAAAATATATAAAGAAACCTTGATTTTGTTATTTTATACAAGGGACACCATTTTACTATCTATGATATTTAATGAGATTTGAACATCCAAAGATTTTGGTATCCACAGGGGATAGCGAACCTATGGCACGCGTGTCAGAGGTGGCACTCAGAGCCCTCTCTGTGGGCACATGTGCTGTCACCCCAGCACAGAGTTTGCCAGGGTTTATTACTAGAAAGCCAGAGGGACATGGCACTTTGCAATAAATAAGTGGCTATTGGATTGCAGTTTGGGCATTCGGCTTCTTAAAGGTTCGCCATCACCAAACTCGTGAATACCAAGGGCCCACTGTATTTTCAAGAATAATTATATTGTGATCTGGATAGTAGTCAAGGATGTGCAAATTATTTTGGATGACTTAAAAATGCAGACCAAATGAAATCCTCCCCCATGATTGGCATCAGCTTTTTATAGTGGCTCTTTTCTTCTCCTTCCCACTTTCCTAACAAAGTTTTACGAACGGAAAAGACACACATCTTGGTTTTAACAAATCACAGCCACTTCCCTCACTCTGTTCACTTAAGGGACAGGAGCTGCAAATCAGGAAAATTCTTGAGAAGGGAACAAAATCTCTCATACATAAACAAGACTGGAGGTAGCAAACCTCATAGCTTTAGTTGACCCTGTTCAGTTAAGAGATTTCATTCCAGAGCAATCTAACATTTATGTGCAGAGACACTGATAAAACAACAACAGCATGCCCAAGCCTTCACCTTTTTTAAAGGTTGTCAAACCTTCTAAAAAGTTCTACTCTGCCTGCTCCAGACTGTGGTCACAGATCACAGCAGGCTAACGAAAATGGCTAAACTAGGGATGCACCTGTTTTAAATTGTTCCTGCATGGAAGATTAAGTAATTTGTACAATTTTCTCCTCATTGCAGGAATGTTTTGAAAACTATGCAGTCTTCTAACGTATTTATCCAGAAGAGAGAAAGTGTTCCATCCCCAGAAACACTTTTTCTCTCTCTGCTCCTCTCAGCCATGTAGCCACAGAGGAGTAGCTAAATGAGGTGGATCACACATTCCTGTCTAAGATAGCTGGTGGTGGATGAGCCTTGTGTGGCTGTGGCACCTCCCTGTCCCACCAGCATTGGACAGCAACTATGCACTGTCCAATGGGAATAGTAATAATAATAATAATAATAATAATAATAATAATAATAATAATAATTTGTATTTTCCTGCCTCTCCCAGATGGATCGAGGTAGGATTACAGTCCGTTAAAACCCATACATCAATAATAAAATACATATAAAATACATCAATAAAAATAATAGAATTTATCTTAAAACTAACTCATCATCAAGTGGAAATGCAGTAGATTCGTACATGGTCTGGAGGTGTTTCTTACACAAGGTCAGGTAGGTAAGCTCACCGGAAGAGATCTGTCTTAAGTGCCTTCTTAAATGGCTCCAAGGAGGTAATGAGACGGATCTCTTCTGGAAGACCGTTCCACAATTTTGGAGCAGCTGCTGTGAAGGCTCTCTGGGAAGTAGAGGTGCACTAAGAAGCAAGGATCAATGGGATGTTGGGAGGACATCCAAGCAAAGAGTGTAGTCCTTGAGTTTATGCAAAGACTTGGAGGAACATATGAAAGGGGGATTTTCTTTATTGGAGACATTTTTTTCTACAAGAGAAATGCAAACAACCCCCCCCCCCGAAAATATGCAAAAATTATTTCTTTTCCAGAAGCAAGAAAAAATGAATTTTGAAAAAGACTTTTCTTGTATTTAAGAGCAAGCTGAAGTCTTGTCTACATGAGGTCCTTCAGACTGGTCCAAACTGCCGGATTCACACTATCTGCTATGATCTATTCATATGATGTATTCACAGGAAATCTGCTTCTTCTGGCCCTTAATCTGCTTTTTAAAATCTTGTTGGTTACTATGGATTTCTGAAGGAAATCTGGAGCTTTCCAGAGAAATCCAAAGTTTCCTGAGTGTGGACAACAGGAATTGGGCCAGATTAAGGTGGGTGGCAAATATTGCCATCCTTAAAGAACCAATGCTGCCTGCCACCAATTCCCCATCCAAGTCCAGCCACTGGTGGGAGAGGGAAAATGTCTTCCGCCCTTGTGCTCCAGGTCCCCCACTACCACTGCCTTCTGAGGCAAGTCCCCCTCCCCCGAGACCCTCACTGTCAATACGTTCTTGCCTGGCATCATTACACTATGTGAACAATGATAAGGAGCTGCTCCACTGCCTCCTTATTGATCACATGGCTGAGTGCCCCATTCTAGTTTCACCAAAAGCAATATTGCCAGAAAGGGTCTCCTGCCAGGGAGGTGCAGATAGTGGCAATGGCATGAGGAGGATATTTGGATAGCAAGACAGCTTCACCTTACTGTTATGCCAGTGTGTGTGGCACTTGCATAGTGGATCCAGGGCAACTCCAGAGTAGAATACTCCAGGATGCACCTGGATTTTTTCAGCTGGTGTAGACATACCTTAAGTGAAAATGTACATCCCTTTATTTGTTTATCTGTATCTACTTTAATTTTTATAAGCCTTGAGTCTCCGTTCTGGGGAAAAGTTGAGATATAAATAAAATGGAAGAAGAGAAGGAGGGGAGGAAAATAAGAAGGCTACATCACAAATTAATTGATTCAATCACGGAGGCCACAGCCCTGAGTTTGCAAAACATAAGCAAGGCTGTTAAGAACAGGACCACCTAGGGAGGGCTCTCATACGTAAGGTCATCATAAGTTGAAGCTGACGACATCACATAACTACAACAACCTAAGGGCTATATAGCTGGGACTAAGAAGTAAGCTCTGAGTCTAGGGTATGGTGGGCAGGGAGTGACCCCTATGGCCACGTAACTGATCATTCAAGCATGCTGGTGCCAGCCTGGATGACACACCTTCCAGCTCTGCAAGGGGAAATAAAACTTTGGTAGTATCTGCAGTCATATTCTGGAGCCTGATTTCAAGACACTTTTCCTAGTTCCTTACAACATAGAACTCCAAATAATCCCTGTTCATCTTCCTCCCCAGGTTCCCAATTCTGCCCCTTTTAACTCTTTCACTGGTGATAGCCTATGCACCAGGGATTTGAAACTCCAAGACCATATTTTCCACCCAACATGGTAGAGAATTTTTGAAATGGTGTTCCCAATATTTCTAGTTGGTCAAAGGTTGCCAAATTCTATTAGTGGATAGTGATATGGACACATCAGTACATCCATGTGCACATGCCACAATTGAATAATATGGGCTGTGGTAATCTGTGGGCAGTCAAATGTACAGATCACTGCCAGCCAGGATCCACTCTGTGTCACCTGTAAACCTATGGTGACCATATGAATTTCATAGGATTTTCTTAGACAAATTATACTCAGAGATGGTTTTGACAGTTCCTTCCTCTGAAATATAGCCTACAGCATCTGGTATTTGTTGAGGTCTTCCATCCAAGTACTAACCAGGGCTGACCCTGCTTATCTTCCAAGATCAGATGGGGTATGGTGTCTTTAGGCCCTCAAAGAGAGCAATAGCAATGAGGAGAAAGGAAGGATATTTAAAAATTAGGAGAAATCAGATAAGCAGTCTCACCTTGGGTGTGTAATAGCTATGTCTCAGCCCAGGAAACCAGTCCACTGGGGAAATGTTCTGTTCCTCACAAAGATTTTGGTGGGCAGCAGCTGTGATGAAGGACTGCTTCAATCAGCTGGGGGATACGAACTAGCTTTGTCTTTGCCTTAGATTTTATTGCTGAATCCTATTTGACATCTGCATGTGATCAATAAACCATTGTTTTGGTGCACCTGTGACTACATTTCATCTTGATAAACTCTTGAGCCTGAGTTGACCTGGGAACCGAGTGGATCAGAGCCCTAGAATCATTACAGATAGTTCTGCTTATGAACACTTTTGTTCAGTGTGAAGGGCCACACGTTCCTTTAATCAACAGACATCACATGACTGTTCCCCTACCTCATAAGCACAGTCAAAATAGTGGCATCTGAAAGCATGTTGTGAAAGCACATTTGTGTGGCAGCTGCTCTACTTCTTGTTGTTAACTACTCTCAAGTTGACTTTGACCTATGGCAACCCTATGAATATGAGACCTATAAGTCACCCTATTCTCAACTTTGATGCAGCTACACAACTGATACAGAAAAATAATAATTCCTGTATCTATTGCTGAATATAATGCTTCATGTGTGCAAAATTGTTTTAAGCTGCATGTACACAATGGCTACTCATTTCATCTTCACTACTGTGAAACATTGCAGCTAGTAACTTGTGTGGAAAAAAAAGAGCATGGTGGCAATCTGCAATATTGCAGTATTGTGTTGTGGTGTTGTGGTGCTGGAGAAGAGTTCTGAGAATAAGTTGGACAAATCAGTGGGTCCAAAGCAAATCAGGCCTGAACATTGCCTAGAAGCAAAGATGACTAAACTGAAGTTGTTGTACTTTGGGCATATAATAAGAAGAACTTACTAGTCTTTTCAAAGTAAATAAAATAATTTGAGGAGCCTGACCAAAGATCTTTTGGATCATGTCTGTATTTGCACTTGGATAGCTAATAGTGTAAAAACTATATATTTATGCTTTTGTCTTCAAAGGATATGCCAGTACTTTCAAGTATCTTTCTGTAAAAGGTACTTCCTAGCACTATAGAATCATAGCAGTGGAAGAGACCAAAAGGGCCATCCAGGCTAACCCCCTGCCAAGCAGAAATACACATCTGCCAAGCAGAAATACCCAATCAAAGCCATACAAATTAAAAGGATATTGTGCAATTACTCCTAAACTCTTCTAATCCCTGCCCTTAGCCAATAGTACCCCCCACCAGCAAAACAAAACAGTTTCAAGTAAAATTTTTCTGATATTTGTACTTAATCTCCTTTATGCATCAGTTCTTAACAGCAAAAGCTTCAGTACTCCACTACACCACCAGGCCATCTTGTTAGTTAAGTGCTTGCTAACAGCATTATGAACAGCCTATTCATGCTTTGCTAATCCCTTTCAGGTAATTCAGTGGAGTGTGAAGCATCTCTGTATTACTTTCAAGCCTAATTAGCTGTTCAGTCCTTAAGCACACTTGATCCAGATTTCCTTTCTTTTGTCTGAGAAGGGGACAACAAACATCCAAGCTGGCCTGTATCTGAAGGGGATGTTATTTATGTTTGTTTGTTTTAAATGATGTGGTTTTAATTGCATTTGTAATCTGTTTTTATATTTTCACTGCATTTGTTTTCATTTGAATTTTTCTGTACTTGCAAGCCTTCTGTATCCCTCCAACGGCATTACTTTTCCATGGTGGTGGGATTCTGTAAGGCAAGAGGCTATGCTAGTAGGACCCCATGTCTGTCAGGATTTTGCTGAGGAGCCAGACTAAATTTGCCAAAGATCTATTGGGCAGCAGCAATAGTGTGTATGGCTGACATTGGTGGAGGAGACAATGGCAGTGGCACCATAACATCATCATCATCATCATCATCATCATCTTTATTTTTATCCCACTTTCTGTAATATAACAAAGCAGTTACAAACAAGTTAAAACATCTACATACATATACATCACAACATCCCCCCTTAAAAAAATGAAACATAATAAATTAAAATAAGTATTAAAATACAATTAATAATGAACATACATGGGTAGTGTTAGCAACACTTGTTAATAGTTCATGGAGGGAGGCATCCTCTTCTTTTGAAGATCTCATTTTATCTTCCGCCCTAAGTGCAGTACCTCAACACGGAGAAATGTAACATACTGCACTTAGGGTGGAAAAATGAAATGCACAGATATAGGGGAGAACACCGGGCAATGAAACTACGTGTGAAAGGAATCAGGAATCCAAGTAGACCACAAATTGAACATGAGTCAACAGTGGGATGTGGCAGCTAAAAAGGCCAATGCAATTTTAGGCTGCTCAGTAAAAGTATAGTGTCTAAATCAAGAGAAGTAATAGTGCCACTGTATTCTGCTTTGGTCAGGCCCCACCTGGAATACTGGTCCATTTCTGGGCACCCACAATTCAAAAAGGACATGAGAAACTGGAGCATGTCCAAAGGAGGGCGACTAAAATGGTGAAGGCTGGAAACCATGCCCTATGAGGAAGGATTTAGCGAGCTGGGGAGTTTAGCCTGGAGAAAAGAAGGTGAAGAGGATATAATAATAATAATAATAATAATAATAATAATAGGTTTTATTTATATACCGCCCAATCACTGGGAATCCGAGCGGTTTACAATATAGGGGATAACAGACAGTTCCCTGCCCATAGGCTTACAATCTAAAAGACACGACACAAAAGGAGAAGGGAATGGTGAGGGGGGGAGGGAATCAGGTCCAGCATTCTTCTCTCCCTCTGAGGCCTGGACCAAGGCAGATGGACCGGAGGGAGGGCTCTTCTTCTTCAGGCTAGCCCCTGATGGAACTGGGCCAGCCTACTCTCTCCCTCAGAGGTTGAAAGATGACAGTTAGGGAGGGAGGAGCCTCTTTCTTCAGGCCAGCCCCTGATGGAACTGGGCCAGCCTTCTCTTGGTATGATAGCCCTGTTTAAATATTTGAAGGGATGTCATATTGAGGAGGGAACAAGCTTGTTTTCTGCTGACAGTAAGGGCTGTTCGACAGTGGAACACACTCCCTTGGAATGTAGTGGAGTCTCCTTCCTTAGAAGTCTTTAAACAGAGGCTGGATGGCCATCTGTCAGGGATGCTTTGACTGAGAGTTCCTACATGGCAGGGGGTTGGACTGGATGGCCCTTGCGGTCTCTTCCAACTGTACGATTTTATGATTCTATGATTCTATCTTTTACCACAAAAGCCCCATGATGAGACAATGCAAAATGAAATAAGTGATAGTGCCAGAAGATGAAACTCCCAGGCTAGATAGCACTCAACATGCTACTGGGATACAGCAGAGGACAGCTACAAATAGCATGGTGACTAAAGACACAATTGAACTCAAGCTGAAAAGTTGTTTGGCTGTTGACATGCTGAAAGACGAAAAGAAAGTCCAAAGTTGCACAATACATATTGTAGGAACGTGGAATGCAAGAAGGATGAATTGGGAAAAGCTAGACATAGCAAAACAAGAAATAGAACATACAAACATTGCAGTACTTGGGGTGAGGGAGTTGAAGTGGACAGAAATGGAGTATTTTGAGTCAGATAATAACGCAGTGTTTTACTCGGGAAATGACAAGCAAAGAAATAAGTGTGGTGGCATTTATAATGAGGAGAGATGTACCAAAAGCAGTCAAAGGACACAATGACTGAATTATGTCCATCAGGTAAAGGTATTCCCCATTGAAAAGGTTGTCAAGTTGTGTCTGACTATAGGGAGCAGTGCTCATCTCCGTTACTAAGTTGAAGAGCCAGCATTGCCAGAGACTACTCTGTGATAATGTGGGCAGCATGATTGCCCAGAATGCTGTTTACCTTTTCACTGGAGTTGTACCTATTTATCTACTTGCATTTGCATACTTTCAAACTGCTAGGTTGGCAGAAACTGGGACTAGTGATGGGAGCTCACCCCATCATGTGGCACCCAGGCCTCGAACTGCCAACCTGCTGATCTTGCAATCAACAGAGTCACTGTCTTGACCACTTGAGCCACTGCATCCTATAAGACTTTATGGAAAAAACATCAATATAATCATAATCTTCATTTATGCTTCAACTACAAAGACAGAAGGGGAAAAAATTGAAAGATCCTATGCTGGATTCCAGGTGGAAACTGATAAAACACCAAAACAGGGCCTCTTCTTAATCAAAGATGTCTAGAATGCAAAAGGAGGAAAAAGAGCAAAATCAGATTGTAGGGCAATTTGGCCTAAGGTCAAGGGAGCAACTGACTGAATTTTTTGAGGCCAACAATCAACCCAAGAAGTGACTGTGTATACATGGACAACACTTAATGGCCAATATAAAAATCAAATAAACTACTTAACTGGAAGCAGAAAATGAAGAAAGTCCATTATTTCTGCAAAAACAAGACCAGGAGCAGACTGTGGCACAAACTATGAACTACTAATATCAAAAATTAGATAAAGCTAAAGATGAACATTAAACTAACCATTGTTCCAGAATACAACCAGAACACCTCATTAGAATTGAAAGATAATGTGAAAAATAGATTTGCAATATTAAGCATAATTGACCAGGAGTCAGAAAAACTCTGGTCTGAAGCCAGGTACATTGTGAGGACAGAATACAGAAAGACACTATATGTAGCCAAAAAGAAAGAAAGTCCCAATGGATGACAGATGAAACTCTTCAAACAGTTCAGGACAAATTAGAAGCAAAAGTAAAAGGTGAAAGAATAGAGTCAGAGCTCTGAAAGTAACTGTTCAATGACTTGTGCACAGGGACAAGGAGAACTACTATAATAATCAATGCAGGGAAATAAAAGGTGATAAGATAAAAGAGAGAGCAAGAGATCTCTTCTACAAGAGTCGAGAAATCAAAGGGAAATATATATCAAGAGAGGCAGTGCTCTATGAACAGCAGGGGAACACATTTCATGTCCAAGTAGAAATTAAAAAATGATAGAAACAATACACAGAAGAACTATATAAAAAGTTGGAGAAAAATCTGGCGATAGGCTGGATGGTCTATGCACTCAAACCCCAAATTCTTCAAAACATTCATTATCTTGCCAGCCCTGTGAACAGATGAGTTGTTCTGCAAAAAGAGAACAGCTTCCTTCATTGTTTTTCTTTCACTACACCCTTTAAGCAGCATAGCAAGTTACAGTAGTGTTCTACATTAACTGTTGGGTTTTCTGAAAAGAATCAGTCATCAAAATAATTTCATTATTCCAAAAAAGCCATGACCTTCCTGCTGACCTTTGAGTCTTGAATTTCTTCAACCATAGAGACCTTGAGTGCCACCACTGCAAGGACTGTTGTTTGGTCTCCAGATCATAGCGATTTAATAAAGGAGTCAAAGGCGAGTTACAAACCGCCATATAGTACACAACGAACGCTTCCGCACCCCCTAACCCTAGTACGCGCTCCGCACGCACAAAATGGCGGCGGCCTTTCCACACAGCCGCCGCCATCTTGACGTAGCAGAGGTGCTACATCCGCATGGTGTGCCCCGGAAATGACGCCGCGAGCGTGCGACTAGCACCTCATGCCATCTCTTCTGGGGCCTGAGAAGAAGCGCAATTTCTGCGCTCCTTCTCTGCAGCGTCCGGGAGCCACACGGTTTAAAGGCTGTCGCTCCCGGACACTGCAACCCACCAAACAGACTGTTAGCTTGAAGTGGCCTCTGGCCTCTCCAGCCCCAGTTGATCCCCATTTGGCATGGGACTGTGGCAACCATACTCTGTGTTCCTGAAGCTAGCCACTACTGTGGTCCTCAATGGACTGCTGGCAAGGAGTGGTTTTTTTGCGCTCCTTTTGCAGCCAGATTTGGGCCCCATTAGCCAGCCTCAGTGTGGCTTCTGGCCTATCAGGCATTTGAAGGCATCTGTTTCAGGCCCAAGTTTCATTAACAGCAATGAGTTGTTCAAAATAAAAATAAAAATCACTAAATTGTTCAAAAGCTTTGTTTCTGGTAGCATTCAAACATTTCAGTACCCACTTAGCTGACAGCATTACGAACTGCTCATGAATTATAAACTCAGTGATCACAGATGATTTACATAACTTTAAAGCAGATGATGAAGACATTAAATAGTTCAAGATTTTCCATACATTGGTGCAGTCACCAATATATTGGTGCAGTTGATTGGAGACTGCAGTCAAAAAGTCAGAAGACTAGGACTTGGAAGGGCATCTGTGAAAGAACTAGACAAGATCTTGAAATGTAGCTTTAAGATCTTTAAGATATATCATAGAATACTAAAGTTAGGATTGTCCATGCCATCATATTTCCCATTTCTCTGAATGCTTGTGACAATCAAGGACACCAAGGCTCTAAGTCGCAAGACCAGAGCAGGGCTGTTGATTATAGGGTGACTTGGAGATCTCTCATTCATACGGTTACCATGAAGGAAGTCAACATGATGCAGTTAACTTTTTCTTTAAGCACAAAGGTAATAAAGGTATGATAGCACTGTTTAAATATTTGAAGGGATGTCATATGGAGGAGGGAGCTAGCTTGTTTTCTGCTGCTCCAGAGACTAGGACCCAGAGCAATGGATGCAAGCTACAGGAAAAGAGATTTCACCTCAACATTAGTAAGGGCTGTTTGACAGTGGAACACACTCCCTCGGAGTGGAGTGGAGTCTCCTTCCTTAGGAGCCTCATTCCTCTTAGAGTCTCCTTCCTCTTTAAACAGAGGCTGGATGGCCATCTGTCGGGGATGCTTTTATTTAGATTTCCTGCATGGCAGGGGGTTGGACTGGATGGCCCTTGTGGTCTCTTCCAACTCTATTATCTGTTCCACTTGGCATACCCCCCTGACCCTTTATTTATTATTATTTATTATTATTAACCTTTATTTATAAAGCGCTGTAAATTTACACAGCACTGTACATACAATCTTATTAATTGGACGGTTCCCTGCCCTCAGACTTACAATCTAAAAAGACACGACACAGAAGGAGAAGGGAGTGGTGGTGGTGGGGAACGGGCCTGTCTAGTAAGATAATACATATAAAATACATAGCAATACAGGAAATGATTCAATAAACAGACAACAAAAGAACATCAAATAGCAAGTGACAATTATGCAATGCCTGGGAACGCTTCTCTGAACAGGATGGTCTTCAGCTCTGTTTTGAAGCTGGTTAAGGAAGTGATGGCTCTTGTTCGCGAGGGAAGAAGGTTCCAGGAGTGAGGGGCAGCGAGTGAAAAGGGGCGAATCCGAGATGGGGCAGAGGAAATCCTGGGCTGGGACAGCAGACCTTGACTACCAGAACGGAGGGCCCTAGTGGGAAGGTGAGGGGAAATAAGGTCTGATAAGTAGGGAGGGGCCAGCCCATGGAGAAAGTTAATCCTCCTATCCTCCTATCCTTTAATGTGAAGTGTACTTAAGATGTTCAATCTGTAATTGTGAGATTTTAAACTGTTTTTATGATGTTCTAATGAAATGTATTTCTGATTGTATTTATATTGTAATATGTTATAATGTAGATTTGTCTTAAACTTGTAAACTGCTTTGATCTGCCAGGAAAAGTGGTATAGAAATAAAGATTTTATTATTATTATTATTCTATGATTCTATGATTCTAAATAGAAGAACAAATTAATAAGCTTCAGAGCAATTTCATCTTCTCTGCCAGGCTAGTAATTTCCTGGCATTAACAATATGAATTTTGCTTCAAATGGGCCATTTGGTGAAACTTGACTACATGCCCTCTGGAGTCCATCCATCCATCCCCGCTCCCCTGCCTCATGCTACTGGCTTCTTCCTCTGGTTTTATTCACACTACAATCTTTTTCTTCCTCTCCCTTGAATGAGCTCTCCCGTATTTTATGTTCTTTCTTCTTTCAGCACTCTGGTAGTTAGGGCTGCTAGTTCAGGATTGTCACAGGCACTGAGGTTTCCAGGCCAAATCCTGAGATCAAGGATGGCCCCTGGTTATGTCACTAAGTGTTATACGTTAAATATCAAAACCTGTTGCTCACAGCAGGTCATTCAAATGCACACAGAGTACATACAAACACACACAGAGATGGAGGGATTATTCTTTCACATTTGCTTAGAGAGATGGGCTAAGGAATGTTTAATGTAGCCTATTTGCTTTTAACCAGAAGGAGCATATAGAGCAGAGAGTGAGCAATGACTGGGCAGGAAGGAAGATGTTAAGTACAAAGGCTTGCTGGACAGTCTTTGCAAGTTGCAGCACCAAATCAATTAAGCCTTGGAAATTGTAAAAAGCTCCTGCCTAGGTAAGCTGGAGATTTGCACACAGCCCTTTCTTCATGCCAAGAGGTGAGCCACCCAAAACTGCCAATATATGCACTCTTCTCCCACGTGGCGATGAGCATCAGAAACTGGAGATTCAGGGTCAGTTCCGGAGGTCTGGCAACCCTACTGGTAGCCATTTAGGCACTTTTCTTTTCATCCATTCATCTCATCTTATCCCAGCACTGTTCTGCTTTCTCCCCAACCCCAGACGTATAGCTATGTTGCACAACTATATTAGTTTGATACCAATTCCAACTAACATGGGTCTATCCCACAGAATCCTGAGAACCATACTCTTCTCTAGCATTCTCAGCTAGAGAGCTCTATTGCTGCATAGTCTAGGGAAGTGCACTTGAGCTTTCCAAGAGAGAATTCTATGAGAACCTGACCAAACTTCAGTCCTGGGATCTGATAGGATGGAAACAGGTTGACTAATGTTTTATCAAACTGCTGTAACTTTACAGCATACATCCACGTTTTGTATTCCAGTGTTTGTATTCCTCTTCCTTCTCCAAAACTATAATTAAACACTGTTGTTGTTGTTTGAGTTTAAGTTATTTCTGATTTATGGTGATCCTAAGGTGAACCTATCATAGGGTTTTCTTGGCAAGATTTGTTCAGAGGAGATTTACCATTGCCTTCCCCTGACGCTGAGTGTGTGTGAAGTGCCCAAGGTCATTCAGTGAGTTTACATGGTTTAGCCAGAATTAGGACCCTGGTCTCCAGTCACAGTCCAAAGTTAAAACCACTACACTATGCTAGCTCTCCATTAAATATGATTAAAGTGAATATCTGTATCAAAAATATACTTACATGAGCACCATTTGTGTAGTTTTTTTTTTAAAAAATCAAATAATGTAGCCTTTTCTACATGGTAGCTATATCTAAGCTGCTGTGTTCAGAGTGACTGTTTTGGTGTTACTGACCTGAGCAACCCACCATGAGCATAGATTACTGGCAACCATATGCAGAAGCAATATTGTATGTGTGTGCTGTGTCAGCTCAGCATCGGGTTGGAGCAATCTGCAGCTCTTGTGGCAAACTATTCCAAACCCTTGTCTGTCAAATAAAGATTATGTGGCAGCTGTTCACATGTACACACACTACTAAAAATAGACCACAAAGAAAGACAAAACCAATTATGACTGCTTTGGGACTATCTTAATTTTGGTCTTAAATGACCCAGTTCACAACAGTCATTAGCAATGTTATTGGTTTAGAGTATGATGCAACCCATGAAATAAACTGAGGTGGAATGATATTTAAGAAAATATATATCTGTATCACTGTCATTACAGGGTTCAAAGATCCAGGAGCATTCTGCAGCAGGTTCTAAAGCATGGTAGAACGGTGTGATCATGAGAAGTACATATCCTCTAACTGTTCTTACTTGCAAGAACACTTCAGATTGATCCTTTGTCACCCCATTTTTAAAATTGCTTTAAAAATGTCCCAGTTTCTCTCTCCTTCTCTCACTTCTTCCTTTGGTCCTGTCAAGGTCTGAGGCATAGGTGGCATGGATTCCAAGTTGGGCTGCTGAGGCCAGGACCATGGATGGTGAACTTAGAACAAAGTCTAAACACAGCACAAAAGAGTTCCAAGAGTCCAATGGGCCAGAGGCAAGAAGCAGAGCCAGGGAAATGTTGTAGGATATGGAACTGCACTACAGAGCTACTTCAACAGGGCAGAGTGCTGCTGCCCTATTCCAGCCCTCTGGAGCAGATCAGAGGTAAATGAGGGAGCCTACAGGAAGGGAAGAAATAGCTGAAATTGCCTTCTTCTCATTTCTACTGAAGGGGTGGGCTCAGAGGAGCACATGAACTGCATGAGGCCCCTGAAACCCCCATCAGTTTCCTCAAAGCTCCAAGATCCCATTTTTAAAATATATATATATATATTTACAAATTTCAGACAATTATTGTTCCCAAAGCACATAGAAAGTTCCCCAAACATGTAAAATCATTAAAAAAATACCCCGCCCTATCCCCCATAAATAGTCCAGAACCCTGTAATACATGCAAATACTCACCATTTTTCTCTGCAATTCTACAGAAAATTGCAACACAAAGTGATGTCACTTTCTCTCACCACTTTGAGATGTAATTGCAGAGGAAAATGTAGGTGTATGGGCTTGCTGTGGGTTCTGGGTGGTGGATTGTGGCAGCCTGAGAGGAGTCTGGAGAAAAATTGTCCTCTGGTCCCCATAGAGTTGCCCACTCCTGCTCTCCTGAGTCAAAGAGCTTTCCATCTGTGGGAGGATACTGACTGAGTAGAAGCCAGTAATATTACATTGAGTCCTTGGTATCTACCGAGGTTCAGTTCCAGGACCCTCTGTAGATACCAAAATCTGTAGGTGCTCATGTCCCATTAAAAACAACAGCTTCGTAAAATGCTGTCCTTTATACAAAATGGCAAAATCAATGTGGTTTTTTAAATTTTTTTTAGGTTTTTAAAATATATTTTCAAGCCATGGATGTTTGACTCTGTGGATTAGGAGTCTACAGATATGGAGGACCATATGCAGAAACAGAAGAGACGAACCAATGATAGGAGGATGCCACTTGTGAGTCAGTTCTCTTTCTGAAAGACAGTGTAATTCATCATATGGATTCCTTTCTCCTGCTCTATTTTTATCCAAAGTTTCTAATTGCCCCAGATCAGGGCGTATCCAAAATATGTGGAACAGTCTCACAGTCTAAAAGGTCATGAAACATCAGTAACATGTAATATGTGGATATTATTGAATCACCACCATGGAAATGTTGATGTTGCTCGTCAAGATGAGGAACATCTTTGCGGTTGACACAATAAAAGCAAAACACAGCTTTGTATGAAGTATAATTGCTCTTGAGAAAAATCAGTGCAACATCTAGGGAGCACGCAAGATTCACTGCCTCGGGAGGCTACCAACTCATTTGCAAGAGTGGGTTGATTTTATGACTGCTGAGATAAGAGTAATCAAAATCTAATAATTCAGGGCGTAAACTGATTGCCTTCAGGGATTAAGAAGAAGGGACTACGCTTCATTCATAGCACTGCATAATCTTCCAAGCATGGGGGGCACTTTATGCAGAACTGGGTAAGGGGCTGTTGTTGTTTTTGTTACAGTTGTTGTTGTGTACATTTAGGTTGTTGTTGTGTGCCTTCAAGATGTTTCTGACTTGTGCCAAACCTAAAGTGAACCTATCATGGGGTTTTCTTGGCAGGATTTGTTCATAGGGTTTTTGTCTTTGGCTTCTGAGGTGGAATGAATGTGACTTGCCCAAGGTCACCCAGTTGGTTTCCATAGCTGAGCAGGAATTCAAACCCTACTCTCTAGAATCATTGCCCAGTTCTCTACCACTACACCACATTGGCTCCGTTTAACTTGTATAGTGAACATACTGTGCAAAACCTGGATAAGATGCTGAGGAGCAAGCATCATCAACACTTTATAATATTCAGAAGACACCATACTAGTAGAAGAAAATAGCAAAAACTTACAACAATTACTGAAAGGAAGAAAGTGCAGAGGCAGGTTTATGTTGAATATTAAGAAAACAAAATAATAAACACAGATGATTTACATAAATTTAAAGTAGATAATGAAGACACTGAAATATTCAAGCTTTTCAAGCTTTTCCATACTTTGGCTCAGTCATTAATCAAAATGGATACTGTGGTCAGAAAATCAGAAGATGACTAAGACTTGGAAGGACAGCTATGAAGGAACTAGATAAGATCCTGAAGTGCCAAGGTATCTCATTGAATACTTAAGTTAGGATTGCCCATGCCATCATATTTCTCATTTCTATGTATGGTGGTAAATGCTGGACAGTGAAGAAAGCAGATAAGAAGAAAATCAACTCATCTGAAATATGGTGCTGCAAGAGAGTTCTGCATATATCCTGGAGAGCCAAAAAGGCAAATAAATGCGTCCTAGAGAAAATCAAACCTGAAATTCATTACAAGCCAAGTTGACTAAACTGAGACTGCTGTACTTTGGCTATATCAACAGAAGACTTACTAGAAAATATAATAATGCTTAGTAAGGTAGAAGACAGTAGGAAAACAGGAAGACCACCTTCTAGATGTATAGACTCAATCAAAGAAGTCACAGCCCAGAGTCTGCAAGATTTGAGCAGGTCTGTTAATGACAGAGTGACTTAGAGGTCTCCCATTCATGGGGTCGCCATTAGTTGACATCAACTTGACAGCAGTTAACAACAGTTCTCTTGATCACAGTAATTAACGTCATGACACATCCTTTTATTTACTTTAAGATTTTGATAATTGCCTGAAAGAAATTTTAAAAACCGAAAGGTATCCCTTCTTTGCAGTAGCCAACTAGATATTATAGAGTACACGACTGCCATTAGAAATCCAAATCTTCTTCTTCTTCCTGCCCTATAATTTTTTATTGTGTGCTATCAAATCATTTCTGACTTATGGTGACCCTAAGGCAAACCTATAATGGGTTTTTCTGGGGCTAAAACTATGTGACTCGCCTAAGATCATCAAATGGGTTTTCATGGCTGAGCAGAGAATCAAACCCTGATCTTCAGAGCTGTCATCAAATGCTCAAACCACTGCACTATGCCAGCTCTATAGATCTATTATTAAAGAAGGTATGACATGACATCTTCATGGTGGAAGATTATCCTTGCCCTATTCAATCTCACTGACTACTACTTATCATACAGGGGAATTTGCAATTCATTAGAGTCAGTAATACATTTTGTAATAGCTGATGTTACTGCAGAGCAAAAGAGGAGGAAGACGTGGAAGAAGTAAAATGCATCCATCTATCTATATTTCTACCATCCTTAGATTTAGCTCACAGAAAAGTTAAAATTCAATGGAATGATGTCTATGACAGATGGTTCATATATATCTTGTCTGGCAGACAACGCTCTAGTAGAAAGCCAGCACCATGTAGTGATCTGAGTGTTGGACTATGACTCTGGAAACTAGAGTGCAGAGGAAGGCAAAAGCAAATCTTTTCTGAACAAATTTGGGCAAGAAACCCCCACAGTAGATTTGCCTTAGGGTGACTTTAAGTCTTAAAGTACATAAGTCAGAGACAACAATAGACAAAGCTACTCAAGCTAACAATTATTAGTGCCAAGATTGCATAAACCAAGCCTAAATTGGTTTATGCAACCATTCCAAGAAAAATAATTTTTTCAATGCAGTTTGATGAGAAGCATTTTTCCAAACATATGATTAAGTTTAATCATATGCTAATAACAGCTTGGATTTTCTTAGCAATATTGTAGGACACAGTCCAAATTCCATGCTTGAAAACTTGGAGGATGAGAAGTGGACTTATGAATATTAACAACAGTGTCTTTTTTTTAAAAAAAAGGAAGAATATACAGTGGGCCCTTGGTATCTATGGACTTGCCATTCACAGATTTGAGCATCCAGAGATGGCAAGCCTATGCTGTCCCCAATGTTACTGTGTACATGCAGTTGTGCTGCCATTGGAGATAATGGGAATGAAGTCCTCCCTCCCTTATTCCCTCCCCTCCTTGCTTGCTTCTCCCTCAAAGGCTTCTGCCCTGGGCTTGGCTTTGGGGCTGAAGCTGGAGCTCAGTCAGCTAGAGCGAGTCAGAGCTGCCCAGGCCCCACAGCTTGGGTCTCAGAGCCTGGAGGTCTCATCCAGGGTGTTGAGCCTGAGGTGGGATGGTTTCAGTCCCATTGTCCCCAGTAGAGGCACAGCTGCATGCACGCACAACCATTGGGGTAAATGAGACAAGAGCATCTGCAGATTTTGGTATCTGAGGGGGGGAGTGTCTGAAATGGATCCCCCATGGATACTGAGGACCAGCTGTAGTGTCTAGATCAAGGGAAGTAATAGAACCAGTGTATTCTGCTTTGGTCAGACTTCACTTGGAATATTGCATCCAATTCAAGAAGAATGTTGACAAACTGGAGAGTGTCCAGAGGAGGTAGACCAAAATGGTGAAAAGTCTAGAAACAATGCCCTATGAGTTGCAGCTTGGGGAGCTGGATATGTTTAGCCTAGGGAAGAGAAGGTTAAGGGGTGACATGTAGCCATGCTTAAATATTTCAAGGGATGTTATATTGAGAATGGAGCGAGCTTGTTTTCTGCTGCTTAAGAAATTAGGATATGGAGCAATGGAGGCAAACTACAGAAAAAGAGATTCCACCTAAACATTAGGAAGAACTTCTTGATGGTAAAAGATGTTTGACAGTGGAACACACTGTCTCAGAGTGTGATGGACTCTCCTTTGGAGATTCTAAATGGAGGCTGGATGGCCATCTGTTGAGGCTGTTTTGATTGTGTATTCCTGCATGGCAGGGGATTGGACTGGAAGGCCCTTGTGGCCTCTTCCACCTCTAAGATTCTATGATTTTAACTGTGCAGTTGGCAATATTCTCAAAGGATCACATTGTAGATCTATAAAACAAAATCTACATTTTGTAAGAGAAAGGTGCATGAGAAACTACTGTGTGCCATCCCAAACGCATGAAGATAAAGACGTTTGCAACTGGGCCAGCTGATTCACCTGCATAGCACTTTTACATTACTCTCTTTTCCTCCTTCCCTCTTTACTTACCTTTATTTGACCTGACTGTATATGCAGGCTTGGTGTGCCTGGTCTATTGGCCTATTATCATACCAGACATCCTCACCCTAGTGTCTGACTCCAGTGCATAGTTCATTTATAAGTGAAGAGATTAAACCATTTGATTTAAGTACCACCATTGTCCTCTGTTCTTCAGACTATTGGTCATTTGTGTTGACATTAGAGACTAGCCTTTCGCTGACTAAGCAGTCTGAATGGGAAGTGTCGCCCTTTTTGTCTGATCAGGATAGACAACAGACATATTGCATTATAATCTTGTCTAGAGCTCCAGGTATAATGCCAGTGTCTCAGTTTAAAAGATGGATTAAGGGCATCAAATATTTTCATATTATGTAATAATGTCTTGCTGCAATTATATTCTGAATATATAATTTGTATTCTTTTCCTGTCTGAGATAAAAACATATTGAGAATTTGGGTAAGAAATGTGTTGTTTTAATGAAGCTTTTATTGAGTCGCCTGCTCTCTTTCCCCAGGAAAATTAAACCCTGGCCAAGCTTATTTTTCATTTAAAACATCATCATCATCATCAACAACAACAACAACAACAACAAAAACACATTGTTTCTGTGATCATCATCATCGTCATCATCATTATCATCACCACTACCATATGCTCTTGCCTTATGCGGGGATCCGTTCCGGACCCCTCCACGTAAGGCAAATGGTCAAGCCCCATTGAAAATAATGGGGCTTATGCATGACACATGGCATGACGCGTGCACCACGTGCACACACGCCATTGCGACTTCCATTGTGTGGCTCTCAGCATAAGCTGAAAGCTGCGTAAAAAGCGCCTGCATATGACGCAGGCGCACACAAATTATTTTGCTATTTTTGCACAAACCCCAGCAATCTTGCACTAAAAAAATCCACATGGATACCAGAAACTATGTTTTTTCTCTGTATGACAAATCTGTTTTTCATATGAAAACACATTTGTATGTAGTTTCAAAACAGTCATGCTTCATGTGCTAAATTGTTCTGTTTTGGTGCAAACCCCAGCACAAAATAATAATAATAATAATCATAATAATAATATAACAACTATTTCTACTATTACTACTATTACTATTGTAAGCCGCCCGGATTCCCAGTGATTGGGCGGCATATAAATAAATCCTATTATTATTATTATTATTATTATTATTATTATTACAACCCCCACCATACAGCAGATGAAAAGTGGCAAGGCAGCTGGGATTGATGGAATTCCACCTGAAGTTTGGAAACATGGAGGTCATGTATTCCATGCTAAACTCCATGAGCTCCTTGTGAGTTGCTGGGTAAAAGGTGAACTGCCATCAGATCTCCAAGATGCAGTCATCATTACCCTGTACAAGAAAAAAGGAGCAAAATCGGATTGCTCAAACTATCGAGGTATAACACTGCTCTCCATTGCTGGAAAAATCCTTGCAAAGATACTGCTGAACAGATTAGTTCCTGCTATTGCAGAGGAACTTCTCCCTGAAAGCCAATGTGGCTTTAGAGCTAATAGGAGCACTACAGATATGGTATTTGCCCTTAGACAACTGCAAGAGAAATGTAGAGAACAGAACAAAGGACTCTGTGTAACATTTGTTGACCTCACCAAAGCCTTTGACACTGTGAGTAGAAAAGGTCTGTGGTAGATCCTGGAACGACTAGGATGCCCCCCCCCAATTCCTCAAAATGATCATCCTGCTACATGAAGGCCAGCAAGGTCAAGTCAGATATGGCGACGCTCTCTCGGAGCCCTTTCTAATAACTAATGGTGTGAAACAAGGTTGTGTTCTCGCTTCAACTCTAGTTACCATCTTCTTCAGCATGATGCTCCAAAGGGCTACGGCAGATCTCAAAGAAGAAGACAGCATTTATATATGCTACTGTACTGATGGTAGCCTGTTTAACTTAAGCCGCCTGAGGGCCCGCACTAAGACTCTAAACTATCTAGTCCATGAGCTGCTTTTTGCTGACGATGCTGCCCTCGTTGCCCATACCGAAGCAGCTCTGCAGCACCTAACATCTTGTTTTGCAACAGCTGCAGAGCTCTTTGGACTGGAAGTCAGTCTGAAGAAAACGGAAGTTCTCTACCAGCCGGCACCACAGGAAGAACACTACCATCCCCACATCACTGTAGGCAAATCTGTGCTTAAGTCCATCCAGTTCACCTATCTGGGAAGCATCATCTCCTTAGATGCCAAGATTGATAAAGAGATCGATCACAGACTAGCAAAGGCATATAGTGCATTCAGAAGGCTTCACAAAAGAATCTGGAGTAACAAATACTTGAGGTGAAGCACAAAAATCAGTGTGTATAGAGCCACTGTACTGTCTATTCTCCTCTATGGGTCTGAAACATGGGTCACCTATCACCAACACCTACAACTCCTTGAACGCTTTCATCAGCGCTGTTTATGCACAATTCTAAATATACACTGGACTGACTATGTGATGAATGTTGCTGTCCTTGAGCAAGCAGGGATCACCAGCATTGAGGCCATGCTATTGAGGACACAGCTGCGCTGGGCAGGACACATTTCTAGGATGAAGGACCATCGCCTCCCAAAAATAGTATTTTATGATGAACTTGCCATGGGTCAGCATAAGAGGGGCACTCCAAAGAAGAGATACAAGGACTCCTTGAAACAACATCTCAGGCTTGGCCAAATTGATCACCAACAATGGTCTGCCCTGGCCTCACATCGGGAGGCATGGAGACGCACTATCCACAATGCTGCAGCCTTTTTCGAAAGCTCACACCAAGCGAGTCTCGAAGAGAAACGGCAATGTGGAGAGAACCGCAACCCAGAAACATCACCCAAGGAGACTTTCCACTGTGCCTTTTTAGTCATCAACGCACTTGTACAAAGCGCGGGATGAGTCCTTCCTGAATCTTTGTTTGCGAAGCAAAGCCAGAGAGAGACAACCCCCACCACTTCCAGCCCATATAGCTTTCTGGAAGCACTGGCTATGAACCTGTTTTTCTGTTTAAATGGAAGAGAGAAGGCAGAGAACCTCACTTAATTAAGCCAAACTGCCAGTTAACTATGCTTATCTAGGATTTCACCCATAAGATTAAGAAAAAATTCCTCTCCCTTCTCTCTATGACATGACCTCTCCCTTTCTCCTTTGGCATGTCTGAGATATCTATTTTTGGGTGGAGTTTTTACTGCTTCATTTGATAATAAGTGCAGAGGCAGTCAATTGTGCAAGCCCACTCCCAGCCCAGTAATAGGGGGGAAAGTAATCACACTGGTTTTCATACAGTGCATTTTGTTTGTGGATAGAAACCATGTTTCAGATGCTGCAGTTCCACTTCACATTCCCTGATAATTTTTATAGCATGCGTCAGCTGTTGGGGAGGTACTTTTGGTTTGGAAAAGTGTTCCAAACTCAGCAACACAAACATTTCATTTTCTCATAGAATCATAGAATCATAGAATTGGAAGAGACCGCAAGGGCCATCCAGTCCAACCCCCTGCCATGCAGGAAATCCAAATCAAAGCATCCCCAACAGATGGCCATCCAGCCTCTGTTTAAAGACCTCCAAGGAAGGAGAATCCACCACACTCCGAGGGAGTGTGTTCCACTGTCGAACAGCCCTTACTGTCAGGAAGTTCTTCCTAATGTTGAGGTGGAATCTCTTTTCCTGGAGCTTGCATCCATTGTTCCGGGTCCTAGTCTCTGGAGCAGCAGAAAACAAGCTTGCTCCCTCCTCAATATGACATCCTTTCACATATTTAAACAGGGCTATCACATCACCTCTTAACCTTCTCTTCTCCAGGCTAAACATCCCCAGCTCTTGAGTCGTTCCTCATAGGGCATGGTTTCCAGACCTTTCACCATTTTAGTTGCCCTCCTTTAGACACGCTCCAGTTTCTCAATGTCCTTTTTGAATTGTGGTGCCCAGAACTGGACACAATATTCCAGGTGGGGCCTGACCAGAGAAGAATACAATGGCACAATTACTTCTCTTGATCTAGACACTATACTTTTATTGATGCAGCCTAAAATTGCATTGGCCTTTTTAGCTGCCGCATCGCACTGTTGACTCATGTTCAACTTATCATCTACTTGGACTCCTAGATCCCTTTCACATGTACTTTCATTCAGCAATGTGTCTCCCATCCTATATCTGTGCATTTCATTTTTCCGCCCTAAGTGCAGTACCTTACATTTCTCTGTGTTGAATTTCATTTTGTTAGCTTTGGCCCAGCTTTCTAGTCTATTCAGATCATTTTGAATGTTGATCCTGTCCTCTGGAGTATTAGCTATTCCTCCTAATTTGGTGTCATCTGCAAATTTGATAAGTATGCTCCCAATTCTGTCATCCAGGTCATTGATAAAGATGTTGAATAGCACTGGGCCCAGGACAGAGCCCTGTGGGACCCCACTGGTCACTTCTCTCCAGGATAAAAAAGAGCCATTGTTGAGCACCCTTTGGGTTTGGCCAGTCAACCAATTACAGATCCATGTAACAGTTCCTTTGTCTAGCCCACATTTTACAAGCTTGTTTGCAAGAATGTCATGGGAAACCTTGTCAAAGGCCTTACTGAAATCAAGATATACTATATCCACAGCATTCCCTTCATCTACCAAGCTGGTAACTTCTCTTTCCATAAGAAGTTATTAAATCTTAGATATGGCAAATGAGGGGGAAACAGTCTAACTTTCCCTTCTAAAAAGGTGAGATTTATATAATTTCCAGTTAATGTCAAGCAGAAGCATAAGATACAACCTTA